>NW_020175387.1:758158-870648 GCF_003031525.2 Neophocaena asiaeorientalis asiaeorientalis | reverse complement strand
GGCACAAGGGGGGGTGGGGGGGGGGGAAAGAAGCTGAGAGAAGGGTTCCTTCCCCTTGGCTGCATTTTGTTTTTCACACTGTTGTATGAAACACAAGCGCACGTTGTCACAAAAGTGTGGCTCCCGAGGGCTACAGAGGCCAAAAGGCAGATTTAATAAGAATTTCTGAAATCCAGCTCACACCTCTTTTATGATATTGAACATAAGGTTTGATCTGAGAGATTGAACTTAAAGTCTCTCCAGCGACCCAAAGAGAAATTGCAAGCCATTGTATTTACAACAGTGAAATCCAAATTCTTTCAAAGCAGAAATAATTGCAGGTGAGATTTCAGAACTCACACAGGAGATAACATCTTTAGAATGAAAAAAATTGGATAACCTAGGAAGTCAAAACCAAATATACTAATCCTTCAGTTAAATTATCTTAACCCCCCCCCAAAAAAACACAGCATTTGGTCATTAATATTTAAAAGGTGAGAGCGTGAGAAAAAAACATTTGGTAAACAGACGTGGCATTTTAAGTTGTCTATAGATTGGCAACCATTTATAAGCTAATTTAATCAAAACCATTTCCACATGATCTCATCAGTAGACTATCTGAACATAAATATTGTTGTTTCACTTTAAAATGTCACTTTTGTGGTGACCTTTGAATCCTGTGTGCCATCTGCTAATAAACATGTCTGAAGATGTGCGACCCCGGACCTTCAGCTCTTGTTAATGTATTAATCTTCCAGACAAGCCCAGCATCTGGGAGAGAAAGCAGACAATAACCAGACACACCCGGGCTCCATCGCTCAGGACTGCAAGAAATCAAGGTCGGTCATCTAGCAGCTCCCAGAGCTACGGCTGCCACCGCATCCTTATAAACCTGTCAGCACGCATGAGGGTGTCTGTGTTCAAGGAAATGAATGACTAATGCCATGATTTGAGTCTTATGTGAAGACAGCACTATTCTAACACCAGAGATAATAGACATAGTACTGTTTATTCAACTGGGGGAAAATAAAACTTTGAGCATTTCCCTTGGAACTTGAGATCAGATCATAACTCATTTGCCCAGAGGCAGCAGAAATCTGATCCTGCTACTGGAGCTTAAAATAACAATTAATGAAAAGTGTTAGAAACAGAGGTACAATTCTCAAATGATTAATAGAGAAATTGGGTTTGGTTCTGTTGTTATGATTGTTTTGTCGTGGCGCTTGTGTTCACTTATATTCTCTCTCATTTTAAATAATGCCTGACGATTCAAAGATTAACCAATGATGTGCTGTGGAATGTGACGGTCGTTGTCTTCATATAGAGTCACACAGTTTCTCTTTTTATGCAGATATTTGTAATCTTCATCCTATTATCAGTCTGAATAACTTCGAGGCACACCACTCAAAGATGTATGCCAACAAACATGGTTGAAATCAGGTCAGACATTTGATTACAAATATGAAATAATGTTAGGAACAATTAGTTTCAATAGACTCCAGGAATTCAAAAAGAAAACAAAAACCACTTGTGGGTCTTGAATGCCATCATCCTATTAGCCACGAAGGAGGCGTCTTGCCTCTCCAGCCATTTCTGTGGATTCCACGTTCACAGTGGACATTGCACCCACCCCATCCGTGTGTTGTAAGCCACTCACTGTTTGCATCCAAAGTGTTTTCTGATAACTGCCTCTGCACTTGGGGCAGTGAGTGGGATCAAGAGAAATAGCGTTCATGGCGGGGAAGGGAAAGCCTGTGGCTGTGGGAGGAGCCGTAGAGGTCCTGCCAGCTTGTAGCCAGCCACGCTCTGGACCAGCATGTTGGAATCCAGCGTGGAGCCAATGCAGTAAAAATGTGGTCGGTGTCTGTGTGAAGTGTGGTCAGTGTTGTTCTTTCCTTGCCTCGTTCTCCTCTCTGAAACATCACCCCAGCGTAACCCATCTCAAAGGCCATTGCCCACCCGGCCCCCGTCACCCTGCACGGCGGTGACACTAGCGGGGTTCTCGTGCCACCGGCCGTCTCTGCGAAACCGCAGGGCCGCCTCCCGGGTGACTCGGAACCGGGTTCCTGACTGGCCAACGTCGTCTCATTGTTCCCGTAAGATTTCACGAGCAAAACCAACACAAATCATGATCTGGCTGACTCACACGCAACTGGACGATAAACAAACAGCAACAGAAGGAAACCACTCTAGGGTTGTTTTTAAATGACTCCCATGTGGGGGAAGTCCACCAGCATCGACAGGGCCGGGTGCCCTCGGAGGAAATAGGTTTTGCTCCATAAAGCTGGGCCCTCGTGGACATAACAGCCCATTTGTAAAGTTGGGGTTCACGGAGATCAGCCGGGTTGAACAATAAGTCTGCTGCCCGGCACCCCGCGCAGAGGGCCCTAAATCATCCCCTCGGAAGGGGGCAGGCCCTTTCCTCCCCCTGCGCCTTCAGCACCTGAGGCTCCGGCCCTCGGTCAGCAGCGCCACTTCAGGCAGGATCTTTAAAACGCATCTTCAGTTTCCCAAACGCCGTAAACGCCGACCACCTCTCACGGCCCACGGTCCCCAAAACACCAAGGCCGTCAGGGCCGTCGTGGGAGAGGGATGAGCTCAGGGCACAGACAAAGCTGATCAGTTCTCACAACCCAAGTATCTGAGGCATTGGCCTGTGGAGCTATCTGACGGAGTCACCCTCAGAGCTGAGCTCCCAGAGGGGCCACTAGTGAGAGGATATTTATTCAGAATCCCACCCATCTACCTGCTTGAAGAGCCCGGGGAGGGCTTGAGATATTTTCCCTTTAGAGAGTTTGCTAGCAGCCCTTCCTGGGAACCGTTTGGGTTTTCTTTGGGTTGAATTAGCAATGCAAATGATGGGTGGCCTGCCATCCCTTGCCATGTTATATATCATTGGGGGGAAACCATTAAGTAGATTTATTGAAAGAATGTTTCTTCAACACAAGGAGATCTTTTTGATGAAAAATGGAACTCGTTATTCTCTAAAGGACACAGGTTGACTTATCTCCTTTATCAATTACAGTGTCTGCTTTCAGCTTTTCTCAGTCAGCACTAGGCTTTGTAGTCACTTCCCAGTGCTGAGGCCAGTGTGTTTTATGAAAAAGGTTGGGTTTTGCATTTTAATTGGAAATATAATATTGTGCTTTGGAACTCTGACCAGCCCTTTCCAGCACAACTTGCCGAAGATCAGTGGTGAGACACCACCCTTCAGGCTGTGACAAGGACCCTCCTCCACTTTCCCGGGGTGACCTCTCTGAGTTGCCCTAGTATTCTTCTGCCCAGCAAACGTTCTCAATGGTGATTTTTTTTTTGACAGCTTCAACCAATTTCCTGTACCATAAAATAAAAATAGATTAATGAGAAACTTACCTTATTATACAGAGGTTTTCGGGACTCCCAGTGACCTTGGAAATGTGGTCCAGACCAATTGATTGGTGTTTAAATCCTGCTGCCGTTGAGTTTTCAGTGCACCTGCCCAGGGTTTGTTCTGTACCTTTCAATTTCCAAAGGCCACTTGTTATCATTACGGCAAGGGTGGTAGAAAACCTAACAGTTTTGCACACGGAGCGAAGAAGTCATTAATGGCAAGATCCCATGTGAATTTGTCTCTGAGTAACCCCCGACCTACCCCACCATGATATAGGTACCTGATAAATGGATACATCAAATAAATGAATAAGTGGACAAATGAATGATCTATCAAAACGATAGAGAAACCTGCTGAAGACATAAATTTGAAATCTCACTGCTTAACCTGACACAGAGATAGGCACTCATGATAATATATGGCATTACTGTTGATAAGATTATGGTACCTTCAACCTCAGGGGCACTCTGGCGTTTCTTAACCAAAAACATAGCGAGTCAAAAAAACCCTCATTTCAGAGGACTTTGGACCCATGAAGACCCACCATCCTGCCTCCCATCTTCCCATTTTTGCATGTATATCCCTTCCCCAGGCCAGAAGATTCAATTCCAATCCTCACCCCCAGATACGTTCCTGTATTTCCACCATCACACCTACGTGTCTCACAAGGAGGGGCATTGTAATATCTGGCTCAAAGCAAAGATTTCTTAGACTGAGTCAAACCCAGCTGTTGATTTCTGGCAGACAACACCCAAGTTCCAGCTCACCTTGCCGAGACTCATTGATAAATTGCCTTGTTGGGATGACTTTCCTCTTACGTCCTAACCTCTTAACATAACTAAAAGCTCCCTTGACTGGGTGCCCAGCACACTCTGATGTATGCTGGGAATGAAGAAAATAAATAAACAAATGAAACTACTTCCCTCTCAGGAATGCACATTCTAGCTTGAGGGAAAGGCAGACCAGGAAATGAGCATGAGAGATGAGCGTGTTTTACTCAGAACCCCTGCATTATAGCTCGTTGTTTGTGTCTCTGAGTCGTTATTCCTCCCCTCACTCATCTCACCACGCTTTGGGCACCATGCTGTATTCTGGTGACACTGTCAAAAAGCCACCATGCTTGAACTCTAGTAGTATTATCTTATCTCACCTCCACACAACCCACATGTCTACTGACCGGACCCACCCCCAGCCCCAAATATACATATACCAAGTGAAGGTCTTGAAGCTCACCTACACTCAAGGCTGACCAACTGAATGTACCTCTCGTTGTATCTCCTGGTGTGCAATGGTGCCCACCTTAATATGGTAAGTACTCAATAAATGTTTGTTGAGTAGGTGAATGACCCTAAAAGCCCTGCCATGGTGGATTTGCCAGCCTAAGCAGATCATTGGTGACCTGGATGCATGGACAGAGAAGCCTGGCCTATTGGATGGAGCCTCCTGCCTGGGAGTAAACTTCCAGTTCTACTTCTGTTAATATATAGTCTTTTTGAAGTCATTTAACATCTTCGAGTTTCAACTTCTCATCCAAGACAGCAGGAATAAGAAGATGCAGAAGTAGACGGTCTATTCTTTAAAGTGTACAAGTTAGGAATGTAGATTC
The DNA here is from genome assembly GCF_003031525.2 of Neophocaena asiaeorientalis asiaeorientalis. NCBI lineage: Eukaryota > Metazoa > Chordata > Mammalia > Artiodactyla > Phocoenidae > Neophocaena > Neophocaena asiaeorientalis. The sequence continues at coordinate 865,693 of NW_020175387.1, read as the reverse complement.
AATATTTCAGAGTTAGAGGGTGTGAGGGAAAGAGCCATGGTCTAGGAGTCAAGAGTCTAAAGTCCTGGGTCAGACACAGAGGTGACCTTGGCAAGGGAGTTAGCCTTCCTGGGCCTCAGTTTCCACATCTATAAAATGACAGCCTCTAAGAGCATTACAGCTCTAAATTTATTTTACTGATAATTCCTCTATTACTAGTGGTATGCTTGAATTCAAATTTTGCCTCTAATATGTGAATTTTTAAAATCAAATACCTGCAAGGAAAAATACTACTCATATCAGTTAGGATTCTTTGGCTGTGACTTATAAAAACCTATTCAAACCAGCAATGGAAAATGTGTTCTAAAGCTACAGGGGCATTTTAGAGAAGCTCAGGGCAGAAATGCAGAAATTAACTGGAGCCAGGAAGTACAAAGCTGTGGGGAAACCAGGAAGCTTTCCTTCTCCCTCTCTCTCAATTCCCCACCTCCCTCTGAATGTGTGAATCATTCCTCTGTCCACACCAGCTCCTGCCTCTCAAGTACACATACCAGAGAACGTGGCTACCGGTAGCACAAGTTTACAGCCACCTGGAGGAGCACTGAATCTCTCTCTGGATTTCATTCCCGAGGTTGTAGGAAGGAACTCCTGACTGGCTCACCTTGGACCAATTGGCTCATCTTGAACCTGATTGGTTCACCCCTGACCCACTCGTACAAATATGGCTGCCCCAACTCTGCCCCTCCGGAATAGGGCAGAGTAGTCGTCAGAGAAGGGAGCTCGGGGAGAAAACCCAGTAGGTGCCTCTGCCTCAACTACCTCCCAGGGGACAACGCGCATTATAATCACGTACTAGTTCTTCCTTTCGATGTAAACAGTGAAGCTTAAGTAAGTAACTCTCCCAAAAGTCATAGATTGGTCAGAGATTTGTGAAGGCTGTACTGTTCTGTTTAGTTTTCTTTCATCCTTTCGGTCTTTACTTTCAAGGGTCTGATGAACCACAAAGCTATCCTGAGTGAGTCACAAAACTACCTAGGAGAAAAAAAAAGAAAACTTCCCAGTGATCCCAAATTAGTGTATTTTTAAAAGCCTCCTTTCCTTCAGCACGAATAATGAGATAATTAGGCAGTAGAGTCGTCATCCTTCCTCAGTGATTACAGAACCAGAAGATCGGCGGCCACATCCCTGCTTTCGTTATCTTGAGGGCATCTTAAATGTCAGGGCATTTCTGATTCTTACAACTGAGGTGAGTAGAGATGGAGGTCATCTTGGTCTAATTTTCATTCAAACTTTACTCTTACGGGGACTTCCCAGCTGGTCCAGCGGTTAAGACTCCGTGCTCCCAATGCAGGGGGCCTTGGTTTGACCCCCGGTCAGGGAACTAGATCCCGCATGCTGCAACTAAAGAGCCCGAGTGCTGCAGCTAAAGATCCTGTGTGCCACAACTAAGACCCAGTGCAGCCAAATAAATAAATATTTTTGAAAAACACTTCTAAGTTTTCAAGGGAGCTCAAAGAAGGGAGGAGACTTGGTTGTTTAAGTGGGTGGGAGGAAGCAGACAATAGAAAGTATCAGAAATTTGGATTCAAAAGTAAGGTGGGTGAGAAAGCCAAGTGGCATTGGAGAAAAATGGGGAAGTGAAAAGTTCTGGAGAAGGCATCTACGATGGGAACAGACTCAGTGTTCCCTGCAGGTAAGTCTGTGAATGCTTTCACCTCAGCATCAGGGATGAGCAGTCCACATCTTCTGTTTCCTCTTGAACCTGCCCCTAAATCTACACGGGCCATCATTTTCCAGAAAGATGTTTGGCCACTCGGGTTTCCTTATTCCCAGAGCGCGTGGGGCAGGGGGAACTAGATCCTTCTTCACCAAGTTGAGATCATTATCAAGCCCCCAGTTTTGGCAAAGATCAGGCTTGGATGTGAACTCCGAGGGGAATTTAGCTGATGGGGTTATCTCTGATATCAGAGAAGGTCAGGACTCTTTTTTTTTGGCCTGGAACAAGAGTAGCTTCCACAGTCACCACAACATAATGCACAACAGCTCTTCAAGCGTTCATCCCCGCTACAGCCACTTCCTCTGTCTTAGGAGGAGAAGACACCACTAGCCTGGAAACGTCTGGCTAAACATATCTTCCCTTCTAGTTTCCAACCTTAACCAAATTCTAATCTATTCATCAATCAGCAATATGGATTGAGTCTCCATCCTAGAGTTAGTCATTGTGGGGAACCACCTGAAGCTTCAAGTAATGTCTCTACCCTCAAAGAGCTTCCAGTCCAGACTTCCCTGCTGGCGCAGTGGTTAAGAATCCGCCTGCCAGTTCAGGGAACACGGGTTCGAGCCCTGGTCCGGGAAGATCCCACATGCCGCAGAGGAACTAAGCCCATGTGCCACGACGACTGAGCCCACGAGCCGCAACTACTGAAGCCCACGCACCTAGAGCCCGTGCTCCGCAACAAGGGAAGCCACCGCAATGAGAAGCCCGCACACCACAATAAAGAGTAGCCCCCGCTCGCCGCAACTAGAGAAAGCCCGCACGCAGCAATGAAGACCCAGCGCAGAAAAGAGCACTTCCAGTCCAACTGGGAAGATGAAATGGCAACCATACGCACAGGAAAAAAAATGCAAGAAGACAAATAGATGCACTTCATTAGGAAATGATTTCAGTTTCTCCTGCTTCCACGGTGATTATGAGAAGCATCGTGGGGAAACAGGCCAGTGACCCAGGTTTTGGTATTGAAAAGAATGTCTACCCTGGATTCCTGCTTTCCAGATTAGGTGACCTGGACCAGCCAACCTTCAACTAAGGTGCTGTAGGAATACAGTTTGCATGTTTACTTTTTCTGGGGTAAGTCCCCGTGATAACTGAGGCTTTATGAGCCACCATCCCCTCCACAACCACAACTTCCACCACCACCAACAACCTTCCCAACTACGGGTGTATAATCTTGATCCACGTTTTACCAAGAAAGCAGTGTTGGATACGTTTAATAGTTGGGAATCAAGAGTCAGACTGCCTAGGTTCAACCTGGCTTTTCCACTAACTCCCTGTATATTTCTAGGTTAAGTTCCCTTAACTTTTCCAAGCCTCACTTTCTTCAACTATAAAGTGAGGGTGGGGCTTCCCTGGTGGCGCAGTGGTTGAGAGTCCGCCTGCCGGTGCAGGGGATGCGGGTTCGTGACCCGGTCCGGGAAGATCCCACATGCCGCGGAGCTGCTGGGCCCGTGAGCCATGGCTGCTGAGCCTGCGCGTCCGGAGCCTGTGCTCCGCAACGGGAGAGGCCACAACAGTGAGAGGCCCACGTACAGCAAAAAAATAAAAAATAAAAATAATAAAAATAAAGTGAGGGTGTCAGTGCTGTTCTGTGGGTTAAATAAATGAGTTTTACGAGTTAAGACGTGAAGTATTTTGAACTGTGTGTGGCACAGAGCAAGTACTTGATAAACATGAGTTATTGTTGACCAAATGCCAATCTGTGAATTAATCAATAATTATGGATCGATTCCTGTGTGCCAGATATGATAGGTGCTGAGAAGAGAAAGAGGCTGAGGTGAATAAGTCACAGCCTTGTTTTACATTAGGGAATTTTGGTTTCTTAAAGGCAATTATAAAACATGCACACAAATAAATATTACTCTGAATGTTCTCCAGAGACCTGGGCCAGGGAGCATCTACAGGAAGCCCCCGTGGGCCACTCAGACAATAGGATCATCATCTTTGAGATGCCTTCTCCACAAAGCCAAATATCTGGGGCGCCTAATGCCTCTTGGGACTCATTTGGTGAGAATGACCCACAGGTCAGAGAATTATTTCTGACAAAGGGATTACATGTTCCCCACACACTTCATGCTGCACTTTTTGCCCTAGACTCCTCAGGGAACTAGGGGAAGATGGAAGAAGAGGCCTACCAGTGACCCAGAGAGGCACACACAATGTTGCAAGTCAGGAAACCAAGGCTGGTGAGGTGACTCTGAGGTGTCACACCCGGGCTGGTCTTGGCATCTGTTGGTAAGTTTCTTGGTGGTAAAGAGAAAGAACTGTAAATAGCCCTGTCCCCATGGCCAGTATGGAAAAGGCAGCTTAATCCCTCTGTCCTACCTGGTTACAAATATGCCATCACTACCAGGGTCTTTTTCCTTTGTTTCTCAGTATACCATCCTGAGAAGGAGAAGTAGAGGCACAGGAAGTGGGTAATAAAGTGGTTATTTACAATGGAGTGGAGATAATGAGGGTCCAAATGAGGGCAGCAGCAAGAGGAGGGAGAATAGGAAGCATAAAATGGTAGGTTGGGGGCTTCCCTGGTGGCGCAGTGGTTGAGAGTCCGCCTGCTGATGCAGGGGACACGGGTTCGTGTCCCGGTCCGGGAGGATCCCACATGCCGTGGAGCAGCTGGGCCCGTGAGCCATGGCCGCTGAGCCTGCACGTCCGGAGCCTGTGCTCCGCAACGGGAGAGGCCACAGCAGTGAGAGGCCTGCGTACCGCAAAAAAAAAAAAAAAGTTTAGGTTGGACAGGCCTAATCACCAGATGGATGTAGGGGTGGGCTGAGGGGGGCCATTCTAGGCTGGCTCCCGGGCCCTGGCTTGGGGAGCCGGGTAAGTGGCTGTACCATTCACTAAGATAGGAAATACAGGGGAGGAGCAAGTTGGTAATGAGTTCAGTTCTGGACTTGTCGAGTCTGACGTGCCTGCGGGGCATCCAGAGAAGGATCTTCAGTTGGTAACTGAGGAGATACTATCAAAGATCAGGAGAGACATCAAAGTTTAAGAGAAGAGATTTGTGAGCAATAAGCACATGGGTGGTAACCAGTGACATGTGACTCAAGAAGATTCTCCAGATGGATCCTGTAGAGTAAGAGAAGAGCAAAAGGCCAAGGGCCAAAGCTTGGGAAGCACCAACATTGAAGACACAGACTGAGAAATAGAAGCTCATACAGGAGTCTGAGAAGGAATGGACGTGGTAAGAAAACGATGGCCAGGGGAGGACGGGATGGTCCAGGGCGCCAACTGCCGCAGAGAGGAAGAAAAAGACAGGAAAAGAGCCCCTAAGATCTGGCATATGGACCCCTTTGTCAGACCTGTTCAGGAAGCGGGAGCAGGATGCAAGGAGGGGCAGGCTGACTCTCCTTTTGAGGGGCTAGACAGCTCCTCACGCCAAGTCTAAGTCCCTTGTCTTCTAGCTACTTGATATACTCGTGCACTAGACATAAGGACTGTAAATGGGTCCAGCTTTCTGGAGGACGATTTGGCAATGTGTGTCCACATACTTGGGGAAGAAAGGATGCTGCTGTCAGTACCTCTGCCCACTCGCCCGGTTGGGGCCATGCCCATGGGAACTTGCAAATGAGCGAGTGTCATTCAGATCTGAGGGCTCCCCAGTGACCTGTGACTGGTGCGGGGTGTTGGCTGCGTCTGAAGATGGGGTAATGGCGGATAGATGGGCATGAAGTGCCCAGCCTGTGGGTGCTGCCCCTCCGAGGTGCTCCCAGCTGGAAGCTCCTTCCCACTTGGCAGGAAGTTGTCCTTCATTCTGATGGGCTTGCAGTCTTAACTCTGTTTCTACTTCGAGAGAAGAGCCACGAAGAGGGTACTGGTTTAGACTCCTTCGGAAGTCAGCCTGGTGTGAGGGTCCTTGGCAAGAGTCGTGCAGGGAACTCAGGTTGAGAGGATGGGGCTTGTGCGGGCACAGACTGGGACACATTGACTTATATGGAAATGTGATCATTAAGCTTGAATGATGGTGGACTAACAATGGCTGTAAATGGTCACTCTCTCCATTGAGTTTCTTTCCCCTCCCCTTGAGTCCGGGCTGGCCCTGTAATTGCTAAATCAACAGAATCTGGTAGAAGTGATGTCGTGCCAGTTCCAGACCTAACTTTGCAGGTCTAGCCTCCTGCTTCTTCCCTGTTGGGTCACTCTTCTGCCTCTCACTCTTGGAACCCAGCCACCATGCTGTGAGAAGCCCAAGCCACAGGGAATAGGCCATAACCACACATAGGCACATTGGTCAATACCCTTAGTTGAGCTCCAGTTCAACATCCAGCATCAGCTGGCAGCCATGTGAGCGGGCCATCTTGGAGGCTCCAGCCCAATAAAGCCTCAGATGACCACACTCCCCTGCCACCATCGTGTGGAGAAGAGGTGCCACCCAGCTGTCTAGTCAATCCACAGAATTGTGAGAAATTATACTTCTCCATCTTTGGGGATTGTTTGGGGATGATTTGTTATGCAGCTGTAGGTAACTGGACAGTTTCATTCATATTATCTATAGGTCTGAACCCAAATGCTGGAGTAAACTGGCGAAGGCAAATCTTAAATCACCCTTTGGCTTCCGTCTCTGCTGCACAGAATCCTTCCCACAATTCCCTATAAGTATCAAAACAGGGTTGGAGTTCTCTTTCACTCCCTCTGTCTCCTTGTTGAGTGAACTGGAGAAGAGGGGGGCCTTCTCCAAATGAGTGAGCAGAGCCACTTGGGGCTGAAGCCATTTTCACACAGGTGGTTGAACACAGCACTAATTTCTTTTTTTTGTCAGTCTCCATAGGAGAGGGCCAGATGCCAAGACTAGGTGAGCCCAGATGGCTAAGTTCCCATTCTTTCTTGCATTGAAGGCTAATTTTAGTTACGTGCTATGACACGATCGCAATCACTATGTGTTTGTGGCTTCAGTCAGCATCGTTGATTCAAGCCTCCCAGCCCTGGGTCCGCTGTGAGCCCCGCTCAGCCCTGCAGCTACTCCAAACCCTCTGGCCGCCATTAAGCTCCAGGCCACCATGATGTGCTATCTTGTGGTCTTTACTGTTGCTCTGTCTGTATTAACTTTTCCTCAGTATCTCATCCGTAAGCTCCTCAAGGACAGCGACAATGACTCGTTTTGGATTCTGAACCCTTGCTGGGCAGATCAGGAAAGGATGACACAAGCCTGAAGCCCGTTCTTTCTTGCCTCATGGGAATCCAGAGTCAATACCAGTTCACTAGGAGAGTGTGGCCTGTGGACCAGGGCTTGAGCTTGAAACAAGAGTGCCTCAGAAAGTTCTGGTTCAGCTACGCTGGCCAAAATCTCACTTTTCTTACGAGGTTGCAATATTATTAAAAAGCATCCTTTGACTGGTCAACTCAAATGAATTCATTTATAAAAGGCCCAATTTGCTTAAAGCTCACACTACTGTTATAACTTTTTGTATTTCAGGTTTAGCGTAATTTCTAACATGATGGTTGTATCGTTTTCATATTGTCTGGAACATAAATGATAGCAGGAAAATCCTATTAGGAGGAAAAAACAAAGTTAAGTAAGGTGGTCTGTGGTGAGTTATCGTGTATGGAATTAATTTCACATCCAGGTTTGGATGATCTCATAAATTGTTCTTTTGGTTGGCAATTTCACCCTAGCCTGCTAAATTGAATTATGTCCTTGTAATTCAGACCCCCTGTGTAGCCCATAACGAAGAACACATTGTATGTCTTGGCTAGCGTGGCTGGTGGAAGACAGATGCCCACAGTTGTCTGAAAGCCGCCAGCACTGAGCTCAGCCTCACGTCCTCAAGGGACAATCGGTGATATTGTCATCAGAGCATTGTTGCAATGTCAGGGCTGGGGGTGAGGGGCAGACAGAGACAGGAAGGGATCCCTAGAACACTGAGCCTGACGTGGCGTGGTCACACTAATGAGATCTCTTTCAGACAGTTTGGCAAAACACCTATAAAGAAATGGGGCACCCCAGACTTCTATGGCATCTCAGAAAGACAGTGGCTCAAGAAACCAACGGTGCAGAACCCAATCACAGAGCAACGGCTTCCGTGATCGCCTTTGGAGGGGCAGCCCTCACGTATTTGGAGGACAAAAATGGCTTCCTTGGGGCAAGAATCTCAGATCCTTCAACTCTAGTAGAGAGGAACACACTTAAAAGAGAATGAACCTCTAGAAATAAAACCTGCATAGCCGAGGTGTCTCCTTTTGACTCTGTGCGGTGTAACAAAGAACAATGCTCCGAAGCTGTGCCCTCTGTCCTCTGGGTGGGAAAGGGGACAAATTCTACTAACCCAGCCCAGAACCAAGCCCTCTGAAAGCTGACAGTGACCTGATCTCCAACCCCCGGGTCAGAGAGCCGATCTCAATGCCCGTATAGACTTAGCTCCCTCTGAAATTTGCAAATAAAACAGCTGTTTAAAATCTGTTGCTTCATCAGAAATGGTGGAAATTAATCCAGAAACCATCTTTGCAGCTGAACCCGTGGCCCTGACTTCTCCTCTGTGTCCAAGACCCCGTGTCCCGTTCTCACAGCCAGCGTGGCTGGAAGAGGATCGTTTGCTGCCCTCCACTTGGCCACCCTTGTTGGGCGGAGAGGTGGCTCTGGGTTTGCACTGGGAGCTGTCATCATATACCTCTGAGGCTGTAGAGGAACCCAAACTTTATTCAGAGGAAAGTGCTCCATAGGACTGTTGCCATTTACGGGGTGACTAACCCTCTCGGTTTGCCCAGGACAGGAGTCTCCCGGGACCTGGGATTTTTCATGCTAAAACCAGAAACACCAAACAAATAGGGATAGTTGGTGCCCTGCTCTGCCAGCATCCATCCTCTGGGAGCCGGGAGAAGTCCCTGTAATTGCACAACAGCTGCCCTCTAGCCGTGGGCGGTCCTGCCGCCCCAGGAACACCAGGCCATTGTTCTCGCCACCATCCATCACAACAAGGTCTGAGATTTGTAACCCTGGACTCCACTTGCTGGAGCCCTTTCAGCAAGCGATGTCTCCTAATGCTAAAGAAAATGAAATCATATGCCAAGAGTCTAGGTTATTCTCACTGGGGTTCTCCATCGCCTCTCGGAGGGCACATCTCCCCGGGCAGCCTATTCTGTAATCTCACACATAGGCCAGTTTGGAGCCTTAGCAACCCAAGCGTGTTGCAAGATCTGCAAGAGCTGGTCAACAGATTTTCTCCTGCCTGAGGCCACCTGAGCATCTTTATAGGATTCTGAGTCAGAGACCTAAGCTTCGTCAAGGGTAGTGCCCTTACTAAGTCTGGAAAAGATACACAGATTCTAAGGAGTGGAGACATTTGTTTTTGTCAGGAGATGGTATGTCCTACCAGGAAAGAATGCAAAACGCAAGAAGCACAGGCTCTTTGTCACGTGGGAGCCCTGTCGGCCCATCTGAAGCGCCTCGTTCGTGGGCCAGGCCACTGAGGATGGAACAGGGGCATCCTAGGTGTCCTCTTTTAACTACTGTGGCCCCAATCCTGCTTCCCCCCACTCCAGGACTGCCAGCAGCACAGGGCGGAGAGCAGGGCACCCAGAGTCACAAAGGGTGGCATTTAAGGCACAGTGACAGTGACCACTTGATCCTAGGATGAGAGACTTCCTGCTGTGTGCAGTTCTTGTGAAGCTTATCCACTTACCTGAAAAACTAAAAAGTTGGAACATCACTAGGACAGCGCCGAAATAACATAATTTTCTGCAACCGGAAATTCTAACGAACTTGAAAATTCCACAGTAGTCTCTGGATTTTGAGAGTTTTGTTTGGGGACTAAAATTACTGATCACCCAACTCACTGAGCCCCAGAAGAAGAAGGAAGAGAACCTTTCAAAACCTGTAGGTCTGGAACCTGATTGTCAATGATCTGAGCCCCATTCTGCAGCCTGATTTTCTGCAGCCTCTCCAGACCCGTCTAGGCCAGGCCAACTTGTCCTCTCTTCATCTTCTGTCCTGCACCTGTGTTTTCCTCACCTCCTCCTTACTAACATGTCTGCCCCTCCCCCTTCCCTCCTCACCCTCCTTTCCAGCTCAAGTCCTCCTCCTGTGTGAAGCCCTCTGGGATTCTCCAGCCTCTGTCTGCTCAAACGCATGGGCTGCCTTATTCATTCTCTCCTTAGCAGATGGTAAGCCCCAGGTCCCACGTGTTGTCATTTAAGTGGCTACGTGTGCATGCCCGTCCCCCTCACTGAACTCCAAGCTCTCTGAAGGCAAGTTCTGTCTGTTACTTTCTGGACACATCCAGCCAGATCTGGCCCAGAGGAGAAACTCAGATGTGATTGCTGATATCATTTGATCAAATGGAAACTCCAATCAAAACCCGGTGACATAAGGATTTACCCAAGAGAAATGAAGACCAAAATGCCTGTCCAAGAATGCTCACAGCAACTTTATTCTTAATAACCCCTAACTGTGAACAGCCCACATGCCCCTCAGTAGGAAATTAGATAAACATACGAAGGGTCATACAAATTCATCATTTGGATGAATCTCAAATGCATTATATCGAGTGAAGCCTTGCACAAGAGTCCATGCTAAACGACTTCATTTATATAAAGTTTTGGAACAGGGAAACTCATCTGTAATGAGAGCTATGAGGGCAGTACTGGGGGACAGGGTAGGGGATTGACTGGGAAAGGGGAATAAGGGAACTCTCTGGGGTGATGGTAATGTTCTGGGTATATGCATTTGTCAGAGCTCAAAACTAAATACTTAAGATCTGTGCATTTCATCGAAGGTACATTTTTATCTCAAATTAAAAAACATTAACAAATATTGAATATTAATAATGTACACGTTGGGACTTCCCTGGAGGTCCAGTGATTGAGACTCCACCCTTCCACTGCAGGGGGTATGGGTTCAATCCTTTGTCAGGGAATTAAGATCCCACATGCCATGCCTCAGGGCCAAAAAAAAAGTGCAGGTTGAAGAGGGGAAATGTACTGATGTGTACAATTTACTTTGAAATGCGTCAGAAAAGAACATGTATTGACCAATGGAGAGAGGGCTGGATGGATAGATATGCGATGAAACAAACATAGTAAGATAAAGTGCAGCAAAACAGCCGGGGTTTGTCATCACCCAAACCATCGCCTTTAGCCGCTGCCTCTGCTGGGGAAGGGGAGCTGGAAGGATGAACGCCTCCTCTGACAGGGCTCTGGGGAGGAGGTGGGGTTGGGGACCAGCGGGTTTCTAGGGAGCCAGGAGGGGAGCAGAAGGGAGGAGTGAAGCTGGAGCTTCAAGAGGGCGGGGTGGGGAGGGTGGAATGAGGAAGGAGCCGGCTGGAGCAGCCTGGCTCAAGTCTCGGAGCTCCAGCCACTGCCCCAAGGGCTGCACCCTCCTTGGCACTCACTGGGTACAAAGAAATGTTTAGTGGATGGCAGGCTGTTGGGCTCGCCCCATCCCTAGGCCAACAGCCCTTGAAATCCAGAGTCGAATTCATGGTTCAAAGGACTATCTTTTCTTAGGAAACACTGATAATCCAAACCATATCTAACCTCATTCCTCCCTTTGATAGGGTGACTGGGCTGGTAGATCAGAGCAGAGTCATGGATTTCATCCAGCTGGATTTCAGCAGAGGTTGCAAACTGGCAGCCCTCCGGCTGGATCCAGCCCACCGATGTGTTATGTGTTTCGTTTAGCCTCCCAGAGGGCTGGGTTTTGTTTTGTTGTTTTAAGTTTAGTTTAGTTGCCAAGATATTTAAATCACATAAGATCTGGATTGTCTGCATCTCTTGAAATGTTGGAAGATCCAGCAACCAAGGGCCTGTGTGGTGACAGTTGGCAGGAATGAGTGGCAGCTGCCCCCTCAGAGGCCTGGGCCTCCTTCACTCCTGTCCCACAGCTCACCCTATGGGCTGGGGCACGCCAATCCATGCATATCATGTCACTTGTGTGGACAAGAGAAAAGTCACAGTTGGCTGATGGCAACACTAAACTAACATTGATGTAATGAATATTGACTGAGCACCTACCCAGTGTGTTTGGTCCTGGGAACACAGTGGAAAACAAATGACTTAATCCCTTTTCTAAAGGAACTTAGATTCTAGAGGGATAGAGAAAGAAAAAAAAAGAGAAAGAAAGAGAGAGAGAGAGAGAAAGAAAGAGAAAGAAAGAAAGAAAGAAAGAAAGAAAGAAAGAAAGAAAGAAAGAAAAGAAAAGAAAAGAAAGAAAGGAAGAAAGAAAGGGAGGAAGGAAGGGAGGAAGGGAGGAAAGGAAAGGAAGGAAGGAAGAAAACAGTAATCACAAACCGTGATAACTGTTCTAAAGGGCCTAGATGAAAGAGAAGGTACAATAGAGCATGGTTGGGGGCTGGGGAGCCTGGCCTAGACAACCTGGTGGGGAAGGCTGTCTGGGGTGACATTTTTAAGCTAAGTGCTGAAGGATGAGGAGATTTGGGGAAAATTTTTGAGGTGGATAAAAGGCCTTAGATGGGGAATCGTTTCTTTCAGGAGCTGAGAGAAGCCTGCTGTCAAAGATGTTTGGGAGAGAAGGCAGCGGGACAAAGTTGGGGAGGTGAGCAGTGGACAGGGCTTGTAAACCAAGTAAAGAGTTTAAATTTTATTCTGGGTGCAATTGTAACCATTGAAGGTTTGGGGCCAGAGGGATACACAATCAGACTTACATTTCATAAAACCAATCTTGTTATTGGTAAGGAATGCAGGGAATATGGCCAGAGGTCTCATTAGGAAGCCATTGCCGGTGGTAGGGGAGACATGATGGTGGGTTGGTTGGTGGAGGAAAAAAATAGATACGGGTGCATTCTGGAGAAAGTAAATTCAGTTGGTTGCAGCAGGAGTTACCCTGGAAATCCTATCCATTGGCTGCATCAACATGCAAATCGAGGGATTTAGACAAAGATTGCCTAGAATGATACAGCTCAATCTTGGCTTCTTGGAAGATGCAAGATGCTTTCACATAAATTATGGCTTCCCTTGGTAGCAGGATGTAAGCTAAAGCAGTAAGCAGTTCATTGCAAATGGAAAATGTCTTTGAAAATTCATATAGATTTTTCATTCTAGTCTATAATGTATCTATATTTGATCTGAGTTTTTAAAGTTGTAAATGACATAGAATCAATAAACTAAACAGAAAAAGACCCAAATATTCCTCCCACTGTCCCTGGTTAATGCTCTTAAGCTTGGCTGTACATTGGAATCACCTGGGAAGCTTTTAAAAATACTGACGTCTGGGTCCCCCTCCCAGAGAGTCTGATATCTGGATCTTTTTTTTTTTTTTTTTAATGTTTCCTACCATGGATGCACTTACAGGGCTTAGAACTACTCTGCAAGTCAGCGTTTTTTGGGGTTTTTTTGCGGTACGCGGGCCTCTCACTGTCGTGGCCTCTCCCGTTGCGGAGCGCAGGCTCCGGACGCGCAGGCTCAGCGGCCATTACTCATGGGCCCAGCCACTCCGCGGCATGTGGGATCTTCCCGGACCGGGGCACGAACCCGCGTCCCCTGCATCGGCAGGCAGACTCTCAACCACTGCGCCACCAGGGAAGCCCTCTTTCATTTCTTAACAGTTTTATTGAGGAATATTTTACATGCCATTAAATTCATCCATTGTAAGTATACATTTTGATGTATATAAATCTATGTAGTACTGCGATCATCATCACAACCAAGTCTTAGAACACTTCCATCACCCCGAAAAGTTCCTTCATGACTCTTTTAGCCAACCTGTGCTCCCACTCCCAGTCCCAGGCAACCACTGATCTGCTTTGCATCTCCATAGATTTGCTGTTTCTAGAAATTTCACATAAATGTAATACGTAGTCTTTTTTGTCTGGCTTCTCTTACCTACTGTAATGTGTTTGAAGACCGTCCAGGTTGTTGCATGTTAGGGAAGCAGCCATCATGCAACCGGTCACCCTTCCCCCAGATTGTGCAATCAGTGTGCCTAGAACACTTCCTTATATGGAGGCCAGCTACCCAGCTGTTGCCTGGCCCCAGATTCTTCTTCCTTATTAGGAGGGATCTTCCTCTGTTCTGAGTATGTAGTGAACTTCCTCGTACTGCAAGCGTGTGCATCATATGGCAGCCGGCCAGCCCCACTAGTATATCTGTCCACTCACCCACACTTACCCACCATGGGAAGAGAAGCAGGTCTCCACCTGCAGCATGAGGGGTCATATGCAGTCTATTGCCCTGTGTCAGTTATGGGGAGGGACCTGCTGGCCGTGGGACACTGTCACACACTAGAGATGCTGACCTCGCTGCATCTTTTCTCCTTTCTGTGAGTAAAGAGTTGTTTCAATCAGTGCCTTGCGCGTTGAGTCCCCCTTGGCAACTCTGAACCCATAGGTGATGCAGTGGGCGAGGTCTGTGTGCTCCTACTTCTGGTGATTGGCGTTATCACGCTCTTCCTTGTCCTGCATGTGGTGGGAATCCTCACTTGGGAGTGATAGCTGGTATTCCTACTTGACATTCCATATATCAGTAGTCCATTTGGCTTTATTACTAATTATTATTTTATTATATGGATACACCACATATTGTTTATCCATTCACCTGTTTATGAACATTTGGATTGTTTTTAGTTTGGGGCTATTATGAATGTTGTTGCTTACACAAGTTCATGTGGACACGTTTTTTCTTGGGTAGATATCTAGTAGTGAAATTGCTGGGTTATAGAATAAGTATATATTTAAATTTTTAAAAATTGTCAAAATTTTTTCCAAAGTTTGACTATATAATTCTATATTTCCATTAGCAATGTGTGAAAATTCCAGTTTCTCCACATACGTACCAGCACTTGGTTTTGTTAATCTTTTGAATTATAGCCATTATAGTAAGTGTGTATTGGTATCTCACTGTGGTTTTAATTTGCATTTCCATAAAGGCTGATCAAATTCAGCATCTTTTCCTGTTCCTATTAGTCATTTCTCTTCTGTGATTATCTTTGTTAATGCTTTGACCATTTTTAAATTGGGTTGTTTGTTCTCCTATTATTGAGGGTTTTTTTTCTTCAGTTTAAAAATTGTGGTAAAATATATATAACATAAAATTTACCATTTTAACTATACAGTTCTGTCATTAGTATATCCACATTGTTGTGTAACCATCACCATCATTCATCTCCAAAATTTTTCCATCTTCCCCAGCTGAAGTTCTGTAACCATTAAACACCAACTCCTCAATCACCTTCTCCCCAGAACCTGGAAACCACCAGTCTACTTTCCGTCTCTATGAATTTGACTACTCTAGAATCTTACACTATTTGTGGAATCATACAATACTTGTCCTTTTGTGAGTGGCTTATTTCACTTACCATGATGTTTTCAAGGTTATTCATGTTGTGACATGTGTCAGAATTTCCTTCCTTTTTAAGGCTGAAGAATAATTCACTTTATATATCACATTTTGTTTACCCATTCTTTCACTTTTGGACACTCGAGTTGTTTCTTATTGTTGAATTTTAAGATTTCTTTATATATTCTGGATTTAGCCTAATTTATCAATATTTTCCTTTCATGTTATTTATTTTTATTTTATTTTTTATAACGTCTTGATCATATTTTTGGTGTCACTTTTAGGAAATGTTTTCCAAACCCAGGGTCATATGTTCTCTACTGGAAGTTCTATAGATTTAGCTCTTACGTTTAGATCTATCATCTACTTTGAGTTAAATTTAGTGTATGATGTAAGGGTCTAAATTCATCTTTTTCACTTAGATATTCAATTGTCCCAGCACCAATTCTTGGAAAGCCTAACCTTTCTCCCACTGAATTGTTTTGACACCTTTGGAAAATCAATTGACCATAAATGTAAGGGTTTATTTACAGACTTTCTTTTTTATGCCATTGACCTACATGTCCATCCTTATGCCAGTACCACATAGCCTTCATTACTGTAGCTTTCATATGATAATTTTAAAAATTAAGCTTCATGGCAAGCTTTTGAAATTTTCAAATTTACTTTGTCTACTTTAAGACCTTTGCATTTTATATGACTGTCTGCAAACAAAGAGAGTTTTATCTCTTCCTTTCCAGTCTGTATTCTTTTATTTGTCATGTCTTATTGCACTGGCTAGAATTTTTGGTTGAATAGAAATGGTGAGAGCAGACATTCTTGTACTATTCCCAATTTTAGGAGGAAGACATTCAATTTTTGTCACTAAATATAAAGTTAGCTGTAGTTTTTGTTGATGCCCTTTATTGGCTTGAGGATATTACTTTCTATATTTAGTTTCTTGAGCATTTTCATCATAAATGGGCATTGGATTTTGTCAAATGCTCTTTCTGCATCTGTTGAAATGTTCTTGTGGTTTTATCCCTTCTATTATTATTATTGTATTGATTATTTGACTTTAGGATGTTAAACAAATCTTGTATTCCTGGGATAAATCTTACTTGCTCATGGTGCATAATTCTTTTAATATGTTCCTGGATTCAGTTATCTAATATTATGCCAAATATTTTTACACCTATTCATAAGGGATATTGGTCTATAGCTCTTTTTTTCTTGTGATGTCTTTATCTGGCTTTGGTATTAGGTTAATACTGCCCTCAGTTAATTAGTTAGTAATTGTTTCCTCCGTCTATATTTTCTGAAGGATTTGTGTAGAATTGATATTATTTCTTTATTAAATGTTTATTAAAGCTTACTAATAAAAGCCATTTCGGCAATGAGCTTTACTTTGTGGGAGGATTTTAATTGCTGATTCAATTTCTTTATAATTGAAATTATAATTTCAATTTTTATAATTTCCTTCTATAATTCTGTTAAGATTTTGAAAATTTCTTCTTGAATCTGTTTTAGTAATTTATGTCATTCAGGAGTTTGACTACTTTGTCTAAATTGTGTGATTTGCTTGTACAAAGTTGTTTATAATATTCCCTTAAAAAACTTTTAATTTCTGTAGGGTCTTTAGGTATGATACCAATTTCATTTCTGATTTTGGTATTTTGTGCCTTCTCTGTCTTTTTTTTCCCCTTCGTCAGTTTAATTAAAGACATCAAATTTGTGGATCTTTTTGAAAAACTAACTTTTGGTTTCCTTGATTTCTTCTATGATGTTTCTCTTTTCTATTCGTTCATTTCTATTCTGACCTTAATTATTTCCTACATTGTAGTTACTTTCGGTATAAATTTTTTTCTAGCTTTTTGGGAGGGAAAATTAAATGACTGACTCTAGGTTTTTTTTTTCCTTTTCAATATAAGTGCTCAAAGCTATAAATTACCCTCTCAGCATGCTTTAGCTGAAATCAAAATTTTGCTATGGTATGTTTTTCCAGTTTGCCTCAGCTCTAATTTTTATTTCCCTGTGATCTCTTTGTTGACTCACAATGTTTTATAAATAACCTGAATTTTGCCTTCATACCTACTTGATGCAAGATGTTGTAGGAAGGAATTAAGTGAGCAACAGAGTGTGTGACTGAAACCAGTTCTGTCTTGAGGTCCATTTTCTAATGCTAGAGGTCACTGTGAGAGGCAGCACAGCTGAGCAGCTGTGATCATGGACTCTGAAGCCAGGTCAACATTTTTGAATCCCATCTCTATCATTTACTGGCTCTGTGGCCTTGAGTAAGTTATTTCATCCTTTATGGCTCCGTTTCCTCACTCTATATCATAAAGTTGCTGAGAGGAATAAATGAGCAATATCTGTTAACACTTAGTGTCTGGCATGTAATATTAGGTTAGCTCATTAATAACCGAGCCTAAAGAATCTCTCCCTTTTAACTATTAAGAGTGGCCAGTGGAATTGGATGGAGAAAATCTACAGGCATAGTCAAAAATAAGTTTCTGTGTTCTGATAATTCTTAGAGAAGAAAGTGTCAGAGCTGAAACCAACACAACTTTTTATTTGAAAGGCGTAGTCTTCTGTGAAGTGTGAATACACATAGGGTTGTTTTTTTTGTTTTGTTTTGTTTTTTTGCAGTACGCAAGCCTCTCACTGTTGTGGTCTCTCCCGTTGAGGAGCACAGGCTCTGGACGCACAGGCTCAGCAGCCATGGCTCACGGGCCCAGCTGCTCCACGACACGTGGGATCTTCCCGGACCGGGGCATGAACCCGTGTCCCCTGCATCGGCAGCTGGACTCTCAACCACTGCGCCACCAGGGAAGCCCACACATAGGGTTTTTAAAAAATATCTCAGATAAAAGAAACAAAAGGAGGCCACCTTTTGTAGCCTCACACAACACACACACACATACACACGAACATCTTGCTTATATTTTATAGCATAATTAGTATCATGGGAATCTCAGGTATCTGAGGTAGTTTCAGTGTTCCTTTGCAATGTCACCCAAGTCTTTAGGTATTCTTTCCTGCTGACTCTCACCATTAATAATTTGTTAAGGTGTCTGTTTCACCACCAAGGTACAAGTTCTCTAAGAGCGGAGACTATAGCTTTTCATCAGTGCCTGGAATATAATGGGTGTTCAGTAAATATCTGTTCAATGAATATATGTATGTGAATGAATTGACATATACTTAAAATGAGCAAACTCTAGAGACATTCACTCCCCTCCAGGCCCTTGTGGGTACTTTATTTTGGACTGTTTCTTAGAGCAGTCAGTGAAGGAGATATTTCACTGGTTAAAGTGAAAGTGGCCAATGTTGATTTAGGGGGATGAACAAATATATGTGAACCTTTGATGTGTATGAACCCTCCTGTGGCATCTGGAAGAAAAATTAGTTTCCAAAATAGTTCCCCATTATAGGTAAATAACACTGTGGTGGTTAATTTTATGTGTCAACTTGACAGGGCTAAGGGATGCCCAGATAACTGGTACAACATTATTTCTGGATGTGTCTGTGAAGGTGTTCCTGGGTGAGATGTCACGTGTGAGTCAGTAGACTGTGTAGAGGTTGCCCTCGCCAGTGTGGGTGGTCCTCATCCAGTCCACAAGAAGGGAAAGGAAGGGCGAATTCCCTGCCCTTGGACATTGCAGTTCCTGGTTCTCAGGGCTTTGGACTCGGACTGAATTATACCACTGGCTTTACAGACACCAGATTGGGGGCTGTCTCAGCATCCTGACCATGTGAGCCAATTCTTGTAATAAATCTAATCTATCTATCTACCTATCTATCTATCTATCTATCTATCATCTATTATCTAATTTCCTATTGGTTCTGTTTCTCTGGAGAACACTGACTAATACACACACATTATGGTTGACTGCCTAAAATCTGTTTGACCTCAAGTAATTAGCCTAAGCCTGTTAGTCTAAACCAACTATGTAATTCTATTCTTTCAGTGATGGCTCAGGACCCACACACAAGCCAATTCTGTCTAGTGAAACATAAGAGGAATTCTTTTAGGAGGCTGCTGTGTAAGTTTCATCTCTGCTGTGAGAAAACTGTGGGACTAGATACTATTTCTTCTTCTAATGCACATGGTCTTGTCTGGATACACCACCTGAAAGAGCTGCATCAACAGCGCAAAGATGAAGCCAGTCGAGCAGGGGCAGAGCAGAGAGATGGAAAGAGCCTGTGATGCTAATTGGTGGTGCTATCAAGCCGTTAAATCAAATAACCTGAATCCAGGTCTACCCAAACTTCTTCTGTGAGATAGTAAATTTCCTAATTATTTAAGCCACTTTGAGTCAGAGTTGTGTACACTTCAGCCAAAAGCACCCTTAAACACTAGGAAATATACAATCATAGATTATTATTGTTGGAAGAGAACCTGAGATAAACAAGTTTAAAGCTCTCATTTTAAAAATGAGGAAATGGAGGTCCAGAAAGATTGACCGACTTGCTTAAAGTCACATATAGAATGAAAAGCAGAACCAGGACTGAACCCATTCTTCAGGCTCCTACTTACCACTCTTTCTCTAAAATTTGGTAATATATAATTTCATGGTCAAGAGAAGGGATAACTAGAGAACAGACATGTTCTGAGTATATTTACCTATAACTGCCCTCTGGAAGCTTCTGGAAAAACTTTTGCTCTTCTAAACAGATGCAACCTCTTCTTTCTCCTTCCACCTTCTTTCCTTCTGGAAAGAAGACATGATGGCTGGAAGTGCTGCAGCCATCTTGTATCAATGAGACACAAAGCCAATCCACTTAAAATGCAGAGTGAAAGGATAGGAGCCTGGGAATCTCCTCACCAGTTCCAGAATGACTGATGTGAGAAAAAGATTCATATTTGTATAAGTTGGGTTTATGAAACTTAAAGTCAAAAGCATTCCTAACTGACACTATTAACCATTTCTTTCATACCACACATATTCCAATAGACTGTCACTGACTCCACCAACCAGAATTCAGCTAGAAAAAATTTTTAAAGATTATGTGAATTTCTCCCTGCATTTACTATTCTTAAAATGTGTCTGATTCATTTATTTTTTTTTCTTTTGAAAAAAGTTTAAACCTCCACAAAAATTGTAAGAATACAATAGACTCCTATGTACTTTTCATCTACGTTCACCAATTGTTAATGTTTTGCTACATTTCTCTCTTCCTCTCTCTGTCTCTGTCTCTATTTCTCTCCCTCTCTCTCTCTCTCTATAGATAGATAGATAGATAGAGAGATAGATATAGATATAGTTGTAGATAGATATAGATAAAGATATAGATATCTATATATATAACGTGTAATTTTTTCTGAACCCTTTGAGAATAAGTTGCAGACATCTTGAACTTTAACATCAAAATATTTCTACATGTATCCCTCAGAAACTAGGATAGTCTCTTATATAACTACTATTTAATTATGAAAATCAGGAAAGTTAACATTGGCTCAGTACTATTACTAAGACATGGGTCATATGCACATTTCACAAATATCCTTATGTTGTTAATGGTGACTTTTGTCTTGAGGAGAGTCTGGTCCAAGATGACACATTGGTTTAGTTGTCATATCTCTTTAATCTTCTTTATTCTGGAATGGTTGCTCAGAATTTCTTTGTCTTTTACAAAATTGATTTTTTTTTTTTTTTTTTAAAGAGAACTGGCTGGTCGTTTAGTAGAATTTCCCTCAACCTTGGTTTATCTGGTAGTTTCCTCCTGATTAGACTCAGGTTACACGTGTTTGGCAGGAATGAACATTGGTGATGCAGCATCCTTCTCAGTGCATTGTGTCAGGAGGTATGGGCCAGTTTTACCTATTACTAGAGGAGTAAACATTAATCACTTGATTACAGTGGAGTCCAGCTTATTCTTATAAATCTACTGCCTAAGCCCTCAGTGGGACAGAGAGTCATCTTTCTTAAGTGATTGGTGGCCTACATGGAGTCATCCCCATGGTTTCCAGGATAGACTCTGAATTACAGGGCCCTTAGGTAAGGGATGGGTTCAGGATGTTCCTTGGAAGCTGGATTTGGAATAAGTGGAGATCACTCGCTCAAAGATTCAATGAGCCCATTGCCAGACTGTTTTGCAAGTCGGTGGAAAAGGGTTAATAAGGACACAGGACATCTGGTTTCCCTTAAGGAGAGTGGAGCTTCCCCCAAATATCACTCCTTTACACCTGAAGAAGTTAAACGGTCCTGTTCCCATGGAATCCTCAACCAATGTAGCCCTGATCTGTGATTTATATAAAAAGTAGCTGTTCCTTAATTTTCCCCACAATGGCTTCATTCTTACCTTATGAACCTGCTTTGTCAGTGTTCGCTTTGATTTATGGAAGATTTCAAACTCCCCAAATAACTATTCCTTTTCTTTTCATTAAAGTTAATCCCCACAAAGACACTTTCATCCGCTTATTAGTCATGCCCCAGTGAACCCTGCTAACCAGAGGCTAAGTTATTGATGTGTTAAAGATGTAATCTCTAAGTCTTGGGACCACTGAAGAAACCCCAACATGTTATTTGACAGTCAGAATCTCACAATGTATGGCCTCCTTTGAGCAGCCTTGGTCGCACGCGTTCCTTGGGGTCCATAAATCTCTCTGGCCCAACTGCCTGTGAAGGCTGAGTTATTGCGGGGCCGAGTTTAAGCTGCCAACACACACTGCCCTGCACCCCAGGATGTCATTCGTGGTGCCTTCTCCAGACTCCAGTTTCCATTCCCAATAACATGTATTCAGCATCGAATCTATTACACCAGAAGCAGCAAGCCCATTGTTTTATGCCCTGCCTGTGGCCTTCCTCATAAGTTTGCACAGACTTAGAAATCAACAAGACTGCAATTTGGGTGTGATATTGGCCTCCTCCTCCTACCCTCTTCCTACCTGTTGATTTTGGGTGATATGTATTCTTTCTTTCTTTATTTTTTTTTGCGGTACGCGGGCCCCTCACTGCTGTGGCCTCTCCCGTTGCGGAGCACAGGCTCCGGATGCGCAGGCTCAGCGGCCATGGCTCACGGGCACAGCCGCTCCGCGGCATGGGGGATCTTCCCGGACCGGGTCACGAACCCGTGTCCCCTGCATCGGCAGGCGGACTCTGAACCACTGTGCCACCAGGGAAGCCCTGTGATATGTATTCTTGGCTCAGCCATCAGTGAGCCTTATTAGATGGTGACGAGGTCCTATCTGCACAGAAAAGCAGCCTTCATGGAAATGGAAATGTGTAATAATCTTTCACCAACTAATTTTAAATTTATAGATTAAAAAAAGTGTATCTTAGACCTTTTTACATATATGAGGTTCAGTTTGGTCCTGTTAAGGCCGATATTTCTCATCTGGCAGGACAGTGCATGGAGCTGCTGCATGTTCATGGGGACTTGCATTATAGGATGTTTAGTGTTTAGCATCTTCAATGCTCACAGTAAGTGGCAAGAGAGACTCCTAGTCATTGTGACAATCTCAAATGCCTGTAGATTTTTTTTCCCCTGCAAACATTTACACTGTCCCCTGGGAAGAAAGCACTCCACTCCCTGCCCCTAGCTAAGAACCACAGCCCTAAACAAAAGAAAAACAGAGCAGTGGGTACCACCTTTCCAATATATAGACAGAAGACCAATCCCAGGAAAATACATCCTTGACCCTGGCATTAGATCCAAGTTGTTGTTGTTGCTGTTTTTCAAATAGCACTCATGGTGAACTCCAAATGTTGGCTTGACTTATCTTGAGGCTCAGGAAGAAAGTTGCTTCGCAGCTCATTCAGGTTATTGGCAGAATTCAGCTCCTGTGGTTGTAAGACTGAAGTTCCCGTTTTCTTGCTGGAGGTCTGTCAGGACCTGCCCTCAGCTTCTAGAGGCCACTCCTATTCCTTCATAGGTGGTCCCCTCCACCTCACACCAGAAAATCTTAAATCTTTCTCACGTGGAATCATTCTGCCTTCCTCTTCTGCCAACGGTTGGAGGAAACTTTCACCGAGATCGATAACCGGCCTACATTCTCTTTATTGAGATGTGCCCACTGATCATGAGCTTGGATGTTGGGGCAATGTCAAATTGCTATAAAATTTTCTGATGGCTTACTGTCAATTTCTGTACCTAACTCTTGGAAAACAGTTTCTTTTCTTTTCTTTTTTGAATTTTGAGTTTTTTTAATTTATTTTTTACACAGCAGGTTCTTACTAGTTATCTATTTTATACATATTAGTGTATATACGTCAATCCCAATCTCCCAATTCATCCCACCACCACCCTGCCCCCGCCGCCTTCCCCCCTTGGTGCCCATACGTTTGGAGAACAGTTTATTTTCTAAAATAAAAATCATTTAAAAACTTGTTTCAGTTACACAAGAGATAGATGAACACATTCTTCCAAAAACTCAGAGCACTGCTGTGATATTGTAGTTTATAATAAAAGATATATATTTGGTCTTCATCTTTGGTTCCGGCACAGAGCTCCTAAAACCCTTGGAATATACTAAGTGATGAGAGTGATAAAGGTGTCTGTTACATTAATAAGGTGACTTTTGGAAAGCCGTTAGGTAACCTAAGGATGGGGGCTGCTTCCCAGGGGAACCGAGCATGTGATTAGAGGGTTGGAACTTTAAGTCCCACCCTTGACCTTTGGGGAAGGGAGAGGTCTAAAGACTGAGTGCAATCACCATTAGGCAATGATTTAATCAATCATGTGTCTGTCTGTAATGAAGCCTCCATAAAACCCCAAAAGGACAGGGTTCAGAGAGCTTCCAAGCTGTGAACATGTGGAGATTTGGGGAGAGTGGTGTGCTCAGCACAGAATCTCTGTGTCTCTCCCCACATACCCTGCCCTGTACATCTCTTCCGGCTGGTTGATCCTGAGTTATATCCTTTAATAATAAACTGGAGATATCGTAAGTAAATATTTGCCTGAGTTCTGTGAGCCGCTCTAGCAAATTAATTGAACCCAAGGAGGGGGGTTGTTTTAACCTCTGATCCCAATTGTCAGAAGCACCGGGAAGGACCTGGACTTGCCATTGGCCTCTGAAGCTGGGGGTGGCAGTTTTGTAGGACTGCACACTTAACCTGTGGGATCTGACACTATCTCCATGTACCTAGTGTCCGAATTGAATTGAATTAATTATTTGATGTTGGGGAGCACACTCACTAATCAGCATTGGGAGCAGAATGGGAACTGCAGACAGCTAACATCGTCCTCAGCCACCTTTCCCCAATCTCACCACCTTCTCCTCTTTCCAGAAGAAACCACGGTTATGAATTGGTGGATATATATCCAGATCACTTTTTTTTTTTTTTGCGATACGCGGGCCTCTCACTGTTGTGGCCTCTCCCGTTGCGGAGCACAGGCTCTGGACGCGCAGGCTCAGCGGCCATGGCTCACGGGCCCAGCCGCTCCGCGGCATGTGGGATCTTCCCGGACCGGGGCACGAACGCGCATCCCCTGCATCGGCAGGCGGACCCTCAACCACTGCGCCACCAGGGAAGCCCCATCCAGATCACTTTTAACACCTTACATACATTTATATGCACACCCAGAAAATAGATAGTATTATTTCATGTGGGTGTTTTTATACAAATTGCTATCATACTGTACATATAATGTGAACATGGCTTTTATCACTTAGCAATATGTTTTGAGGGTTATCTCTGTTGATCCATATAGATGTGATTCATTTCTCTGAAGGTACCATGCATTGTTCTATTTAGGCATTTCCCCATGTGATACATATCTATAACTTTCACATTTACAAGCAATGCTGCATTGATGGTACTGCAGGTGCCCCCTTGTACTGAGGTACAGGTGTTTCTCCAGAGAAGCTACCTTGACGTCTAACAGTTGGTCATGGAGTAGGAAATCTGAGTTGCAATATTGTAATAGATATGTTAAATAGTTGCCCCTAAGGTGATACGAACCCACGAATCTAATAAAGCCCTCTGAGGTTTCCCTTTCCCTACATCTTTACCAGCACTGATATTATCAAACTTAAATATTGCCAATCCCATAGGTGTGAACTAGGGCCTCATTGTTTTAATTTATGTTTCCCTGCATTCTAAAGAGACTAACTCCTTATATGTTTATTGGCCATTTGTATTTTCTCTTTTAAAAACTTTATATTCTTTAACCATTTTTAAATTAATTTATTTGTTTTTTCTTATTGATTCATAAGCATTCTTTATATTCTTTTTACTAATCCTTTGCTTGCTACATATGTTGCAAATTTCTCACTGTGTTGCTAATATTTTAACGTTGTTAATGGTGTCTTTTGTTGTGGAGAATCCTTTGTTTTGAGGTTGTGAAATTTTTCATGTTTTTGTCACCTAGCAGGGTGATAGGACAAGGAGAAACCCAGGCATTTGTACCCAAGGACACTTTGAGTTCTCTGTGTTTCTTGCCATTTCTGAGGACTGTGGGTTTACTTCCTCTCAGTTCTGAGCTCCACTGTTTCCACATCTACCTCCTGATCTCATTCTCTTTCCAGGCCAGGGCAGGACAGCTTGAGCGGGCAAACGGTTCCACCCAGAACCGCCGTCGTAGCTCTTGGTGTAGGTCTGCAGCTCCATTTGTTAAGGTCTGCTGGTTCAGTCCCAAGTTCCACGCTGGGAACGGCTGGTACTTCAGTCCATAATTTCCCAGGTTATAGGAAACCCCAGCCCTTGCTTCTGTCCCAGATTCCACACTGGGAACAGCTGGTGGCACCTGCAGTTCCCCATTTGTTTGGATTCAGTCTGCCATCCCCATTCTTTGGAGTCTGCTGGTTTAATTCTTTCCCCAATCCCCAATTCCACGTTGGAAATTGCTGGTGGTGTGCACAAGACCTTCTACTGGCCACTCCACAGTGATATCTCTTTGTTTAATGCTGGTGTCCACAGTCCTCTTTCTTCAGTTACTGTTGGTTTCTATTAATGTACACGTGAGGAAAGGCTATTGCTAATGGAAATCTCAGAAGCCAAAAAGCTGCAAAATTGGTGGGCATAGATCTAGCATGTGAAAGCTGTTAGAGTGCTCACCATGTAAGTCTAAGACAGCCGTGCTGGAATAAGCTGGTCATGAAATAGGTTAGATTGACATGAGATCGCCTGTCAACCTTAAGAAAATTTCCATGCAACAAGGTACACTGTAAAACACCACACAGTCTCCAACTCAGTGACAAATCCCCCTTAAGAATTAGTTCGGGGCTTCCCTGGTGGAGCAGTGGTTGGGAGTCCGCCTGCCGACGCAGGGGACACGGGTTCGTGCCCCGGTCCGGGAAGATCCCACATGCCGCGGAGCGGCTGGGTCCGTGAGCCATGGCCGCTGAGCCTGCGCGTCCGGAGCCTGTGCTCCGCAACGGGAGAGACCACAACAGTGAGAGGGCCGGGGACCGCAAAAAAAAAAAAAAAAAAAAAAGAATTAGTTTGGCCCCAAGAGACTCAAAGGCTTAGCTAATTAATTGATTGATTGATTAAAAAATATTTTCCTTAAATTCCAAAGAGTTGAGCATGCCACCTTTTGCTTATTTTACACCTAAGAACTGTGGTCCTGGTAGCTGTAAGTATCTAACAAATGTCAAAATTTTACTAAGACAACCTAGAACTACAATGGCCATTATGGGGAATGTTCCAATTAAACAGAATGGCTCATTTAACAAGTGCACTTGAAAGCGAGGGTTCCCAAATTAAACGAACTGAAAAGGATACCTATTTTAATTGGCATGCAGAAGACTCCAAAAGACTTCAAAACTCCAAAATAGCTTCATTTTAAGATTTGTTGCAAAAGCTAATGAAAAATTAAAGATGTAAGAGGTACCTAAAACCAAAGACTATAAGACTGACATAACTCCTACTGCTGTCCTCTAACCTCCTTTATTTGAGCACTCATTCTAGTAAGTCTCTGTCTGAATTGCCTTTCTACTCTGAAGATATTATCCAACAGTTACCTTTTTAAAATAAGACCGCTGGAGGATACAAGCTATCCTCTTCAGGTACCTTTTACTCTTTGGTCAAAGGCTGAACAAAGGACCATAGTTAAAGAATTTCCTAAACCCAGGAAGGATCCTCAAAATATTTTGTAAATGGATAATCTCCTGAGATAAGTGGATTCATAAAAAGGCAGAAAACAGGATGGGTGGCCACTGGTTTGAGTGAACTCATGACCAGAGCTGAGCACTTTGAGAGGACTTTGGAGGCGCCCCCATATTTACCCTATGGGAGGGGCCTCCCATATGGCCCCCTCTGTGAGTTGATGAATCTCTGAGGGATTTTCTAGTAAACTGCGACATTATTCCCTTAAACAGCCAAGGGAAACTAAAATGAAAACTAATGGAAAACATTGCCAAATTCTGGTAGATGCCAAAGCCTACAGAGGGGGGTCCTGGGAAAACTGGTAGAAGTCAGCTAAGGGTGGGAATTCTTACCAAAGTTGGCTCTCCCAAATCTCTGCGTGTAGTACCCGGTAAAGAGAGAAAAATAAAATATCTTTTGCACCCTCTTTGGGGATACCTCTTGAGTCCATAGGGTTGTCACAAGATATTTAAAGGATTTTTGAAAATGCCTGATAGGAATTTTTTTTAGGCTTTCTCCCCTAAATTAAATGTACCCAGAGGGAAAGAAAAACATTCCAAAGATAAAGCTCTAATTCTTTTGATTTTTCCCCCTTAGTTGGAAATCTTCTCCCTGACTTAAAGAAGCAAATTAAGAATAATGTAGTTGGATGAGCAGTTCAGCCCCTTGTTATCATTTAGGCTACAACCCAATTCTTGGAAGAATTAGAAGCAACTATCTTTATCCTACAAATCTTTGCAAGACCAGAAATGCAGCTCTCAAAACAATTCCACCTACCCTTTTAAACAATTAACCTCACCTGTTCATCACAAAAGGTTTGTAGATATTGTAAAAACTCTGGCCTTAGGGAACAAAAAGTCCTTCTTGGGGGAACTTTTGTTCTTTCTCTGTGCTTTTGAGATATAAATATTCTACCTGGTCTTCTCCAGGAACTCTTATCTAGGTCACCTCTTTGAAATGAAAACTTCAGGTAGGTAACTCTTAGCAGAAGGAAAACAAAAGGGGGAAATATTATTTGAGATTTAGGCAAATGAACAATCTCTGTCTTCTCCACAAATATTAGCAAAAGCTTTGCCTGAGCAGGGAATCTTATTTCATCTGCTAAAAACAATTTGAACACAACTTATTTTATAAATAGTGACTTTTGTATCATTGTACCTGATTTATAGCTAAAATCTTAGAACAGGGCTTCCCTGATGGCGTAGTGGGTGGGGGTCCGCCTGCCAATGCGGGGGACGCGGGTTCGTGCCCCGGTCCAGGAGGGTCCCGCGGGCCATGGCCGCTGGGCCGGCGCGTCCAGAGCCTGTGCTCCGCAACGGGAGAGGCCACAACAGTGAGAGGCCCGCGTACCACAAAAAAAAAAAATCTTAGAACAGAAGCTGTAAGATCTCTGTTTACATGTATGTTTACATATGTACATATATACATGTTGTGGATGTGTGGTACTTCTCTCCCTCTAGATGGAAGTACCAAAATTCATTTGTAAACGAGCTCCATTTAATTGGTTTAAAGAAAATGAAATGCTTGTATGAATTAAGTATTCCTAAAATTCTCAAAAATATAATAGAAACTAACTCAAATACTTTTCAGGTTCATGTGATCTGGGAAAATATTCAGAATTCAGTTGTAGTAATGTAAAAGGCAGTTCATAATTGTTTACTTCTTTCACTAAAAATTAAGGTTTTTGAGCATTTAAAAATTCTAGTGCAGTTAGCTCTTAAGCAACATGGGTTTGAACTATGTAGGTCTACTTACATATTTTTTCAATAAATGTGTACTATAGTACTGTAGTACTACACTATCCACAGTTGGTTGAATCTGAGGATATGGAACTGTGGATACAAAGGTCCATCTTAAAAGTTATACATGGATTTTCTACTGCATCGGGGCAGGGGGCTTTAGCACACCAATCCCCACATTGTTCAAGGGTCAACTGTATATGTGATTAAAACTACTAGAAATAATAGGGGAAACATATCTGTATGCAAGGAAATAGAAAGTATTTTTGGTAAAACATGGTATGTGGAATAGAGATGCAATTTGTTGAGGGAAAAGAAGGTAATTTTGTTCTAAACTGAGGCTGGTTATTTCAGAATGAGAGAGAAGTAAAACAGGATAAAACCTGAATGTAAAGAATAAAGTTGTAGAAAGTATGTGGAAAAAGAATTTTTGGAAAGGAATTTTATGTGTGACCAAGCTGGCTAAGGTTAAAATGACTTTATTTGAGAGAAAAAAAGAGTTTTTTGAAAAATTTATTTATTTTTGGCTGTGTTGGGTCTTCATTGCTGTGCGCGGGCTTTCTCTAGTTGCGGTGAGCAGGGGCTACTCTTCTTTGCAGTGCACAGGCTTCTCATTGTGGTGGCTTCTCTTGTTGCAGAGCGTGGGCTCTAGGCATGCGGGCTTCAGCAGTTGTAGCACATGGGCTCAGCAGTTGTGGCACACGGGCTTAGCTGCTCTGCGGCACCTTCCCGGACGAGGGCTCGAACCCATGTCCCCTGCACTAGCAGGCAGATTCTTAACCACTGTGCCACCAGGGAAGCCCAAAAACAGAGTTTTAATATCAAAAGTAAGCTGGTGCAAAATTAAATTTTGGTTTTCTCTCTGTTAAAAGGACAAAATTTTCTTAGACTGTTGGTCAGCTCTTGATAAGAGATTGTAAGAGGTTTTTCTTTATCTTCTACAGTAATCTGCCTAGAAAACAAAGATTGTCATCAAGTTCTTGATTATTTGAGAAAACTGGCTTCAGAAAGTGGTTCCTTCACCAGGGTCTTTCCTTGACTAACTTGATTTTGATTTGTTTGGGTCTCAGGGGCCGTGGCTCTGAAGTGCACTCCAGACTTATAATAATTGTAATAGTCTCCCTGGTGCACTGTGTTCTCTCAGAAGCTCTACATGCATGTTTGCAGTCACTGACCACCAAGCAAATGCTCTCCCTAAGACTGGAACATGAGAAAGGGAATGACGAGAATGACCGACTTAAAAAATGTGAATCAAAAGTCATTACCTGTGAATTCCAAGTTCAGCAAACACTGAGAACTTCGGAGTGGTAGCTGGATGTAGCACTCACGCCTTAAATTTTGGTCATATCTCTCAGTTAAGCTGAGAGTTTGATCAAAAGGGGAAATTGTTTAAAAAAGAAACAACGGGCCCAAAATGGAGTCACTCGTGCTAAGCCCCACATGAGCAAACCAAGACTTAATGTTATATCTAACCTATTTTCAGTTTCAGCCTCTCCCAACCTATTTTCAGTTTCAGCCTCTCCCAGGAATGTGATCTTTAACCAGTCAATCTGGAATTACCTGGTCAGCAGTAGTGAGGTAATCTGCCTGATAGACCCCTACCCTCCCTCAAAGGAAAGTGACCTTCCCTGAAACAATCCACTCTTTGTTAGAATAATTTCCTTGCCTCCTTTTCCTCCGAGTTCCTTTTTTTTTTTTTTTTTGGCCGCACAGCATGTGGGATCTTAGTTCCCCAGCCAGGGATCGAACCTGTGTCCCCTACATTGGAAGCACAGAGTAGAACTAATATCATTTTACTGTTTTTCCTGTTGCTACCCCCTCCTTCCTCTTCACTCTCAGTAATCCCAGGTTAGCAAGAGATTACTGTATTGTTTTTCTTGAAGTAAAGTGGTGAATAGACTCAGTTCTCTTCTTTTTGGACTGTGTGGTAGCAGCTTTGCTGGGCTCTTAACCTGAGGGGGTAAAATAGAGTGAGTAAAGGCTTCACTTTCCTTTCTCTTGGCTGTGAAATGAACTTAGCTTTAATGTGACAAAAGTAGAGTTTGTGCTAAAAGTCAGTGGGCCCATCGTCAGTTTGGGGACACACAGCCTCTTCCCTCAGGCTATAGGAGGCACCATGGATCTCACCTCGGATCACCTATTCCAGGTCTGAAGGTATCTATCAGTGTGAGCAAATTGTCAATGGATGTAATTTATTTAGCCTATCAGAAGCCTTGGCCAGTCTCCACAACTGCTAGTAAAAATATTCTGTTACCAAAGATGGGATTAAGTGTAATGTTTGTTATGGATCAGAAACTGACTTAGAAGCAGGAAGCAAAGGATAAGACAAGCTCTGGGCAGAAAAGCACAGACAACAGAATCCTCTATTACCTGTCATCGGAAGTGGTCTTTTAAAAACCACTTTTGCAAACCATACAATGTACGAAGTACATCTTCAGTTTTGCAAAGGACAAAGTTAAAAACTCTGGAATCTGACAGATCTGTCCTTGGGCACATTATTTAACCTGTAAGCTTCATTTTTTCTAATCTGTTAAATGGAAATAATTACCTTTTCATTGGGTGATGAGGATAAATGAGGTAACGCACTTTAGATTAGTCCTCTGATAAAACTGTTAGTCTTACTTCTGAGAGGCAAATACCAACCTGATAGGGATGAACTACAGAAAATCTTAATGAAACTGTATGTTACGCCTGGAAAATGTATGTTCCAAAACATATAGTTACCATCATCATGAAAACTCTGGGTTTCTTCCAGCAACATAAATGCTATCTGGTGGTACCACTTTCACCCAGTGGGCTGAGCTTGAGACCCGGGGCTCACCCTTGGAACTCAGCTTCTCCCTCCCCACTCCCACCTTGTTACCAAGTCCAAGCTCACTCTGCTCCCCACGTGACAGGCCAATAAATCGGGAGACGAGGTGCTGAGGCAAGGAAGGTGACTTTATTTGGAAAGCCCGCAGCCCGAGAAGATGGCGTACTAGGGTCCCCAAAATACCATCTTATCGGGGTCTGGATGCCAGTTTTTTTTATAGAATCAGAAGGGAAGTAGAGTAAAAAGGCAACATAGTGAGGGAGAGGCAGGGAGGAAGTAAAGTAAAAAGGGCCATCAGTCTTGCAAAACATCTCCTGGAATAGCGGGGGGGTGGGGGGGGGGATGTGTTAATTTCTTCTTTCTTGCAGCCATCCACAGGTGGGTAGGGTTCCCTGAGGCAGGCCATTATGTATGATTATAATAATGAAAGCAAGGAACAGCAAAGGCTAAAGTCAAAGAAGCAGATCCAACATGGAGTCAAAATTGGCTCTTCCCTGCTATAACCTCACTCCATCTATGCATCTGGTCTTGTCTCCAAATATTGGTCACTTTTTCTCTCTGCCTTCCAACCCTTGCTTTAGATCAGGGATTGGCAAACTTTTTCTGAAAAGGCCCAGATCGTCAATATTTTTTGCTTTGCCAACCTTATAGTCTCTGTCACAGCTACTCAACCCTGCCGTTCTAGCACAAAAGCAACCATAGGCAATTAAGTAAAAGAATGGATATAGTTGTGTTCCGATAAAGCCTTATTTACACATACAGGTGGAGGGCCAGATTTCACCCACGGGATGTGGTTAGCTGACCCTCGACTTGGACCCCCGTGATCTCTTAAAGAATAGAACTGTGCCCGCCCCGCAGGCCTCCCTGTAGACCTGATCTAATCTTGTCACTCCCAATTTGAAACTTTTCAATGGCTTCCCATTATTTTTGCAAAGGGTGACCTTGCACCACATCACTAGAGTCCCTTGAGCTGCTTTATAAAATGCAGAGTTCCAGGCTTTTCTCTGGAGCCACTAAAACAGCATCTCTCGGGGGACGGGCTGGGAAGCTGGGTATTAATGAGCCTCTCGTGGAGTCTGAATGCAGCAGTTCTCAAAGGGGGGCCCATGGGTCCCCGAGGGTTCACCATTTGCCTTTGGGAAGTCTGTGATGCAGGGTGGGGGGAGAGCCTCACAGAGGTGATAGCTGACTTGAGGCCTGAAGGAGGAAGCCACCCTGGGCAGACCTCTGGAGAGAGCGTTTCGGGCAGAGAGAACAGCAAGTTGAAAGCCCCTAGGCTGGCGAGTCTGGGGAGGAACAGTGAGAGAGGAGATGAAGCCAGAGAGCAAGGGACCAGGGCAGATGGCGTCGAAACTTGGCTTTAACTCACGACAAAATGGGGCTTCCCTCGTGGCGCAGTGGTTCAGAGTCTGCCTGCCGATGCAGGGGAACGCGGGTTCGTGCCCCAGTCCGGGAAGATCCCTCCCAAAAAAAAAAAAAAAAAAAGGGAGCCGTTGCAGAGTTTGATCGATCGAATTATGTGAGCTATTCCAGGAATTTAGCCATCTCTTCTTCACACGCTTCTTTCTTTCCTTCCTCACTCTCCATCTGAGCATTCCTCTCTCTCCCCCGCTGTGGGCTGCGAGTTCCTTGAGGACCCAGCCTCTGTCTTACCTGCGTTCATCCTCAGCACCAAGCGATGCCCAGGGCCCTCCCCGCGTGAACTCAACGAACACCGAGGAAGGTAAAAATGCCTTTGCCTTCCTCTGTGGCTGGGTTCTGATTTTCGTTCGGTAAGAACTTCTTGAGAAAAAAATGCAATCTTTTTCAAAGAAGCATGAAAAAAATTTTGTTTCCTATGCGTGGCTTAATAAATGACCTATTTATCTTTTTAAAAAAATCCCACCGTGAGAAACACTTTGCCGGAGAACAAGAAATCAGCATGCCTTTCCTTTGTGATCACGAATACATCTGAATTAAAAATGAGTATTTTCTGGAAGCAATTCTGTGGCATTCGAGAAGCAAATCCCACTCTTCTGGATTGGGTCATCAGGGAGTTTCACAATTCTCTTTTCCGCTCTTCTCAGAACGTAGCTGGCCTCCTGTGGTTGTGGGACATCGCCTCCACTTCCCTGTGAGGATGTTTCGGAGCAGCGTTTTCCTTAGCACCATCTGAGGAGGGAATGAGGCACCGTTTCCATTCACCACAAAAGCAGCTTCCCGGCCGAACACCCCAGCGCTGCAGGCTTGGCCCCTCTCTCCTTTCTGGCTCAACCTTCTCTTCCTCTCAGAGTTCACAGCCAGTCACCACACGATGGGAAACCTAGGATCCCAAGCACACCTGCCTGTGCGAGGCCACCAGGAACACCCTGGCCTCCATCCCTTTACTTCCAGAAAGGACCTAAGGGAAGAAAAATTGCCCACATTCCTTTCCAAAGCTGGAAGCGTAATGAACTCTGACGGAGGCGATTTTAGGAAGAGGAATGTCACTGCTCAAAGAAATCGCAGTCTTTTATTTAACATATATCAGTGTGTGTGTGTGTCCCACACAGTGCTTTTGTTCCCACCAGGAGCTGTCTGTTCTTTTTATCTGTATTTATAAGAAAAAGTCTAGATGGATCTAGAGACTGTCATACGGAGTGAAGTAAGTCAGAAAGAGAAAATCAAATATCGTATATTAACGCATATATGTGGAACCTAGAAAAATGGTACAGATGAACCGGTTTGCAGGGCACAAATTGAGACACAGATGTAGAGAACAAACGTATGGACACCAAGGGGGGAAAGGGTGGGGGAAGTGGTGGTGGTGTGATGAATTAGGCGATTGGGATTGACATGTATACACTGATTGTATAAAATGGATGAGTAATAAGAACCTGCTGTATAAAAAAAATGAATAAAATAAAATTCAAAGAAAAAAGAAAAAGTCTAATAGCCCCTCCTGCTCTGTGTCTAAGAAGTCATTTCCTTTTGGGACAGCAGTTTTCAGAAGAGCTGACTAAGAGTTTCCTTAGTGCTGGAAGATCTGTAATTCCTTCCCTCTAGATTGGAAAAAGCAGTATGTTATGAGCACCAGGGGCAGGGGCTGTTGCTATTTTCTGTTTATGTGATTGGTGCAGGGCCTGTCATGTGGAAGGGATGCTCCATTAATATCTGTTAAATGGAGGAGTGTGAGGTGTTACATAATTTTAAAAGATTAACTTATTTGCTCCCCAATATTTCTTTCTACCCCATAACCTTTGCTCCACCCCGAGACAGACCACCACAGAGATGCATTCATTGCCTCAGGGAAGGTACGATTGGAAAGATGGGACTTGGGGATTTTTGAGGGAATGTGGGGCAGAAACCATTGATTTGGACAAATGCCTTATGAACTAGATTTCCTGAGTTAGTGGAGAAAAAGTGGAGAAGTAAGGATAGGGGGGAAGGATGGGCACCCCACCCTTTCTCCCCCAGCATTCCTATAAGCCACATCCCAAGTAGAGAGCTGACAGCACAAACTTCAGGTATGCTTGAGGAACCTGAGATAGATGAGACCAGAGATCTGACTGAGCCCAGGAGGAACTAGGTACCAAGATCCCAGAGCAGACATGGCTGTGACAGCCTCACCCAGGAGTTGAAGGATGTTGTCCATGAGCCCGAGGGCAGCACTGAATGGGGACCACCTGCCTCTGTGGACCCAGCCACAGAACATCCCTGGGGCTGTAGGGGACACCCAAATAGCTGGCAACCACCCAATCTGCTGCCTCTCTAATAGCTTAGAGAAGAACAGTGCCTGGCACAAAGTAGGCATTCAATAAATATTTATTGAACTAATGTATAGAGGTGCTCAATGAATATTTTCTACAAGTTGTTTGAGTACATTTTAACCCACTTTGTGTATGTTACTCATCTATAAAGTGGAGACATTCTAACACCCTCACTAGAGACGAGAGAAATAGCTCATCCATTGGTTATCAGCCATGCACCCTACAAGGCATGGTAGGGACCACACTGACACAGAAGACATACTCCCAGAACCCAGTATTTACTGGCTGGGAGGACAAGGCTTGGGGGGTAAAAGGAGAAAATAAGAAAAATAACTGTGTAAGAGCCAAATGAGGCTGATCATTATTGTCAGAGGAGTAGAGTGTAGGGTGAGATTATGGAGGAAGGGAATATTGAAATATAAGTAGTACTGAAGTGAGAGAGAGGGAATTCCCTGGCCGTCCAGTGGTTAGGACTCCGCGCTTTCACTGCTGAGTTTCGATCCCTTGTCGGGGAGCTAAGATCCCACAAGCCCCGTGGTGCAGCCAAAAAAAAAAAGTGTGAGAGAGAGGGAGAGATTATGGAGAGGAGGTATGGCTGGGGAGAGGAATTGGATGAACAAAGAAGTCGAATCAGGAATGAGCATGGCCGTGTTCCAGTTACAAGAGACCATCAGTGTGATGGCTGCAGTGGAAGGTTGATGTCAAGGTCTGATCATTAGGCTAGAGGGAGGGGCCAGCCAAATTGTGAGAGTTCTTAATGCCAAGCTAAGGAGTCTGGACTTAGTGCAGAAGCAAGACCAGTTACCTCATTTGCAGGGCCTAGTGCAAAATGAAAATTCAGGGTCCCTTGTAAGTTCCAAGACGGTGCAGCAGAGTACTGAACCAAGTGCAGTGCCCTCTTGAGCCCACGTGGGGTGCGGTGTGACCACCCAGTGGTACCCCCAGGAAGCCCCCAAGCTGTGTAAGTGTTGAGAGGGCACGGAGAAATCGTGAGCAGGAAAATGTCGGATTAAATTGATGGGTTAGAAGGACTCGCCACGGGTGCTTCCTCGGTGGGTGGGGACAGGAAGTGGCAGAGAATACCTATTAGGAAATCAGTGGACTTGTCAAGCACAGAGAAGGTTGGTGGTTGTAGAAATGGGAAGAGGGGGCATATGTGATGTGGTAGGATGGAACAGTCTCCATGGGCTTAGGTGGGGAAGAGCCCAGGTCCTCCTTAGTGATGTCACAGCTTAAGCCTGCGTCTTGGAAAAAGTTAGAATCATCGAGAGAAACGGGAAGTGTGCAAAAAGGAGCTGGCTTTGGGAAGCTGGTAAGGAGTAAGCAGTCTTAGTCATGCTGATTATGAGATAAAGGCGAGCCTCCAAGAAGAAATGCCCTGATGTCCTACTGCCGGTTGAAGATGAGACAATAAAGTTCAGGTTTGGAAATGCAGATCTGAAAGGAGTGAAGAGCGTTGTGTAACTGTTGAGGTTGTGAGGCCATATGCCATTTGTCAGGAATGGCTAGATAAGCAGGGTGCTAAAACAGATGAGTACTTTAAAATAATATTTTCTGCCACCGCTGAAAGGAATTGGGCACTTAGTCATGATGGGGGATTCAGCAGCCTGGTGGAAGGTTTTTCCAATTGCTATTTCCACAGCGCGGTTGTGGAGAATAACAAAAATCTGTTTTGATCTTTTGGTGCCATGACATGGTTAAAAAAAAAAAAGGCTGAAGTACTGGTGAGAGCTTATCAGCGTTAACTGTCAAAGGGCCCATGTGACAGGTTCTGCCATCCCAACTCCCCACCTTTTCCGCACTTTTTAATGATCCATTTATTTTTCAGGCAATTCTTTCAGGAATTTGAAAGTTTAAGCAGGGGTTACAAGGAGAACTAACAGGAAATGTCTCATCTTTCCAAGTTTATTGTTGAGAGTGGCCAGATGTCATTTGTTTGTGAGTGGGAAATGGGAAGTTAGATCACAGAACCTGAAATTTAAAACTCGGTGTTTTTAAAAAAAAAAAGGGCGGGGGGAGGGGGAGTGGAGAGGAGAAACACACACAGGGAAGCCACTTTGCCTCCTGTGACTTACGTTAACAGTGTAGGGGAGCAGTGCTCCTAGCAAGACGCTAATATGAGAACGTGTTTTACTGTCTGCAGGCATCTCTGTCTTCAAGGTCTGTGTGCGCACAGCTGGTGTCCGCCTGGCCCGCCGGGGTGTTTGTGAGCTCTCTGCGGATCTGCCGTAATTATAAACCCCATGAAGGGCCAGGAATGGAAGCCAGCCTTCTTATTGGTCATCATGCCCCAAAACAGAGACTGCGAAAGGAACTTACAAAGAATCCTTCGGTATTTAGCACTTACAGAAGCAATTATATTGATTTTTTAAAAAGTTATATTTGTAGCCTCTGTGGTTTAAACTCTGGGTCAAACACTTCCAGATTGTTCAGGTTGGCTGGCTCACTTCTGGCCCCTCATCTCTAATTGCTCACTGACTGTCCTGGAAATACCCTCTTCCTAGTCTCTTGCTGTTGCTACAGTGGGCTTTGGCAGGCTCCCTCTCGGCCAGGTGTTTTCCCCAGCAGTTGCCATGGCAGCAACCTACAACAGAGTTTCTGAGGGGCTTGGAATAGACAGGCCAGAGGTGGGGCCTGAGTTCCCTGCTCCAGCCCACGATTTGCTGATCCATCTGTCATCCTCAGAGAGAGAGCACGAAGTCCAGGATTACACTTCCTGAGAAGATGACAGGCTCCAGGCCAGACGCACAGACGTAAACTTGGAATTGGTTATTGGATCACTCGGCCCAACATGGGAAACTTAGATGAGTGAGACGGTACAGAGCACAGGGATTCAACAGCAGCTCAGAGCTCAGAACTTCTTGGTTAGTTTTGCAAAGGAAAAGGAAAAGAAACCTCCCACCCACCTGCGGGCTTTCAAGGGCAACAGGGAAGGTTCTCTTCAACTCTACTCCTCTTCCATTCAAAGTTATTTAGCAGGTTTTTCTCCCTTGGGCCATGCCTAAGATCCTCAAATCCCTACTTTGGTATCCTCTTGAGGTTAAATCATTAATATTCATTTATGCAAATACTGAACAGGAGAAGCCAGCCCATTGCCTAGGCATTTACTGTCAGAGTGCCCGAGGGATGGGAAACACAAGAGGTAAGCTTTTTTTTTTTCATTAATGGTTAAATATATATATAGTGTCTGTGTGTATATATGTATATGTGTGTATATCTATGCACACACGTATCTGTACACACACACATATATACATGTATGTGTATATATATATCTGTACACACACACATATATACATGTATGTATATAGTATAGATGTGTGTGTTTGTATAATAAAATTTACCATTTTAACCATTTTCCAGCGTACAATTCAGTGGCGCTAAGCACATCCACAGTGTTGTGTAACCATCACCACTACCCATTTCCAGAAATTTTTCATCAACCCAAACAGAAACTCTGTACCCATTAAACAATAATTTCCCTTTCCCCACTCCCCCCAACCCCTGGTAAGCTCTAATCTACTTTCTCTCTCTATGAATTTGCCTATTCTAGGTACCAACAGATAAGGTTTCAGAAATAACTTTGTTGTTCTTGTGAAAATAATACATATTTTTTTATACACGCCCAAGGAACACAGAAATGTACAAAGGAAAATTATATCATAACGTACCGTTGTCAACATTTGATGAACATCTTCCCCGACGTCTTTGTGTGCGTATAGACTTACAGAACCATAGGGGTCAGATAAATTTGACAAAGATGAGATTATTTAATACATGGGTGTCTTAAGTTAAACATTCAACTTTTCTTGAATTTAACAGAAAAAAAAGTAATCGAAGGTATTGCCAAACTTTAGATAAGTGATTCTTCACAACAAAAATATTAACTCTGGGCTTCCCTGGTGGCGCAGTGGTTGAGAGTCCACCTGCCAATGCAGGGGACGTGGGTTCATGCCCCGGTCCGGGAATGAAAAAAAAAAAAAAAAAAATTAACTCTGAAAAACGTCCTCTTCATTAGTGAGGACAGTGAATATATTGGACCTCTTATAATTTGTTGATCGTATTTCTCAACTTTGGCTGCAGCAAGAGAAACCCTGTGCTGAGGGCCGGGCAGGCGTCTTCCTCTGCCTCCTGGCTTCCCCTCCTTCTCAGCAATAAAGCTTCTTGTTAGTTGGATTATCACTTTTACCTCATCCAGGTGATGGCATTTGCATTCAGAACAGGCAAGTTCTGCGGGTGAGAAGAAGGGAAAGCAAGGGGACACGGGGGGCCTGAGGTTGAGGCGGATGGCTTCATTCCACGGGGCCGTATGCTTGGACCCTTCATCATCATCAGAGCTGAATAATGGTGCTGATGAGGGCAGGCAAATTTTCTGAGAGCTGACCATGGGCCAAGCCTTACGCTAATCAACCACCTTCCATGTATTAAGTTCCTCAATCTTTACGTCCAACCTAAGATCAATGCAATTGGCTAGATATTTTTGTTATTATTTTTGCTGTATGGATAAGGAGTGGAGGCTTGGGGGAGGAACTTGCCCAGGTCACAGAGCTGTAAGACTTGGGATCCCAGGCAGTCCGACTGTAGAGCTCACACTCTGTGTTCTCTCCACCAATTCTGTAAGGGAACAGCCATTGCATCTACAACTTCAACAAGGGGGCTCTTCCTAGTAGGAAACCTGAAGGTGAGAGAGATGGAAGAGGGGGCAGTCAACCCTTTATGTGGACATGATGTGTCCCCATGATTTATCTATTTGCTCTTCTCCATAATATCCTTATTTGACAGATGAGGGAGAGACATGTCTTGACTCCTCCAGGGGCACATCTCGGGAGTCAATTCTGGGGCCAGACTCTTTCTATTCTACTCCCTCCTCTGCTCTGAATGATGCTCCCTGGTCAATTTTAGTGGGGGGAGGGACTTCTCTGGCAGTCCAGTCGTTAAAACTTCACCTTCCAGTACAGGGGTTGTGGGTTCGATCCCTGGTCGGGGAGCTAAGATCCCACATGCCTCACGGACAAAAAACCAAAATATAAAACAGAAGCAATATGGTAATAAATTCAATAAAGACTTAAAAAAGTTTTTTTAGTGTGGGGAGAGGGCTCCCTTTAAAAACAGAAGAACCAAAAAAATAAAAAATAAAAAAAATAAAAATAAAAACAGAAGAACCCCTTTTGAATCAACATCTTCTGTTAAGTGCCATATAAAGAAAATTCAAGGGTTTTGCATTAGTTTCTTGAGGCTGCTGGTAACAAATTACCTCAAACTGAGTGGCTGAAGAAAACAGAAATGTATTCTCTCAGAGTACTGGAGGCCAGAGTCCAAAATCTAGGTATCTTCAGGCTGGGCTCCATTGAAGGCTATAGGGGAGGATACCTTGCATTGTGCAACTTCTGGAGCTGCTGGTGATCCTTGATGTCCCTTGGTTCATAGATGCATCACTCCAACCTCTGCCTTTATCTTCATGTGGTCCTCTCCTCTCTCTCTTTTTTTTAAAATTTAAAATTTTAATTAATTAATTTTTTTTGGCCGTGCCACTCAGCTTGCGAGATCTTAATTCCCCGACCAGGGATCGAACCTGTACCCCTGCGGTGGAAGCGCGGAGCCCTAACCGTTGGACCGCCAGGGAAATCCTTGAAAAAATATTTTTAGAAAATTAACTGAGGTCTGGTCTAAAGGTACATTGATGGTCTGAGGCTTGAGGTCTCCAGGTCCCCAGGAAGCTTATGCCAGTGGACAGATTGTGGTTTTACTTCGTCCAAGAGACCCTTGCCCACAGATCCTCTGCCATACTAATCCCTAAAATTCTCCTTTTCTTTCCTTTCTAGTCCCTCTCATACCAAATTTGAAGAGGCTTAAAATGGATCTTTTTTTGGTACCAAAGAGTTTCTCTAGGACGAAGCCTTTTTCATCATCCTGTCTGACTCACAGCCCACCCCTCCTTGAATCCTTCCCTACTCATTCCAGGCCTCAAAACTCAAGCCTTCCTCTGAAATCCCAAAGGCTTTATTGCTATGCTGCCCACCAGCACTTAGCACACACCTCACCGCTGATGCTGGAAGACAGATGATGCAATGTCTTGTCTCCCTGTATCTCCCATCTGGATGTGAGCATGACGGGGTGTGAGGTCAGTGCCGCTTGAATGACACCTGAAGCCCCCGGTGTTCCTGGAATCCCCCAGATCAACAGGAAGACACTCCTCAGAATTCAACAGCTTCAGAAATTTAATTCATTTCAGATCTACTCTCTCAGCAACTTTCAAATATACGGTATTATTAGCTATACTCACCATGCTGTACATTATATCCTCAGGACTGACTTATTTTATAACTGGAAGTCTGTCCCTTTTGACCCCCTTCACCCATTTCGCCCATGCCCCCCTACCCACTGCCTCTGGCGACTACAGATCTGTTTCTATATCTATGAATTCAGGAGGGTTTTTTTTGTTTTTGGTATTTGGTTTTGGGGTTTTTTAGATTCAACATGTAAGTGAGACTATATGGATTTTGTCTTTCTCTGTCTGGCTTATTTCACTTCGTGTAATGCCCTCAAGGTCCATTCATTTTGTCACAAATAGCAAGGTTCCCTTCTTTGTATGGCTGAATAATACTCATATATATATATATATATATTATATATATAATTTATATTTTTATCTATAAAGTATATATTATATATATAATATATATATTATATCTATAAAGTATATACTTTACATATATATAAAATTTTCTTTAGCCACTCATTTACCAATGGACACTTAGGTTGTTTCCACATCTTGGCTATTGTAAATAAAACAGCAATAAATGGTGAGGCAGATATATTTTTGAGTTAGTGTTTTAGGGGTTTTGTTTGGATAAATACCCGGAAGAGGAATTGTTGGATCATATAGTCGTTCCGTTTTTAGTTTCTTGAGGAACCTCCATACTGTTTCCATGCTGGCTGCACCAGTTTACATTCCCACCAACAGCACACAAGGGTTCCCTTGTCTCCACATTCTCACGAACATTTCTCTCTTACCTTTTGATAGTAGCCATTCTAACAGGGGTGAGGTGATACCATTGTGGTTTTGATTTGCATTTCTCTGTGGCCTCTCCCGTTGCGGAGCACAGGCTCCGGCTG
The DNA here is from genome assembly GCF_003031525.2 of Neophocaena asiaeorientalis asiaeorientalis. NCBI lineage: Eukaryota > Metazoa > Chordata > Mammalia > Artiodactyla > Phocoenidae > Neophocaena > Neophocaena asiaeorientalis. Next base: position 823,307 of record NW_020175387.1, on the reverse strand, counting down.
CGCAGGCTCAGCGGCCATGGCTCACGGGCCCAGCCGCTCCGCGGCACGTGGGATCTTCGCGGTCCGGACCGGGGCACGAACCCGTGTCCCCTGCATCGGCAGACGGACTCTCAACCACTGCGCCACCAGGGAAGCCCCCTCTGCCCATTTTAAAAATTGGATTGTTTGGTTTTTTTAATACTAAGTTGTATATGTTCATCATATATTTTGGATATTAACCCCTTATCAGATATATGATTTTCAAATATTTTCTCCCATCAATAGGTTGCCTTTTCATTTTGTTGACGGTTTCCTTTGCTGTGCAGAAGCTTTTTAGTCTGATATAGTCCCAGTTGTTTATTTTTGCTTTTGTTGCCTTTGCTTTTGGTGTCAAATCCAAAAAATCCATCACCAAGATTGATGTCAAGTAGCTTACCATCTATGTTGCTTTCGCAAGAATTTAACCCTCTCAACAGGGCAATGTACTGAGTTGTATTATTGTCTCCATTTTAAAATGAGAACACTGTGGTCCTGAGAATTTATGTCACCTGCCCAAGGCCACAGAGTTGGACCAGGACACCTGGCCTTGGAGTCTGTGCATCTGACCACTGTTGGCACTGCTGCTTGGCCCCTGACCACTGTGTCAACGTGCTGTGTCGTGAACCCAGCCCCCTAAGGTCACGCTGCGCCATTTGAAAGAGCTAGTAGCACCTCAGCGACACTCATCTGAGACGCTGTGATGTGGAGCGTAAAGTACAACACATCTCAGTTAGTATGACTAGAATCTCATGGGTTAGGATGCAGGCACTGCTTTTATCCCTATTCTACTCATGAGGAGATTGTAGGTTTGAGTGACTTGATTTGCACAAGGTTACCCAAGTGGACACAAGATTTGGGGGTAGGTGATGGACACAAGATTTGGAGCCAGCTCTCCTATCCCTAAATTGACTCATAGTTTCCCACAAATGCTGGGGCAGTGCCTACTTGGTCTGTTTGATCACCCTGACAAAGCTCACTTCTCCCAAAACATCTTTTGCTGCCCTCTTGTCTGAAATCCCTTCTCCCAGCCTGTGTCGGACTCCGGCCCTGCAGGATGTCCTCCACCTGGCAGGGCTGGAGGACGTCCTACCGTAAAGGCAGGGCTCACTCTTTACTCCCAGTACCTGGCCTAGATCAAGGTGCTCACCAAGTGCATGTTGAAAGAATGGGTGGATTTGTTTTGGGTAAGGAGCTTTTCCCAGAAAATCCCAGTTAATATGCAAACGTGTTGCCTGGCAGATCCACCTCGAATTTATTGGTTTCCTTCCAGGGGTTTTGAAGGATGACTTGATAGGATTAAAGGATAAAGGGAAGGGCTTCCCTGGTGGCGCAGTGGTTGAGAGTCCGCCTGCCGATGCAGGGGACACGGGTTTGTGCCCCGGTCCGGGAAGATCCCACATGCCGTGGAGCGGCTGGGCCAGTGAACCTGCGTGTCCGGAGCCTGTGCTCCGTACCGGGAGAGGCCACAACAGTGAGAGGCCCGCGTACCGTCAAAAAAAAAAAAAAAGGGGGAAGACCTTGAGTTTAGGGAAATGACCGAGGAAGAGAGGTGGGCCCTGGGTAATTCAGGTATAGGACAGGGGCCATGAATACTGTGGAAGAGGGAAGAGGAAGTGGTCCTGTCCCAGGGGTGGAATAGGCCCCAACCTCTTCAATGTCGCCCTGGGCTGGCTGGTCCTCAGGACCCTGTGAGTCTGATTACCTCCACAGACAATGGATGGAGCCCACTGGCGGTTCTTCCCAGTTCCAGAAAAGGGTTCAGTTTTCCCCAAAAGGGTCCTGGGAACAAGCTCAGTTACACGCCCACCTGTCCTCTCAGATTGTCAGAAGTCCCTCTTCCGGGACTTCCCTGGTGGTCCAGGGGGTAAGACTCCACGCTCCCAACGCAGGAGGCCCGGATTTGATCCCTGGTCAGGGAACTAGATCCTGCAGGCATGCCGCAACTAAGAGTCCACGTGTCGCAACTAAAAGATCCTGCACGACCCGGCGCAGCCAAAATAAATAAATAAATAAATATATTTTAAAAGATATCTATTAAAAAGAAGTCTGTCTTCCTCTCCTAGAACAGCTAATCATGAAAGGAGAGGCAGCATCCAGCATCATGGGACCCAATTCTCACCAAGTTCATCAAGGAGCTCTGCCCACCCCATCTTCAGGCAAATTTTCTCCCCCATGCACGGAGATTGGATAACCCTCTACTACTGGTTCAGTGGCTTATCTTTTCCATTTAAACATATTGGATGTCTTTCACTGTCAATTCACATAGATCTGCTCTCATCTTTCAAAAATAGTTTCACTGTATTTCATCACACGACATACCAGACATACCACAATATACTAAATCAGTCTCCCACTCATGGACACAGTTGTTTCCAACTTTTTGCTGTTGCCCGTAGTGCTATGATGAACATTTCTGCGTACAGAACGGCCTTGTTTTTAAAAGAGGTTCCGTGAACGACTGTGCTTTCTTACTATGGCTTTTACTGAGTCTTAGAAACCCAGCTTGGAGCTGTCCTCCAAGCCATGCCAGACAGCGGATGAATCATTTGAACAGTGCTGCTGAGGAACGTCAGTGAGAATCTGGACTCCACAGAGTGTCTCCCCTGGCCCGCCTCACGCCTCTCCTTCTGGGCAATGGAGGCACCCCTGAATCATTTTCTGTAATGCCAAACGAAATCCCCAGATATGACGGACACCCTCATGCCTCACAGAAGGCGCTCCCCGACTCCCACGGAGATAAAGGGATGAGTGCTTTCTTAATCAGAGTTCACGGTTGTCCAAGGCCCTTGCGTGCTGCTAAAAAACCTCTCTGGGCTCGTTGCTGCTGCTTCCACAGCCAGACTTAGCACTTCCTAGAAAATCATCATTCCATTTACTCTTTATTCTTGGGACAGATTATTATGTCCCATAAACTCTCGTAACCTTCAAGGTCGTTTTTCAGTAACTCTCATGAGACGTCTACATGAAGCGGGAAAGATGTTCTTTATTTTATGTTTTCTATTTCTGTGCGGTGACTAAGAATCCATAGCTCCATTTTCATTTAGTGATAAAAGCCAGCAATAGACAATTCCAGCGAACCCCATGCTGCTTTACAGTCCTTACCATTAACTTGCTAAAAAGTCAGTGTAGTTGTGGGGATCCCCAGAGACAGGAGAGCCGTTTGCTCATCACACATTGAAGTGTACACGTTTCTCATACTTGTCATTTACAGTCTTCATTTTTGCCACTTCCATGAACCCTTTGCAACATTAGTTCCTACTATTTTTTAAAAAATTTTTTTGCCTTACTGCGTAGCTTATGGGATCTTAGTTCCCCGACCAGGGATCGAATCCGGGACCCCGGCAGTGGACGCGTGGAGTCCTAACCACTGGCCTGCCAGGGAATTCCCCTTATCTTACTAGTTTTAATGACTTTTTACAACATAGCTTCATCCGAATTAATATCTTAAATAATAGGTTTGGTGTGCTGGTTGTATTTTTTATAAAGTATATTAAAATTTTAAAAATTGAATATCAGCTAAAATGCTCTGGAGTCCTAAAGAGTGGCATACTTTGATGAACACTGGGCTGGATGGGGTCCCAAATTCCAGTGTCTTCTAAGGTTAACAAAGGCTCAGGAATTCCCTGGCGGGCCAGTGGTTACGACTCTGTGCTTTCATTGCTGGGGCCTGGGTTCGATCCCTGGTTGGGGAACTAAGATCTTGCAAGCCAGGGGGCCAAAAAAAAAATAATAATAATAAGGTTAACAGAGGCTGAATACCATTCAGACATCGAAGCACTGCAGTGTCTATTTGCATTTTTATGCATTTTATGTGCCACAGATCTAGAAATTGAGGGTTGGGAAAGATGGAGAGATGACCTACTTTTGACAGGCAGGGCAGCTAATTGGAAAAGGTATGAGCTTTGGAGTCACGCCTAGTTACAAATCTTGGTGGCATTAGACAAAGTTCTTCATATGTAAAGAGGGCATATTAAAAGCCACTTTATAAAGTGGGGCAAAGATGAAATGAGATAATAAACACAAAGTGCCTGGTTGAGGGAAGGTAGCCATGCCCAATGGTGGCCAGTGTGACCTGCAGTGCAAGTCCAGATGTGGTCATCACCCAGGGTATGGTGGTTTTAATACTGTAATAGCAATAATTATCCAACTTCTTGCTCCTAAAAGGAAAAATATTACAGGTTTTCTAGTCCCAAGTACAAGAGTTCACTGCCGAGTTTGGAAAGCAGAAACAGAGGGGAGCAGAGGGGCTCAGGACATTGAGGCCTGACCTGAGCCAACCGTGGGATCTTGGGCCAATGACTTAACCTCTAGGGATCCTCAACTTCTCCAGCTGTACAATGGGGATAACAATATCTGTCCACAGACCTGCTGGAAGGAGCAAACACGACACATGGGAAAGTGCCCCAGGCACGCGGTAGGTCCTTTGAGCTGTGTGCCAGGCCTAGCCAGCATCTGAGTGTTATTAAGCCGGGACTTCTTCTTTCCTTGACTTCAGGGATTAGGGGCACAGTGAGGAAGTTGTGATGATAAACAAAATTTTTTTTTAGAATTAAAAAAAAATTTATTCATTTATTTTGGCTGCGCCGGGTCTTCGTTGCGGCACGTGGGATCATCGTTGCAGCATGTGGACTCTTAGTTGCAGCATGCCTGCAGGATCTAGTTCCTTGACCAGGGATCGAACCCAGGCCCCCTGCATGGGGAGTTTGGAATCTTACCCACTAGACCAACAGGGAAGTCCCGATAAACAACATTTCTAGCTGGCAGTAGCAGGGGACCGTGGTAACCATATGAGATGGCCATTCTAGATTCATGAATACTGGTGGAGTGTGGCAGACCTTCAGACTCTTTTAAGCTGATGTAAGTTTAGGTGCAGTGATATTTATTGTCTCTTTGAGCAACGAGTGGAAGAAACAAAGAACACTCAGGAAAACCAGCAGGGGTATCAGGCATCCCCCTTGCCCGCCTCTGTTATATTTTGCTCCTCTGTGCTGGTCCTCCGTCGTCCTTAACACCCTCCTCGTGGTGTGAGGTCTGCCTTCCCTGACCCACGTGGGCGTGGTGGTACCGGGTGAGGGGATGCAAGGACTCCACATCAGCTGAGCAACCACAGCTCTCACAGAAGATGCGCTCAGAGGTGGTGCTGAGAAAACAACTCTGCTTCCTGCAGAGACTTCAAAAACCCACACCCTGTCTACCGCTGCACATTTTTGCAGCTGAAGGAGAAACCGTTGGAAACAGGAGTTTCCCTGATGTCACTGGGATGAGGCCGACTGTGTTCTCCCAGAGACATCAGGGAGTTGGCTCAGGAAGGGCTGGGTGGGAAGTGATGCAACACTGAATAAGAGGCTCTGGGCTCTTTGAAAAGGGAGGTCAGGTGGGGCCCCGGGCTCTGAGTTGAGTGCCTTTCACCTGCACTTAATGGCAATGGAAAGTTCTAGTCCTAAGAATAGAGGGTATGGGGAGCAGAGATTCAGAGAAAGGGATGAGCAGGGCAGGGAGAACTGTGTGATGGCCTCTGAAATCTTCCTCTCTCCCCTCATGCTACCCTTCTCCATCCCCAAAGAAGAAAACCTTTGTCCTATTTACTCAGCTTGGTGCTTTCAATTCCCAATTTTATTCAGTTCTTCTAGGGTATGTTATCATCCCAAGGGGAATCCTGGAAAGATGCTTGGAACACTGAAAGGAACCAGAGCTCCTTGGAAAAATAGCTGATTTCTGATTAGGGCAGGAAATGTCCAAGATGAGCCTCCACGATTGTGCCAGAAAGCAGGGAAGCTATCAAAAGCTGGCCCGGGAGCCAGATGGAGAGTTCTACTGGCCAAAGATGGGACATTTTTAGCATCAAAAAGAATAATGACTACAATGTATTGAAAGCTGGAAAATACAGAAAACTCAAAGTTCATAATGATTTAAAAAAAAAAAAAAAGACTCCTTATTGGTCACTATTAGAGGTTGTTTGGGTACCAACTCAACACTCTGAAAACTGATAGAAATAAGAATATCCCACCTTTCCTGCACAAACGGTATCTCAGAGTAGCCAAAGAGCTGGTACGGTAAAGTTCATCTTTAAGACAAAATTCTCCCTAATAATAAGGAATAATAGAATTAGAAAATCATGACTTTTGCAACCCCTAATAAGATAATGGATTTAGAAATGATCATCAATGGATGCTAAAACTATCTAGTGAAAGGTTGACAGGGAATTTTAAAATAGGTAATCTATGACAACACCTACAAAGTAAACAAGGTTCATAGCTGAATTTGGTTGTTATATCTGTCTTCAGAGAAGTATGAATAACTAGTTATAATAAGACATTTTTGAAACAATCTGGGAAATTTGAATAGTGGGATTGAGTATCAGATCATATTAAGGGTTTATTGTTTATTTTGTTAAAGGTGATAATGGCATTATGGTTATTTTTTTAAAATATGCTTATCTGTTAAGGGCACATACCCAAGTTTTTGTGGGTAAAATCATACGTCCTCTGGTATTTCCTTTAAAAATGCTCAGAGCAAAAACGTGTGGGGGATGGATGAAACCAGATTGACAAAAATGTTGATTATTATGAAACTAGATGATGAGGATGTAGGAGTTCATCATATTCTTCTCTCTGCTTTTTGTATGTTGAAAAGTTCTAGAATTTAATTATAACTAATATTTATTTATAAAATATTTATAAATATTGTATACAATATTTAATATACATTTAATATCTAATAATACATTAGATATTTAATAATACATTAGAAATATATGATATATTTTCTATAATAAAAATGATAATGATTTTTTAATGCTTCAGAAGCTATTTTTATTTTCAATGCCGGGGAAAGGTAACATGTGGATTGGTTTATCAGGTGAAGGTGCATGACATCTTAGAAGGCAGAGTCCAAAGAAAATGGGAAAGAAGTCTGGCAAGATGCACACCCACCCCTGTGGGTACCAGGTTGTCCCTGGGTTTCCCGTGAAGAGTGCAGCTGGACCAGGGCCAGCTCAAAGGCACCAGATTCCTAAGGTGGGAAGGAGGGTTGGTAGGACCGGTAACCATCTAAGAAGGCCTGAGGCCCAGCTAGGGGCTCTGCCTGGGACCCGCCAGCTCAGCATTCAGACCGACCTCACTGGTGGGCCCCAGGATCTGGATTCTGGGCTGTTCTTGGTATATCTGGAGGTACTAGGCCCTAAGTTCATGAAATAGAATGAATAATCCCAATTTCAGTTTGTTCATTTACAACGAGCTGAACCATCAAGGATCAGATATCCGTGGCCACTGAACAGCATGTTATGGGGAACCAACACCCAGTGGGAGAAGATGGCGGTGGCTGGTTTCATCGGGCTGGGATACTTTCCGATACATCTGTCTCCACCAGAGGGAAAACTGCCCCAAGAGCTGCCCAGGACTTCCTTTCTGGTATTAAGAGAACAGGGCCAGAAACATAGACATGTGTGCCCCTGATTTCACCTGTTGTAGGAGTCCCCTCCTGGCCACCTAACCCTCTTCCTTTCTCCATATCTTTAATCAGGTCATGGTTGAGCCATTCCATCTCCTTAGAGGAACTTTCCCTTGTTATTTTATTTTATATCAGGTCTGAGAGGGCAAACCCATTTCCCCTTCCTGAGTTCTGTTAGGATTACTCATGTTGCCCCTTCCGGGTCTAGACAAGGATGGTACTAAAAATTAACTTTACCCGTGATTTCTGTAGCCTAACAGTAAAGAAAATGGGTTCTGGAGCCGCACAGAGACTGCGCTAGCATCCCTACCTCAGATGTCAACCAATTGTGTGACCTTGAGCAAACAGCCCCTCTCAGACTTGGTTTCTTAAAAATGCAACACCCTCGACATCACTGTGAAAAATGGGTTAAATAGAGCATCTGGTAAAGTGGCTGCCACCTAGTAGGTGCTTGATAAATGATAGCTGTAATTGTTGTATTATAATTATGACTGCAGTTTAGAGTCGACCCTGACATTAGTTTTGTTCACAGGGGCTAAACTGAATGCCCAGACTAGGAAGCTTAGACATGCTTCCACACTCCAAATGCAAACCTGGGGTGTTTCTCGATGGAATTAAAAGTGGGACCGAGCCGTGGAATACAGGCTAATCCCATAAACAAGGTATATTTGACATGTCCACTCTGCTTGCTTCTCTGACCTACCAACTCCAGAGTGCTGAAGGTGAGGTGTGGGGGGGACACGGAGAGGGCTAACCTTGACCACGGTGGTCACTCGCTACGCTTGGAGTTAGCTTGTAGGCTCACACCTCTTCTGGTTCCCCAGCAACTTGCATCCCTACCTGTCCTAAGACCCCACCATGCAGCTGTCTCCTGCCCCAGTAGCCTCCTTGGCAGGATGGTATTAATGACTGATAACGCTTAGTAGATCACCCTCTAAGGGACACGTGCTTTTGAGCTCAGCATAAAGTCCTCACTTAGCTCAAAATAGCAAACGTGTAACGATTCGTGTCAGAATCCCCAAGTGCCTGGCACCTAGTAGGTGCTCAGTAAATATTTGTTAAGTGATTAACGGAGGGAATTTCAGGCACTGTAGTGAATGGCTGAGGGACATAACATGCTTTAGGCCTGGGGACTTTCCTGGGACCGTTCCAATCACTCTACAGAGGGTGGTTTCCTGTTCCAGTTACTCAGAGAGCCAGCCCTTAGGAAGGGCACCAGACCAGTATTTCTTTAAGGGTTGAGGCAGATTCCAGCCTGAGCCGTAGGAGATTTCCTGCTTCACAGTGCTTTAGATCCATTAAAGCTGCTTTGGTGGATGGGTTCCCAGTGGGAGTGATAGAAAGCTCACCATTTAAGTCAGTTAGGCTTTGGCTGCCCAGGCCTGAAAAAAATGCCCTTGGGACTGATCCTGAAATGCCTGAGGGTAAGTTAAATGGCTTAATAGATGCTGGCGGCTTCAGAAAGGACTAATGGTCCCGCATTAATTGGGTATACACGGTGAAGATGAAGCTCTGAAAAGGTGTTTCAGATTTGCCTGTTCAGCTCTCACTGGCTTCAGAGCATCACGTCAGTCGACCCCCAGACTGATACTGATTCTTAATGAAGTATGAATGCTTGATATCTGCATCGACCTCCATAGTCCTCATCCCCTTGCTCGTCCCCTCTGCAAACATGGAGTGAATACCTACACGTGCCAGGCCTTGGGCCAGGGCCTAGCGATAGATGACGTCCCTATCCCTGTCCCCCATGAACCTGGATTCTAGAAGGCAGAGGATGAGGACGAGAAACAAGGAGACGAGTGCCTTGTTAGGGGCAGATCCGAGGAAGGCGCAAAGGAAGGAGGCGTGGTCCTGCCTGGGGTGGCAGGTGGCAGCGACGTTACCGGTTGCTTGGGGACTGGAGGAACGTTCCAGGCCTCTGAGGTGGGCAGGCGGGAGACGGGTCCTGGGAGGGGTGGGGCAGCGCGCCCACAGAGCCTGAGCGCATGACTCACCAGGGCTTGGGAGTTGCAGGGGGCACACACGAGCTGAGGGAGGGAGTGCGGGCTGGAAAGGTGGACAGGAGGACTGCGGAGGAGGCTCTGCTGGGACTGAGTCCCTGGAGGACTGGGACCCAGACGTGCCCAGCGCAGCTTTGCGCGGTGAAAAAGACGCAGACCAGAGTACGCAGAACGCACGCGGGAGGGGGGTGACATGAGAAGCGGGGAAACCCCTTTGAAGGGTCAAGGATGCGAAGCACGGTTTAAACTCTTGCCGCTCTCTCTGTGTCTGCTCACTTAAAACCTCTCTGAGCTCCTTCCTCAAGTTGAAGAACAAATGATAAGATATCTAAAAACGCATATCTCAGACGCTATGGTTGTAAGTGACGGAACGCCAACTCGAACTGGCTCAGGCAAAAGAAGAATCGATAGGAAATCTCATGTTTCCGGGGAAGCCTCTGGGCGGCGGGAATGCATGCTGCTGGGAGGCTGCCTCCCCATCTCACTCATTTCTGCTCCCATTTCTCCACGTGGCACCGAAGCATGGCCAGCTGCTACTGCCACATCGGCTCTCAGCGCTTCCCCACCGGAAATGCCTGCAGCTCTGCTTTTAGTTCCACTTGGACAAACCCTGGAACTTTTGACCAGGCTGGGGCAGGGTACTATTCCACTGAAGAACAAGGGATGAGATACTGGAAAACAGTGGTAGCTCCCATTCAAAACTCAGGGTTGTAGCTTGAGAAGGAGCATTTCGTAAAAGTGTGGGTGCAAGGGGGTACAATTCCTAGAAAAAGAGGAGAGATGCTGGGCAGAAAAACCATTAGGGCAGCATTACAAAAATACTTTGTAGATAGAAGACACCATGCAAATAGAAGACATTGTTCACACTCTGAGAGCGGGACTTCTTTGGATTCATCTCTAGTTTCATTGTTTAGAATAGGTACTGACACATAATAAGGACTTCATAAAAAATGGTATGGAGTTATTAATAGATACCAGCTATTGAGTTAGGAGAATTAGCAGATAGCATAGATGCAGGGGAGTCAAACTTCATCAGGGATTAGGTCTAAAGTCTACATGTACTGTGGAAATGACATGTAATCAATATAACCCTTAAAACCCTCCCCCCTCCCCCCCCCCAAGGGAGACACCATATTGAAAAACCACAGACCATCTCTCAGTAAGTTTAACAGAATTGTTTGCCCTCCAAGTTGGAACAGATCACTGTTTCCTTTGGTTAAACACCAGATGGTTTTTATTTAAGAGTGAAGCTTTATGAAAAAACTACATGAACCTCAGAGTCCCATTCAGCATGGTGAAATGCTCAGGACGGGACAGCAGGTCTCCTTCTTCCATCTCCTTCTTTCTCTGGATGTGGACTCACTGAATGCGGTGGCAGGTGGAATTGCTTGCCTTATGTCATTGTTATTTCTATTACTTTCAGTGTTACTGAGAATTGCTGAACAAATGTAGTTAGAATTATGTAAATCAAATAAGTGTTTAAGTGTCCTATTCTCTCATTTATTTATTTGTATATGGTCTGGTGTTCATCTACTAGAATGTGTATTCAATGAGTTTGAAAGCATGTCTGCCCTGTTCACTACAGACTCTCCAGCAGCGTTTGGCACAGAGTAGGACCTCAGTAAGTACGTGTTGAAGAAATGCTCCTATTGCACGAGGCGCCATGCTTGGTACTGAAGAGGTAGGGGGCGGGGAGATAAAAAGACCAGTGAAACTAGCCCTTCCTTCGGGGCATAGTCAATCTAATAAAGGAGATAAGCTATGAAGTGCCTGAAAAGACAATAGTACCAAGCAGGAAGTGTTCAATGTCAATGAATAATAGAAGGAAAAGTTCTGGGGGACTCTTAGAGGAAGTAGGACCTATCTCTAGGGACCACCTTCCTGCTTTTCTTCTCAACTCCATCCTGTTTGCTTCTCTATTCACCCAGAGAGGTCTCAGCTTCCTGCAGCCTGGAGCAAGTTCAAGCCCAAGGATTTACTTCAAACATATTCTGGTGCCTGGAGTCAGCTTCCTGGGGACCCCTCTGCTCCGAGATGTGCCTAGAGCGGGGAGAAGTTCTCACACTGGCTGGCAATCGGTTGATATCAAATATCAGACTTCTCTTATCTGAGCTTGGAGAAACCTGACATTGTAATGACTGGCTGTGACAATGAGGCCTTGATTTGGTGACCTCCTGGGGAAGAGGGTCTCACTTTCCTTCCCCACGATGGCACACCCCTGCTTTGTAGGGTAGGACCTTGGGCTGTCCGACTGCCCATGTGAGTTTGCAACCCCTAATTCCAGAGCAGAGCTGCTGGGGGCAGCCCCAGGTCTGTCCTCACAAATCTATCCATCTACCAACAGACTCCCCCTTCTGCGTTCATGGGCAAGACAGTCTGACCTGCTCTGGTCTGGGAAGAGTTTCTCTGCTGGTGGCTTTAGACTCATGTCCTGATGGGGACCAAGTACCTGGGATCTCGGGTGCAGTGAACACCACCAGGTGTTCACCGTACAGGAGGAGGCTACCTGCTTTACCTGAGGGCCAGGTCACTTATAGCCCACATAGAATGCAAAATGTATTTTATTTAATTGCAGAAAAATTAGAAAGTATGTATATGTGACCACTGTACGCAGGAGAGTTTTTAAATTCTCTCTCTCTCTCTCTCTATGTATATAAGTATACAAATACAAAAATAGGATATTATCATTTTGTAACCTGCTTTTTTAACTTTTACCATATCATGAAATCTTTCAATGTTAAGAAATACAGATTCGCCACATTATTTTTAACAGCTACATAACATTGTGCCATGATTTATTTAATAGCATCCTATCACTGGGTATTTCATTGTTTGCCATTTCTTTGCTGTTATTATAAGGCAATGCTGTAGTAAAACCTTTTTGTATTGAATATGTACTATCACACTTTTTTTTTTTTTTCACATTGCTCCATTTAAAAAAAAAATTTATTTATTTATTTGGCTGCAATGGGTCTTAGTTGTGGCACGCAGGATCTTCCTTCCAGCACGTAGTCTCTCTAGTTGTGGCACGCGGGCTCTAGAGCACGTGGGCTTAGTTGCCCCGCGGTGTGTGGGATCTTAGTCCCCCCACCAGGCATCAAACCCACATCCCCTGCATTGGAAGGCAGATTCTTAACCACTCGACCACGAGGGAAGTCCATCACACTCTTTTTTGATAATTTCCTTAAGAGAAGTTGGCAGAAGTAAGATTATAGAATTAAAGGGTATGCACACTTTAATGTTGGATCAGTTTACATCTGGCCGGGGATGGGTGAGAGGGTCACTGGTGGGACACATAGCTTCTGTCTCTACCGCTCTGAGCTCTTGTGTCTTGTATTAATTTTCATTTTTTTAATTCTAGTGAGTTTGGCCATTTTTTCCTATGATGAATGTCTCTTTAAATCTCTTCTTTTGGGGATTGCCTATTTGTGGAAGCTTTTTTAATGTGAAGCTTTTTAATGTCCATTTTATAGGGTCAGGCAATTCAAAGTATTCTAGTTTTATTAATGTCCACCTTCTCTTTCCTGTATTTTCCGCCATTTCTGGATCTGACCTATGTGGTTCCCACCCCTTTCCCCCCTCATTGCACATTCAACATTGGGTCCCTGTCCCCTGGCCTGTCCCTGCTGTGACCCATGGTCAGAATGACCCCCAGCCCACCCCACCCCCAATGGCCCCAGACATCCCTCAGGACAGGATCTGGTCCATATTTCAATCTTATAAACACTGGTGATACGCCTGGGCTGAGCTGAGCACTGAAGGGTTAAAAATGAATGAAACACAACTTTACTTCTCAGAGCTGAGCCTCTATTAGGAGAGTCAGACACGCCATACGTCACTAATGCAAGGCAGACTCTGAGATGTGCGCTAAGAGCAGTGAAATGCGTCTGGAAGAGGAAACAACTAATTTTAACTCTTGGATCTCAGATGATTTCTTAAAGAAATTGAGGTTTGAGGGGAAAGGTATTTCAGGCAGAACAAACAGTCTATCAGGAGAAACCACTCATTAAATAACGGCCCTGTGCCAGGTTGGGACATATGTTATTGCCAATTCTTCCGATAGCTGCACACAGTAGGTACTATTCTATTTCACAGCTGAGGAAAGGAGGGCTTAGCAAGATGAAACAACCCACTTAAGGCTGCTGGGTTGTGTCAGAATGGGGATTTGAACCCAGGTCTGTTAACATTTCTTCGTACTCTTCCGATGACTGTTTGAACAAAAGTTGTAGGTTAGAGAGTGTGCAGAGCACAGGATTCTTGGGGGATCGTGAGCTGGCCTGTGCCTCTTGTCCCTACTGTCCAGCAAGGCTGAATTCAGGTATCACCTCCTCCAGGAAGCCTTCCCTGACTTCCTCAGGTTACCTAGATGTCCACCCTTATCCCCCGCACCCCTACACTTGTAGGCGTGACCCTGTGCCTTCCTTTCCCATGGACTTAGTCACCGTATATGAATTGTCTACTCATCGGTTTCTCCCTGCATGACAGTAAGCTCCTTGAGGGTGGGGTTATGTCTGGTCATCTGCATTCCCAATTTGTGAGTGACAGAGTCACGGGGCACTGGGTGTGGAGAAGAGGGAATGAGCAGGTTCAAGGCAGCCTGGTAGGATTTGATGACAGGCGGGGAGGGAAGAAAGCTCTGAGGATGTAGGGCGACTGGGAAGAGGGGTGTGGGAGGAGAAGCAGGGTGGCTGGATGGTCCTCTGCCCTCCCTCAGGGGTAGGCATCCAGGAGGGGGGAGGCAATGCCATTTAAAGTTCATGGATCTAATGCCATCAGGGACCCATGATAAAAGTAACATCGGTCTGTGGGTAAACTCCTTGCCTCTGGTCTGAAACTGTCTGGGTCCAAGTTCCAGCGCTGCCACCTGACCCCCTTAGCACACGTGGCAATGTAAAGACCTGTCTGTGTCTCATTTTTCTTCACTGCTAAATTCAGGCTTTAATCCTGCCAAGCTCCAATGCTGGGAGTGGATGGAGCTGAGATAGTGTGGGCTCAGGGCTAACATCACCATCCTCCTTTCTCTCTGGTCATCTCCTAGCCTCTCAAGTTCTGCCTCAAATGCAGGTTGTAGCCAGAGCATGTGCACTTCTACCGGGGGCTTGAACTAGCTCAGCCTGAGGCTGAGCTTGTGTTATTAAAAGATCTATTAGGTGAGATTTTCGTTTATTTAAGGTTTTGGGGCTCTGGGATCACGGGACCTGGGTCAAATCCCAGCTCCAGACTTAGTGGCTGTGGAATCTTGAATTTGTTACCTAACCACTCTGAGCTTCAGATTCTTTCCCTATAAAACAGGTCCAACGGGAGAGGCCACAACAGTGAGAGGCCCGCGTACTGCAAAAAAAAAACACAAAAAAACAAGGATGATTATAATAATAATAGGACGTGCCTCCTAGGGTTGTTTGTGAGAGTTCATTGAGATAGTATATGACTTCTCATGAGACAGAATAACTTTCATATTTCTCTGTGAGTCCCCTTGTGCTCTGACTTCTGTGCAGGAATCTGATGACTACTCTTCTCCCCACTCCTGCCCATCCCTCCACCCCAGCCGCACAGGCCTCCTGCTGCCCCTCAAGCCGGCTTTCATCTTGGAGTCTGTGCGCTCGCTCTTTCCTTGGCCGAGCTTTTCTTCCCCGAGGTCTTTGCCAATCTTTCTCCCTCCCTTCATCACATCTGCTCAGTGTCACCTCCTCGGAGCAGTCTCCCCGGATCTCCCCACTCAACTTGTTTCCCTCCAGCCCACCTGTCACTCCCTATCCCCTACCTTCTTTTTCTTGATTAGCCCTTACCTGGTGTAAGATTCACATCTATTCTTGTGTTGTCTCTCCCTCCTAAAAGGTAAGCTGCCGGAGCACAGGGACCTGGTCTGTCACCTAGAAGAGCAACCGGTACAGAGTAGGTGCTCGATAAGTATCTGTGGAATGAACATGGGAACAAACTTCTTAGCACCTACTAAGAGCACACCCCATTGAGTGTTGGCTGGTGTGCCTCTCCCCATTGTCCCTATTACTACAGAAAAGCAGAGTTATTTGGCTTAGGCCACGATCTCTAGAGTGCCTGGGTTCAAATCCCAGCTCTGCCTTTTTCTACCTGTACAGCCGACTGTATGTTCCCTGGACCTCGCCTTCAGGGTGTTTTGAGGAGTGGATCGGTCAATGGTGTGAGGCCCTAGGGCAGCGCGTGGGCAGAGGAGGTACGTCATCATTATCATGGAGTCCATGGTTCACACTCAGCCACACTCACCAAAAGACTCAGGTTTTCAGAAAAATGGGTGCCAAACTACATCTCTCCCCTCGTCTACACTTTACGTTTCATTTTTGCTTTTTTTTAAAAAATGGAGGTAAATTCAAACAACATAAAGTTAACCATTTTGACGTGCGCGCTTCAGTGGCATTTGGTACGTTCACAATGTCGTACAGCCCTTAACTATAGTTTCAAAACGTTTTCATCATTCTGAAAGGAAACCTTGTGTCTATTAAGTAATCACTCCCCAGACCTCTCTCCTTCCAGACCTTGGAAGGAAACCACTCATCTATTTTCTGTTTCTAGGGGCTTACCTCTTCGGGATAAGATTTCATATAAATGGAATCATAGAATAGATAAGCTTTTGTACCTGGCTTCTTTCACTTAGCATAATGTTTCTGAGGTTCATCCACATTGTAGCATGTGCTGATATACTTTACTCCTTTTTATGGCCGAATAATATTCCATTGAAAGGGTACACCACATTTTGTTTTTGCCCTTCATCCGTTGATGGACATTTGGGTTGTTTCTACCTTTTGGCTATCTATGAACGTTTGTGTACAACAATCTGTTTGAATCCCTGTTTTCAATTCTCTGAGGAATATATCTAGGAGTGGAATTGCTAGGTCACATGGTAACTCTATATTTAACTTTTTGAGAGACGGCCAGACCATCTTCCAATGCGGCTGCACCATTTTACGGCAATGTATGAGGGTTCCAATTTCTCTGCATCCTCACCAACTCTTATTTTCTGACTCTTTGATGATAGCCATCCTACCGGGTATGAGGTGGTATCCCTCTGTGGTTTTGAGTTGCGTCTTCCTAATGATTAATGGTATTGAGCATCTTTTCCTTTACTGTGTGTTGTTGAACCAGAGGCAGGACTTGGCTCAATTTCCGCGCGTGAGGTTGTACTTCACAGGCAAACGCGTCTGGAGAATGCGATTCTTCCCCTTGGTTTTCCCTTCATCATCAGGGTGTGGGATTGGCTTTCTGGGTCCTGTTTCACTTCCATGTGTGGTGGAGGAATTGGAGCCCAACCTCCTTTGTTAAACAGGGACGTCAGCCACCGACTTAGAGGGAGGGCAAGTGAGAAACAGGAGTAGCTGGGTGCAGACTCCGAAACCAGATTACGGGTTTTCTAAACCTGACTCTGCATCACCTATATGACCTTGGGCTGAATGAGTCAATGTCTGTCTCTGTGCCTCTGTTTTTTCTGTAACTGAGCTTAATAATAGTAACTGCCTCACGGGGTTGTTGTGAAGATTAGATGAGTTACTATATGAAAGCCAGCACTCAGTCAGAGTCTGCTATTATTATCCCCGGCATTCTGTACTTCGGCTTCAGCTGGACGCGGCCCATCAAACTCATGTCTGTTCTGCTCTGCTCCCCAGCCAGGTCCTCCGAGTTCTTTATGGACCGTTTTCCATTTGAACTACATAAAGACTCTCTTATCTGTTGTTTGTCTGTCTTCAAAGCGAAAAGATTGTGGTTTCAGTTAATAGCTCCTCTCGTGTCTAAGCAAGACTTTGATGAAACTCTTTTAAAACTGTGCATCTCTGATCATCAGACACGGGGCCAGGAACACAGAATGGAAGAATTAGAATGTGAAAGGCCAGTTTAGTCCCCCAGACCACAGCTGCATGGGCACTGCAGACAGAAAGGAAAACCTGCTTCTCCTTCCGACTTGGGCCTCCTGACACCGTCTCTGGATCCTGCCTTGTTCTGCACTAGAACTTCAGTCCCCTTGGCCT
Source organism: Neophocaena asiaeorientalis asiaeorientalis (assembly GCF_003031525.2). Taxonomy (NCBI): domain Eukaryota; kingdom Metazoa; phylum Chordata; class Mammalia; order Artiodactyla; family Phocoenidae; genus Neophocaena; species Neophocaena asiaeorientalis. Next base: position 805,846 of record NW_020175387.1, on the reverse strand, counting down.
GAGACTTGGCCAACCTAAACCCAATGTTGTAGAAAATCCTTCTGGGGAACTCCACCTGGAACCTTTCCTAAGAATGGCTTCCTCTGCCACATCTGCGGTTCCTTCATCTACCCTGATTCTCTCACGCCCTCACTTCAGGTCTTGAAAATCTTAGGCAGGGAATCTCTTACTTTGAGGAGGAGAAGAAAGTCACTTTGAATGTTTCCTTTAACTATTCATGACACAGCCTGTTTTCCAGCCTCAGGGAGCAAAAAGTGTTTTAGATGGTGGGAAACATTCTGGCCAGGACAGGAAGCTGGGTACCGAACGGGGTGTGAGTGTGAGGGCGGGAGGGCTGCCCATGGCAGCATCACCAGTTCTGGGCTAAGGGGTGCATCTGGGGTTCTTGGTTGGAGCCGTTCATGCTCACAGTGGGACAGGTCGACCACTCCGGGATAGTGCGTTCATCCAGCGGCAGGAACTCTAGGGCTTTGGTCCAAATCCTGGCTGTGGGTCCTCATCTGCGTAGTGGGTGAATGAATGCATTCTGTGACCAGCACGGTACTGCGCCGGTTCTGATCAGCTTCATGAGCTCTTCGAGCTCAGACTTTTCTAACAACTGACCCAAGAGAAGGCAGCCCGGGCTCTTAACTCGTTGGGTACCTGTGAAGACGCATCTTGGCCTTCCCAGGGCAGGCCCAAGACTGACACGTGGTTCCCTACTCTACTCTGTGCGGTGCTGCAGAACTTCTTCCCGGGATGCGCAGCTGTGTCCACCCATCTCCAGTTTGGTGAATCAGGGGTGGGGCTGCAGAAATCTGGAAACCCAAGTTTTCCACAGCTTCAAATTCAAGTTCCTCTATTAGGCCTCACCTCAAATTACATATTGATTTAGATTCGTGGATTGTTTGTCCTGTCAGTCACCGCTCTTCTCGCGTTGTCTGCAATGGTGACCTATGAGAGGCTGAGGGCTAATGTGGGTAGAAGCCTCAGACAGAGGCCATTGGCCCCAAAGCTATGACCTTTCAACCTCCAAAGCTGTGCCCATCTCCTTTGCCCTGCTGTCCCATGGTGTGAGCTTCCTTCCTTTCCTCTTTGATCATCCTATGGGAGAATCACACGGTGATTGGGCCTGGTGGTAGAGGTCAGAGATGAACAGGTTGGCAAGGGGGACACAGAACTGCATCTGCAGGTACTTGAATGGGGACTCATACACCGACGATTACAGAGGCAAAGGAATATGTCCATATATCTACATATCTGTGCACTGAACGGCTGTATTGGGGCACCTATGCTGGATAGGCTCAGGGCTGGGGACAGGACGGTCTATTCTCCATATTCCTCAAATATACCTGCCCTCCCTGCTTCTGCCTCAGCGCCTTCTCCTGGCTGTTTCCTTTGCTTAGAGCCCTCTCCCCCAAGATTTCTACATGGCTCACTCTCTGATCTCCTGTAAGTCTTTGCTCAAAATTCACCTTCTCAGTGAGACCCACCCCATTCCCCTGAGGCTCCTTTATTTTCCTCCAAATCATGTAACATCTTCTATAATTTTACTTATTGCTTATGTTTACTGTCCATCTCACACCACTACAACGCAAGCTCCCTGTGGACTTGTTTTATCACTGACGTATCCCCTGTGCCTGAGACAGGGCCTGCACATCTCATAGTAAGCTTGCACTACTTATTTGCCGAATGAACTAATAAGTGACTGAATGACTTGTAAGGTACCTTTTAGCTCTAAGAAGCTGGGAATTGGATCATGAAGGGAAGGAAGACTGCATTTGGAATCAGAGGGCCTGGGATTGAGTACTAGCTCTGTCACTCATAAGCTAGGTTACCTGAAGAAAGTTTGCTGAAAACATAGGAGTCTCAGTTTCCTCATCTATAAAATGGGGTTAATAATGGACAATATTTGTTTTGTGTTTGCTGTGTTCCAGTACTTACCAAGCACACTGCCATCTTAACCAAGTTATAGTGGGACAATCTAATATTATGAGTCTCCTGATATGATACAATATTTAGTACACAGTATCACCTGTGAAGCATTCTTGCCAAAAATATTTAACTTGAACCTAAATGAACCTTTTGGCCTAACTTCCAGTTTATAGGAAAACCAGAGATAGAGAAAATACTGTCTAGAAAAACCAGAGATTAAATACTGTCATTAAAAAAAAGAGACAAATTCAGAATTTGGGACATTTTTCAAGACAACTGACCCTGGAAGAACATTCCTTCATGAAATTAATGATGAAGTTGAAGGATTGTTCCAGATTAAAATAATATAAAGAGACATGCAATGCATGATTCTTGCTTGGAGTGTAGTGTAAGAAAGCATCATATGGATAGGCAAAAACTAGAAAAGATAACACTTATAACCAGTTGAATGGATATATAAACGTATATACATATTATAATGGTATATGTTGTAGCAGTACAATACATTGTACAATATTCAATTTAAGTATATATTAATGCACTACTGCATCACACTACATAAATGTATCTCAAAAACATAATGTGAATTAATAAACCAGACCCAAAAGAAAAAAAAATCAGTTGGACATACATTTGAGAACATTTGAATATGGCCTGAGAATTTAAATGACATTAGGAAATCCTTGGGGGTTTTTTGTGGTTTTTGTTTTTTTTTTTTTGCTGTACGCAGGCGTCTCACTGTTGTGGCCTCTCCCGTTGCGGAGCGCAGGCTCCGGACGCGCAGGCTCAGCAGCCACGGCTCACGGGCCCAGCCGCTCCGCGGCATGTGGGATCTTCCCAGACCGGGGCACGAACCCGCGTCCCCTGCATCGGCAGGTGGACTCTCAACCACTGCGCCACCAGGGAAGTCCTGTTTTGTTTTTTTAATTTGGCTGTGCTAACTGGCTTGCTCCCTGACCAGAGACTGAACCTGCACCATTGGTAGTGAAATCTCGGAGTCCTAACCACTGTTCACATTGTCAGGTGTGATATGGTATTATGGTTCTATAAAAGAACAGCCTCACTTTTAGGAGATTTCTACTGAAGCATTTTGAGGCAAAGTGTCATGATATCAGCAAATTGCTTTATAATGGCTCTGTAAGATAGATAGATAGCTAAATGATAGATGTAAATAAAATCAGTATGACAAAGTTTACAACTGTTGAATCTAGGGGGTAGGTGTATGGGTGTTCATTGTACTGTACGTTTTTCAATTTTTTGTACGTTTGAAAATTTTCATAATAAAAAGGTGGAAAAAAGATTCCATGGAGCTTCTTTGTTTACACAGTGGCAAGGACCAGGGAGAGGAACATCTGGCCCCAGACATGAGCCCGTAGTGGTGCCCCTGCCTGTCCTCCCTTCCCACATGTGGGTCCCTGGGCAGGCCCTCTGCCACTTCTGTAAAGTGCGATGGCCAGTGACTTGTGTAATGTCCTGGAGGGGAGCTCTGTGTGTAGAAGAGACACTATTTGTGGTTACTTTAAAAAATTTTCTACTCAATTTATTTAAATAATACTCTGAGAGGAAAACCCCCTAATTTTCCTTACGCTTTTAAGTTCAACTGACAGCTCTCATTATTTTATTTACAAATCCAGTAAATTTTAACAATCATTCTTAAAGGGGCTTTTTACATTTTGTTAATTAAATCCCCTTATATATTTTAAATCAGATTTATATATGTAGCATATTTGGTTTTATTTATAAACACTTCAAATACCTAAAAATCAGAACATTCCCCAATACTAAAACAATTCTATTAAGTATAATAAATTAAACTTAAAAATCCAGTGCATCTCAAGTTCTCATAAACATTCCAATATTGTTTATAAACCTAGTAAAATCACAAATCTAAACAATTACTCAGTTATACATTTTAAATTGCAATCATGAAGATAATATACTAGATTCCTTAATGCCAGCTCCTCTTAAACATTACAAACACTCAAAATGCCCAATATACACAAAGCATTGCAAAATCTAATCGAAAAGTATTAATACTTAATTTGAACACTTTCCAAGGTCAAAAGACACTTACTCATGGAGGAAACAGTAAAGTTGAACCAAGCAAGTTGTAGTTTCCATCTCAGCGGACTGAGGTGTTACAGCAAACAGAGATATTGCTGTGGACACAGACTCCAGTTTTCCTCATGACCCACAGACAGGTTGAGTTGAACTCTTGCCTTGTAGAGGGGTTTGGAATCTCTGGCATTGAAGGTATTTATAGCCCAAGTCTCCCATCTGGTCTGAGTCTGCAACTCTCTGCACCAAGGTTGCTTTATCTTATTTATTTATTGCCCAATTCTGTTCAGAATCCCCCCACTCCCATATATTCTTCCTGTCTAGTAGGACCACAACTCTCATGGCTATTTAATGATACACACTTGGATTCTGTTTCCCTAGTGGCTTTGTGTAGCTCCACACTCGGGATCACAAAAGTCATATTGGGGCTCTGAACCCACTTACTGTACTGTCTCTGTGACACACTAAGGTAGCAGATTGCCCAACCATGTCCCTGGGATAGGGCACAGGTCTTTTCTAACTCAAATCCCCCAAAGCTGTCTTGGCCCTTGTCACCTCCTCACGTCTCAGCATGAGGGAGGGGCGGAAGGCTCTTTATCCATGGACCACAGAATCTATATTCTCTTTCATGGCCTCTTGACCATTTTTCCCCTGTGAGTCCCTCAGCCCTAGGAGTATTTCCATGGTGTAAAGGTGAGTGGGGGACTTCCCTGGCCATCCAGTGGTTAAGACTCTGCACCTTCCACTGCAGGGGGCAAGGGTTTGACCCCAGGTTGGGGAACTAAAATCCTGCCTGCCCCATGGCACGGCCAAAACAAAAAAAGGTGAGTGGGATCACTTAACTCTTCTTAAACCCCCTGATCCCAAATACCCTGTGTACATCTCTTCTTTCCTCTAAGGAATGTTTTAAATTCCTAAATTTTTAGAAGACAAATGCAGAAAGAGATTCCCGGATTTCTTTTCTTTATCTTTTGACTTTTAGGAAACTATGAAGTATTTCAAGCATGCAAAAAAAGAATAAAAGTTAATATAAAGAATACTAACATAGGGCTTCCCTGGTGGCGCAGCGGTTAAGAATCCGCCTGCCAATGCAGCGGACACGGGTTCGAGCCCTGGTCCAGGAAGATCCCGCATGCTGTGGAGCAACTAAGCCCACGCGCCACAACTACTGAGCCCGTGCGCCTAGAGGCCGTGCTCCACAACAAGAGAAGCCACCACAATGAGAAGCCCACGCACCACAACAAAGAGCAGCCCCCGCTCACGGCAGCTAGAGAAAGCCCGCGTGCAGCAACGAAGACTCAACGCAGCCAAAAAAAAAAAAAAGAATACCAGCATATGTATTTACTACCCAGTATGTTAGAGTTTGGCATTTTTCCATATTTCCCTCAGAGATACATATATCTGTATGTATATATATAGGAAAAATATGAAAAACATTGTACAGTTGAAGCCCTTGCATACTCAGTGCTCATCTGATCCTCTTCTCTCCCCTGAGGATAGCACTATCTGGAGTTTGGTGCTTAGCATTTTGTGTATACTTTTATACTTATATTTACTATATGCATGCATAACTAAGCATAAAATAGTCTTGCCACGCGCCACAGCTGCAGAGCCTCTGTGCTCTGGAGCCCGCGTGCCACAACGAGAGACCTCGTGTGCCGCAACTGAGACCCGATGCAGCCAAATAAATAAAATATTTTAAAAATTGGTAGGATGTGAATAATCCTGCTATTTAAAAAAATAAAATAGTTTTACACATTTCTGAACTGTAAATAAATAACGTAGTGCATCTTTCTGCAATGTACTTCTTGTATTCAACAACACATTTTGAGACTTATACATGTTGACGCCTATAGCAATAGTTCATTCCTTTTTTCACTGCTTTACGATAATCTATTGAATGAACATATCATAATGTATCCGTTCTTCTCCTGATGGACCTTTTGGTCATTTTCAGTCTGTTTATACAAACGTAATACACTGGTTGCTCTTACTCACATCCTCTCGTGCAGGTGTGTGAGGATTTCTCTAGACTTTTTATCTAGGGTGGGGTTGCAGGGTTCTGCTGTCTGTGCCACTTGAATTTTTCTGGAGATGTCAAAGCTTGTACACTCTCTCCAGCAATTATGAGTTCCTGTTGCTCCACATCCTGGACAATGTACTTTAGACTTGTTTCTCTTTTGCCAGTGGTGTTAGGCATGAAATGATATCTCTTTGTGGTTTTAAATCCCATTTCCCTGATTAACAGTGAGATCTGATTACAGATCCTTGACTGTGAGGTTTTCTTCTCCTGTGGCCAAGAGCAAGGGACAGCCCAGCTGTTTTAAGGTGGGGGACAGACACAAGGGTGGGAAGGAACTAATAGCTTCAACAACCATACAAAGGATGAATTTTTTTTTTAACTGTTTTTTTTTAAATTTATTTATTTATTTTTGGCTGTGTTGGGTCTTTGTTTCTGTGCGAGGGCTTTATCTAGCTGCGGTGAGTGGGGGTCACTCTTCATCGCGGTACGCAGGCCTCTCACTGTCGCAGCCTCTCTTGTTGCGGAGCACAGGCTCCAGACGCGCAGGCTCAGTAATTGTGGCTCACGGGCCTAGTTGCTCCGCGGCATGTGGGATCTTCCCAGACCAGGGCTTGAACCCGTGTCCCCTGCATTGGCAGGCAGACTCCCGACCACTGCACCACCAGGGAAGCCCCAAAGGATGAATTTTGTTTTGTTATTCTATAAATATACAGTGGTTGCCTCGCCTGGAGGAGGTTCCATCCGCCACAGCCACCCTGTTGTCTGTCTATCTTTTTTTTATCACCCCTGCACTTCCCCCTCCAGCAAAGCTTCTCTCTCCTGATTGCCCATAATTGACCCGGAGTCGTAGATGAGGTTCTGGGATATCCTTGGCTCTGAAGGCATGGTACCTGTATGGAAAGGTCTTCATCTCTAGCCAGTGAGTTTTGTTTGGTTATCAATTCCAGGTTGGAGTCACCTGTGTGGAATAAGCACTGCAAATCTGGACACACTGCCTCCAGATTTGTGGTAGCTTCCTCTCCTCTCTAAAAGCCAGGATTCTAAACACACTAGACGCTCAGTGTTTTCTGGGGAAGTGCAAAGACTTTCATGGAATTCTAATCAGTGAATAACATCACTTTTTTATACCTATTGGTTTTATGACTCCCCTCCTCACTGACTGGGGCCGTTTTTCTTTTTTTTTTCACAAAGAAACAAAGTGGTATTAGAATTTCAATCACTTCTCTTCTATCTTAATGTACAAAAGCCATTAATGCTGGCATCTGGTCTCCTCACTTGGCCCAAGAACTCCCTCAAGAATGTTAGCTTCTTGACTTGTGGAATTCAAATTGGGCCCCGGCAAATTTTAAATGATGGCATGTTGTCTTCAATATGGCATGAGTATTCAAAGGCAAGAATGCGAAAACTTGAATGGTAAAATTTTATTAAATACATTTATTTATTCTTTAAAAAGAGTTTCATTGAAATATATTTTACGTACCATACAATTCACTCATTTAAAGTGTACAATTCAGGGCTTCCCTGGTGGCCACAGGCCATTCCTACTATTTTCCCACTTCCAACATGGGGTCCCAGGCTTACTCCTTCCACAGGGCCCCAAAATTGCTCCACCAGAAGTGCAGTCTCCCTCCCTCTGCTGAACTCGCAGAGTGCCAGGTCTGTGCTAGGGGAACTCACTGTTCGCATCTCTGCTGAAAGCAATGAAAAGGCAGGGATCTTGGGGCTTCCCTGGTGGCACAGTGGTTGAAAGCCCGCCTGCCGATGCAGGGGACATGGGTTCGTGCCCCGGTCCGGGAGGATCCCACATGCCGCGGAGTGGCTGGGCCCGTGAGCCATGGCCGCTGAGCCTGTGCGTCTGGAGCCTGTGCTCTGCAACGGGAGAGGCCACAGCAGTGAGAGGCCCGCGTACCGCAAAAAAATAAAAAATAAAATAAATTAAAGTGTACAATTCAAGGAATTCCCTGGCAGTGCAGTGGTTAGGACTTGGCACCTTCGCTGCCATGGCCCTGGTTCAATCCCTGGTTGGGGAATTAAGATCGCGCAAAGCTGCGAGGCAGGGCCAAAACAAATAAATAAAGTGTACAATTCAGTGGTTTCAGGTCTATACACAGAGTTGCGCAACCATCATCACAGTCCATTTAGAGTATTTTTATCACCCCAAAGAAAAACCCCATACATTTCAGCCATCCCTCCCCAACCCCCATCTCCATTCCAGCTGTAAGCAACTACCGATCTATTTCCTGTCCCTACAGATTTGCCTGTTCTGGACATTTCATACAATGGAATGACACAGTAATGTGTCATCTTTCGTGACCGGCGTCTTTCACTTAGCGTAATGTTTTCAAGGCTCATTCATGTCGTAACACGTATAGTACATTCATCTGTTGATCGAGATTTATATTGTTTCCACCTCGTGACTATTGTGAACAGTGCTGTGATGAACATTCATGTGTAAGCTTTTGTTTAAATACCTATTTCTAATTCTTGGTGGTATATACGTAGGAGTGGAATTGATGGGTCATACGGTAGTTCTGTGTTTAACTTTTTGAGGATCTACCAAACTGTTTTCCACAGCAGTTGCACTTGTTTACATTCCCACCAGCAATGTACGAGTGTACCAGTTTTCCCACATCCTCGCCAACATTCATTTTCTGTTGTTGTTGTTGTTTTTTAATTATTATGATAATTATAATAGGGGATGTGGAGTGGTATCTTCTTACAGTTTTGATTGGCGTTTCTCTAATGACTAATGACATTGAACATCTTCTCATGTGCTTGTTTGGTCATCTGTAGATCTTCTTTGGAGAAATGTCTATTCAAGTTCTTTGCTCATGTTTTAATTGGGCTGTTTGGTTTTTTACTATTGAGTTCCATGTATTCTTTCCAAACTTTTTTTTTGGTTGCGCCGTGCGGCATGCGGAATTTCTTTCCCCGATCAGAGATCGAACCCATTCCCCCTGCAGTAGAAGCGTGGAGTCTTAACCACTGGACTGCCAGGGAAGCCCTTCCATAAACATTTTCTGAGCACGAATTGTGTACGACACATGGGTAATGGCATTTGGGAGGAGAAATGCAAAGATGAATATGGTAAGATCCCTGCCTTTTTTTTTTGCGGTACGCGGGCCTCTCACTGCCGTGGCCTCTCCCGTTGCGGAGCACAGGATCCGGATGCGCAGGCTCAGCGGCCATGGCTCACGGGCCCAGCTGCTCCACGACATGTGGGATCCTCCCGGACTGGGGCACGAACCCGTGTTCCCTGCATCGGCAGGCGGACTCTCAACCACTGCGCCACCAGGGAAGCCCCCTGCCTTTCTTATTTTTTTTTGCAGTACGCGGGCCTCTCACTGTTGTGGCCTCTCCCGCTGCGGAGCAGAGGCTCCGGACGCGCAGGCTCAGCGGCCATGGCTCACGGGCCCAGCTGCTCCGCGGCATGTGGGATCCTCCCGGACCGGGGCACGGACCCGTGTAACCTGCATCGGCAGGCGGGCTCTCAACCACTGTGCCACCAGGGAAGCCCCAAGATCCCTGCCTTTTCATTGCTTTCAGCAGAGATGCGAACAGTGAGTTCCCCTAGCACAGACCTGGCACTCTGCGAGTTCAGCAGAGGGAGGGAGACTGCACTTCTGGTGGAGCAATTTTGGGGCCTTGTGGAAGGAGTAAGCCTGGGACCCCATGTTGGAAGTGGGAAAATAGTAGGAATGGCCTGTGGCCAAAGCTTAAAGAGCCCTAGGGAGACGGTAAATCCAGGAGAATGTTGGGAATGGAGGCGGGGGAAAACAGGTGTGGGGCGGATGCATGAATGAGATGATACACAATTAAGAATTGACAAGAGAAAGCTGGCAGAGTAACAACAGCAACGACGTGAATGGGAAGTTTCATCTGAGGATTTTAAGGGCCCAGAACCTCAGTAGATACCTGCCAGGAACTGTCCCCTAGATGCAGCAACAGAGCAGTTGTACCAGTTTGTGGTGTGGCCTCTATTACTCAGGTGCGTGAGTGTGGCTGAGAAAAGTCGGCCTGAAGACCTTGGAGCCCAGAGGTGTCCTGTTTCCTATTAGGTGACATCTACGTTAGCACCTGGACCACTCTGCAGAGCCTGGGACAACTGGTGGGCTGCCCCCTGCCCTTGGGGTCCTCACTCGGATTGTCTGAGCCCATGGCTGGCTCTGTAGGCTGCCCGTGGGCTGTCGGTTCCCCACCAGGGCCTTAGCCTCGTGGTTTCTGGTCCTGCCTCAGGTCATTTCCAACTGAGGTGAACTCTTGGGAAAAGTCGTTGTGGCTCCCATTACTTTCCACCCCAGGCCAGTAAGAGAGCTGGCTCCCAACTGGGTAAACTCTTTCCTCAGTTTGGGAAGGAAAACAAGTGTGAAAAGCAATAGCTCATGTGCCCTGAAGGCCTACTGGTTGCCGAACACTCAGAGGAAACCAAGATTCAAGCCTGATTCGCGGAGAGCACTGGTCCAGCCAGGATCAAACACACAGAGGTGTGAACAGCAGCCCTATTCCCAGGGTTGCTGAGAAGCGGCTACCCCTCAGGACTGAGGGGTGTTCACGGTACGCTGGGAACAGTCTCTGGCAGCGGAGCGCTTTTCTAGGAGCATCTCAGGAGACTTGCGGGGAAATGGTGCTGTATTTCCCGTGGGCGTGCTTGACATTATGAGTGGGGTGCAGCCTGGGAGCTGGAGAAGCCGCAGAAAGCCAGAGCCAGCAGCAGTGCTGGTCATTTAGAAAGTACACGTGGCAACAGTTTTTGCAATGCTCCTAGGGAAATCACTCCATCTGAATGTCCGGCCTTCGATCCCCTGAGGATGTGTGTCCTGGTCACCTCTGCATCCTAAGTGTCCAGCATGTGGCATCAGCTTGTAGCGTTCGCCCTGTGATTTGAAACGCTGAGAGAGTGTTCGCCCTGTCTTGTCACAGGCAAGGAGGACGTCAGGTAAGGAGACCATCTGCTATGGCTACTTATGGATGGAATGTTGCCTTCTCAATAGTGGCCCCAAAGGCCAGGCCATTCAAGTGTTTTTTTCACTTGTTGGTTTGTTTGTTTTGTTTTTAATCATAGTAAAATACACGTACAATTTACCATTTTGACCGTTGGAAGTTTACACTTCAATAGGGTTAAGTATATTCACATTGCTGTGCAATCACTCTCTAGAACTTTTCCGTCTTGCAAAACTGAAACTCTGTACCCATTAAACAATAATTCCCCATTTCCCGTCCCCACTCCTGGCCCCTCAACCAGCCCCTGACAACCGCCATTCTACTTTCCTGTTGCTGTGAATTTGACTACCCTAGGTACCTCATTTGAGTGGAATCATACAGTATTTGTCCTTTTGTGACTGGTTGATTTCACTTAGCACCATGATCTCAAGGTTCATCCCTGTTGTAGTATGTCTCAGGATTTCTTTTCTTTCCAAGGCTGAATACTATTTCATTGTATGTCTGTACCACATTTTGTTTATCCATTCATCTGTCAGTGGACGTGTGGGTGTCCTCCACCTTTTGGCTATCGTGAATAAGTGATGCTACGAACATGGGTTACAAATACCTCTTTAGGACCCTGCTTTTAATTGTTTTGGATATAGAGCCAGAAGTAGAATTGCTGGATTACATGAAAATTCTATTTTTAATTTTCTGAGGGACCACCGTATGTCTTCCATAGTGGCCGCACCATTTTACATTCCTACCAACAGCACACAAGGGTTCCGTCTTTTGAAACAGCTGCTCTTCTAAGACTGAAGTGTGTTCTTTAAATAGCTGTCTGTTGAAATTGGACACAGAAACTTTTTCTTCTCCTTTCCTTTTTCATCTTCCTGCCTCCCAAATTGTAACTGGTTCGACTGCAGATGATCTGATTTTAGGGGTCTGATGCAATGAGAAAATACTAGAAACCCTAAGGCTGATTAAGGAATCTATCTCAGCCTATGAGCCTCCACTGCCAGAGGAGCCAAGTAGACTGGCCTGGGGGATCCGCAGTTGTGTGCATTTTTCTCTAGTCCGTCGTAACTTCACTGTTCCCTCTTTAGGTGACACTTAACTGATCTTTGAAGTTACTCGATTTTTTTCTTCCATCCATAAAATACTACTTCTTCTCTTCTAAGACAAATCATTTCAAATGGACATTTATTCATTGAGAACAGGCCAGAAGTACCCAAATTGCACACACTTTTTATTCTGTGGCTCACTGAGCTAAAACCTAGAGGTGCGAATGAAACTCATTCCCCAAAGATCTGTCCCAGAGAGGGGAATTGGGCCAGTCTGTCCTCTCCAGAATGTGCCGTGTTGCATCTGGAGCAGGTGAGGAGGGATGGTTCCTGGGCTTTCAGCTGGCTGCGGGAAGGTCTTCAGGGACAGAGTCCAGGTGGTGGTGGAGCAGGAAGTCGGAGCAGCTGGAGGAACTGTGGTTAGGGAATCTCCCCCAGGGCCGCAGGTTTTGCTCCATCTAGTTCTTTCCGTGACAGCCGGATTCATTTCTTCACTCCCTGGCCAGGTTCCGAGTTTCCCTGATCGCAGCGCTGGAGGGCCTCCCTCTGCTTCAGGAATGTTGAGGGCAGCGGGTTGGGCTCCAGAGGCTGTCATGAGAAAAGCATCTTTAGGTCCCCTCCCGGGGATGTTGCAAAGATCCTTTAGCATCCATCCTGCTGTAAAGCCCAGAAAATCTGACAATGCCATTGCCGAAGTCACAGCAAAGCAAGTAGAAAATGAAAGCCAGTGTCTGGACGATAGAAGCTTCTAGTTATTATTTTTTTTCTTTTTCTTCTTCTTCTTTTCCTCAAAGGATAAGCTTTCCATTGTCACTTCAAGCCAGAAGAAATGGTGTATTAGGAGTCCGATTCAACTTCTCTGTGTCTGTGTCAATGCTTGTCTTTTTCAAAACGTGGCTAACTTTTGTTTTTCTCTCTTGACTTTCCAAGACTGGTGAGATACTCAGAGGGGTTGGAAGGGCCAGCATCTGTGGAGCAGCATCTGTAGGTGCTTTGCATACCGGTGAGGTTGATTGGAATAAAGTCAACAAGGGCATGTGAATAGAAAATTCCTTTGTCCTTATAGTGCCTTTAGAAGCAGAGCAGAAAAAAAATTCCTTTAGTGCACAGAAGACTTGGGAAAGTTCCTTTTTATTTCACAGATGAGACGGCCACCAGGTAATATGTGAAAAGCACAAAGGTCATTCAGGTCAACATTAATTGAGCATCTAACTGTATGCTTGGCTCTATTTGAGGTGCAAGGACTAGGATGGTTGAGAAGAATAAACAGGACTCTTGTCCTCAGATGTACAAATAATTGCAAAACAATTTGTGGTATAATAAAAAGATAATATGTATATTTGTCCTTTGCCCCCAGTTCCTGGCATAGAGTTCCCAAAACCCTTGGAATTTCAAGAGTGAAGGAAGTGTCTTTTGTTGTTCATAACAAGCCCCTTTCAACCGAACCTGAGTTTATGCTAATGAGGTGACAGAGGTTGGCAGTTAGATAGTTTCCAGGAGGGGCCTGGCCTTGCTTAGAGGATTGGAATTTTCAACTACCATCTGTCACCTCCCACTTCCAACCTCTAGGGTAGGAAGAGGGGATGGAGATTGGGTTCATTCATCAGTGGCCCATGATTTAGTCAATCTTGCCTACATAATAAAACCATCATAAAAAAAATTTTTTTTTCCTTTGCCCACGCCTCGCATCCTGAGGGATCTTATAGTTCCCTGACCAGGATAGAACCCGTGCCCCATGCAGTGGAAGCATAGAGTCCTAACCACTGGACTGCCAAGGAATTCTTCAAACCACCATAAAAATTCTTGAACTATGAGATTTGGAGAGTCTTCAGGTGGGTGCACACATTGAGGCGCTGGGAGGGTAATGTGTCTGGAGAGGGCGCAGAAGCCCTATGCCACCTTCCCCGTCCCCTCCTTGATCTGTGTATCGCTTCATTTGGCTGTTGATTCGTACCCTTTATAATGAACTGTAAGCTTAAGTACAGGGTTTACCCACGTTCTGAGCTGTTCTAGAGGATTAGCAAACCTGAGGCGGCATTGTGGGAACCCCCCAATTTGGAGTCAGCTGGACAGATGTGTGGGTAGTCTGGGGCCCCCACTTGCAGCTGGCATCTGAAGTGGGTGCAGTCCTGTGAGACTGAGCCCTTAACCTGTGGGGTCTGTGCTAATGCTGAATGGTGTCGGCACTGACATTGAACTGTAGGACACCCGGTTGGGGTCAGAGAGTGAGAACTGTTGTTGGAAAAACCAAACGGTATTATAAACAAGGTCTCTGTTCTCACCACCGCCACCATCACTATCGTTACTGTTAGGCTGGACCCTATGAAATTGCCTTTTGCTGTATGTAGGTCAAAGCTAATTGAGTCACAGCGAGTTCACATAATTCAACCTAATGCCTTTTCTTCAGCATTTATAATTGACCGTAGGCACAGTACCAAGTGCTTTATGTGTGTCCTCTTGAATATTCTTTACAGTACTCTTGAGATAGGTACTGCCATTATTCCCAGTTTATACATGAGGAGACTGAGACTTCCAGAAGTTAAGAAAAAGGCTGAGGATAAATGGCTAGGGAGGGGCAGAGCTGGGTTTGAGCTGAGGCCGTGCGTCAGCAGACTCTGCGTTCCTCTCCTAGGACTGCCTTAACAGAGTATCACAAACTGGACGCTTTTTAAATTTAATCTTAGGAGCCAGAGTAAATTTGAATATAGTTCACATGTTAAAGGAATAAACCTATGATGGGTACATTTCTTTGTGTACGAAATGAAAAAATATACAATGCGGTGAAGCTAATACATATACAAAGTGATTTTTTGTGCATATTTGATCACGAGGTTTATATTCTATATTAAATCATAAGATAAAAGAAGCTATATATAGTTTTTTGGGTTTTTTTTTGTGGTACGCAGGCCTCTCACTGCTGTGGCCTCTCCCGTTGCGGAGCACGGGCTCCGGATGCGCAGGCTCAGCGGCCATGGCTCACGGGCCCAGCCGCTCCGCGGCACGTGGGATCCTCCCGGACCGGGGCACGAACCCGTGTCTACTGCATCGGCAGGCGGACTCTCAACCACTGCGCCACCAGGGAAGCCCTATATATAGTTTTTTGATAAATGTATTCTCTCACAGTTCCAGAGGCTAAAAATCAGAAATCAAGGTGTCAACAGGGTTGATTCCTTTTTGGAGGCTCTGAGGGAGAATCTGCTCCTGCCCTCTTCCTAGCTGCTGTCCTTGCTGGCAATCCTTGACACTCCCTGGCTTATAGCTGCATCCCTCCCCTCTTTGCCTCTGTCATCACATGGTTTACTCCCTGCCTGTTTCCATCTTTCTTTTAAGGACTCCAGTGATTGGGCTTAGGGTCCCCCACCCCCCATGCAATATGACCTTATCATGACTACATCTGTGAAGTCCCTATTTCCAAATACCGTCACATTTACAGGATCTGGGGGTTAGGACTTCAGGACATTATCTTTTCGGGAGGGGAGGGACACATTTTGACCCAAAATGTTGGGGTCAGATGGGAAATCTATGGCTTCAGGATGCTGTGTGCCTGTGTTGGGGCCAGGATCCCAACATGCCCATTGGCCTCCTGGACCTCGCACGCCCTACGCACAGAGCCAGGCTAGCTGGGGTGACAGCAGAGGGCTGGGAGGGAGGGGCCAGGCTCCTCCTCTGCGGGGGAGGGGAGACCTCCCAAGTGCAGTCCAGGTGGACCACCCAGGATGTGTGGGCAAGGCAAGGGGGCATTTTTCATGGCTGCTATGACCACACATCTCTCCCTGCAGCATGGTTTAAATCACCTGGACAGGAAAACCTCAAACTTAGAGTCTGGGCTGAAGATGCTTTGTTTTTCTTGCTAATCAATTCTCTTGCTTTTGGCTAGTGGTTAGAAAGGTTTCAACACTTGACAGCTGAAAAGCTTGTTAGAAGCTCCTGGAAGACATCTTGGAAATACTCTACAGAAACGGAGCAAGTTAAATGAGAAATAATTACGTAGCGAGTAGGATTCACGACTGCACATTCTCAATGCTTGCCCAAAGAGAGCGCAGGGAAAATGTGTTAAGTGCTATCGTATTGTAGGAACTGTGAGGCCCAGGAAGGGTCATAATAAATAGTACCTAGGACTGTGGTCCCACACGGCTCTGCCTTGCCATTTCCTGGGAGAGCTGGGGAGTGCTTGGATGTCCATCTTGACCTGGGGATCTGCCTGGAGCAGTTCTTGGTTGAGAGTTTAGTGCTTGCGGGAACCAGATAGGAGCCTGTCTCGTTGAGCAGACTGATAGAAGCTGGTTCTGTCCCATCTTTCTGGCACGTCAAAAGGAGTTCATCTGAGCTAACATGTATCCATCTGGTGACACTTGAAAAGCATTTGGTTTTCCCCAGGGTTCTCATGAAGCATGGCCTCCAACATTTAAGCAAGTCATGCTTCTGAGGCCAAGCAAAAAACACTGTCAAATGTTGAAGTCTCCAGGCTTCACTTAGGAAGAAATTCTACTTTGGTTATTTTAACAATGGCTTCAGTTACTAGGAACCCGGGTGCCCGGGTAGATAGACCCCTTGGGCTATCTGCTGACACTACCCTTCACCTTTTGGGCCTCTGCCCCAGGGCTGGCCACACAGACTCTTTTTCTTGGGCCAGACTGAGGTCTCTTACATGTGACTCAGACTGGAGATTAGGCCCAGCCAGAGGAGGTAATTGTTTCTAGTCTGGTTTTTCCTCGGGAGGAGGAAGTTCCCCTCCGAACTTCGCTGAGACGTCACCCGTTATGAATTTCCCTTCAGCTGCTCCCTCCTGTTCCCCAGGTTTTGAGCACTGGACCTTCGCATTCTGCACGCCCCCGCTCCCAGTTTCCTTGAGTCCAGAATCCTAGTACCCACCTCTCTCCTGAGGGCCAGGTCTAATGTCCCCACGTCTGCCGGGGATTGATCATCACCTCGAATGCAACATTTCTTACAGTCACTGTTCGTTCTGTGGCTCCCTTAGAAACGACCTGGCTCTCTCTGCCTGACTTACTTCACTTAGTATGATAATCTCTAGGTCCTATATTCACTATCTTGTAATAAACTATAATGGAAAAGAACACGAAAAAGAATATATATAGGTATGTATAACTGAATCACCGTGCTGTACGCCTGAAACTAACACAACACTGTAAATCAACTATACTTCAATTAAAACACTTTAAGTTAAAAAAAAACAAAAAACAAAACCCTTAACGACCTGGCCCGTGACGAGTGAGGCTTCAGTCACTCAAGCTTAAGTTAGATCTCATGGGCAATCAGCTGTTCGGCCTTGCAGGGTTCTTCTCCCTCCTAAATTCTCACTGTCTTCTTTTCCTGTCTCACCACCAGGCTGGCTCACAGGCCTGTCAATGCTCGGCTGCAAGAGCTTCCCTCCTGACCGCTCTCTGGCTCGCGGCGACTCAAAATTCTTACGGCAGCTTGATTGGTGCTCTTAACTTCGCAACTCTGTGCTCCTGTCGCTTTCCTGCTAAGAAACCTCCCAGGGCGCCCCTCTTCTCCATCACGTGAAGCACGCATTCCTCCTCCTGGAATGAAGGCTCTTTTCAAAACGGGCCTTTTGTCGGGGAGGCATGGCATTCCCTTCGCATGTTCTGTTGCAGGCACGATGACTATCATCGTCCTTTTTCAACCTCTGGGCCTTCCCTCTTTTTCTTCCCGCCACACTGCACCGCATGTGGGATCTTAGTTCCCCGACCAGGGATCGAACCTGTGCCCCCTGCAGTGGAAGCATGGAGTTTTAACCACTGGACCACCAGGGAAGTCCCTGGGCCTTTCCTGATAATCCATTCTTTGCAATGCCCAAGCTCTCATCCTCATCTCCATCTGTTTCATCACCAACCTTCAAGGCTTATCTCAGTTGCCTCCCCACCTTGCTGAAACCTCATCACACTTCTGAGGCCTCACCTGTGGTATATGCACAGAAAGGTACTTGTACTTGAACTTGTGACTTGCACGCTACTTGAGTCCCTGGGCCCAGTAGATGCCTGGTGTATCAAACTGAGTGTGGGCAAAGGCTGACTCCACTCTCCCTGGCCCCATGTCCCAGCCACTTCTGGCCCATCACAGCCTTGCTTTGTCTCCTCCTTTTTAAAATTTTTTATTTATTTATTTTTTGGCTGCATTGGGTCTTTGTTGCTGCGTGCGGGCTTTCTCTAGTTTAGGTGAGCAGGGGCTACTCTTTGTTGCGGTGCACGGGCTTCTCGTTGTGGTGGCTTCTCTTGTTGCGGAGCACGGGCTCTAGGCTTGTGGTCTTCAGTAGCTGCGGTGCATGGGCTCAGTAGTTGTGGCGCACGGGCTCAGTTGCTCTGCGGCGTGTGGGATCCTCCCGGAGCAGGGCTCGAACCCTTGTCCCCTGCATTGGCAGGCGGATTCTTAACCACTGCGTCACCAGGGGCGTCCTCTCCTCTTTTTAATCAGACACAGGCAATAAATTTGACACAGGAGGAACTGCCCTCCTCCCCCAACCCTCACTAATTTTATGTTCTGTTGGAGGCAAAAGCAAATTTCCAAGATTCAAGTCAATACCAATTTCGAATTATTTCTGCCAGTTGGAAGAGAAAACTTTGAAAAATACATGTGACTTTTCTTTTTTCAACTTGGGAAAAAATTTGAAAGCTATAGCCTTTCAAGGAAACAGGATACTTTAAAGAAAAAAACAAAAAAACACCAGCCTGGCTTTATGTAGTTCAATCCTGTCAAGCTAATCTAATCTTTTGTGACAAAGCAACAGACCTGGTAGATCAAGGGGGAAAACAATAGTTGGAATTTATCTTTGCTGCCTTCAAAACTTTTGATTCCTGGGCCCCAAGATGAGAGAGAGCCAGTTCTAGCTGGGGAACAGAAGTGGCCTCTTTAGGGGGTCAGCCCTGAGCCCAGTGGTCCTGAACATCGCCTAAAAGGGCCAACTGACAGAAAAAGGGAACATATTCAAAGTCAGCATTAATCTCAAGGTGGGGTCCGGGGTGTCGATAAATAATCGGCAAGAAAAGGAACACTGGTAATTACTTAAATGATCAACACAAGTGTGCAGTCTTGACTAGAAGAGAGTTCGCGTTTGGGGAAAACTACATCATCAATATAGCTTTAGGCTACGAACAGGAGACTGGTATGAAGCTACATAACACGTAGGAATCCTGCAGTCCTAAATTTGCATTAACTGGGTCCCCTTCCAAACTCCACGGCTAAAGATGGGAAAGAGAATTTGGACAACATTCAAGGGAGAGCCACAGAGGTAATTCAACTAAGGCTGGGACACGGGAATTGAAGACTTCTACCAAAAAGTTAAATGAATTTGGTTTATTGAATTTAGAGATGGACAACCTTATAAGGGCAGCAACAAACAAGAATAGAAATAGGTTTAAGTTATAACACATGAGAATAAAATTAAATGTAAAGAAGACTTTCCTTAGTCTTAAGATTGTTAGGTGGGTTGTTAAAGTAGAACGGATCTCTGTAGGATGGTTGGAGGGTGCTAGGGGTTTACTGATGGGCAGACCCAGAGAACCCCTGAAAATAAGTCTCCACCCCACATTGTTATGAGGTTACTTCAAAGTACAGTTGGCCTTGAACAACACAGGTTTGAAATGCACAGGTCCACATGTACATGAATTTTTTTCAGTAGTGAATGCTGCAGTACTACACAATCCAAGGTTGGTTGAATCAGCCGATGGGGAATTGCGGTTAAGGAGGAACCACGGATACGGAGGGCTGACTGTAAGTTACACGTGGATTTTTGACTACATGGAAGTCAGGGCTCTAACCCCCGTGTTGTTCAAGGGTCAACTGTTCTTAAAATCCAAAATGGAAAATAAGAGGCG
Organism: Neophocaena asiaeorientalis asiaeorientalis; assembly: GCF_003031525.2. Classification (NCBI taxonomy): domain Eukaryota; kingdom Metazoa; phylum Chordata; class Mammalia; order Artiodactyla; family Phocoenidae; genus Neophocaena; species Neophocaena asiaeorientalis. Next base: position 786,032 of record NW_020175387.1, on the reverse strand, counting down.
GCCAGTGCCTCAAGTGTTATAATGGCTTCAGGTTTAGTTGTCATTTATAAAAAGAAATTCAAACACGGAATGAAGCTGTTCCTTAAGACCAGTGTTGGGGACGCTAGCAGTGAGCCAGCACTATCCCGTACGTGGACACAGTGCAGATTTGAGCTGTGGTGCAGCCAGACAGCACACAGGCACTGGGATTCTTTCTGTCCTCTCACTTTCACTATCAACAAGCTCCTGATAAAGCCTCTAATCTAAGAAGATGGTAACATGGGAAATTTGAGTGTAGGGCAACCAAAGCTATCCACGTCTGTTCCTGAACACTATCCGGTTCAAACATTTCTCTTTGAGGTGTGAGATGGCAGGGAGGAAAAAAAGAACACAATGTCCCTGCAACATCGCTGAGAACTAATAATCACACAGTCATTTGTATGTAAGTTTTCTTTAAATTTAATCAGTCCTTTATAAAATTTCCCAATTAATTAGTAAAAGATGGCTTGTTTGAATAGCCTAAAACATTGGTCACTATTTAAACAGGACATTCTAAAAAAAAAAAAGCAATCACATAATAGTTTATAGTAATTTACAAGTGGACGGTATACATTTAGATACAGAGGTAGAAGTTCACTTTTACAACGTTTCACTAATACACATTTACCAAATTCAAGGCACAAAATAGTTTGCTTTACAAAAAAATACTGTAAAAATGTCATTTGCTGTTCTACAATGTGAATAAAACTTTCAAAAGAATCTTTACACCCTTCCATATGTACTCCACAGTATAAGATTTTTTCCCCCTTGCTAATCATAGTTGGCACAAAAATGGGGACGTTTTTAAATGCAGAAGTTCCCGTTTTTAGAAACTGTTTCTTTGCAGAGCTGCTATGTATTCTAGATCAAAGTCCATCCAAAGAAATGAAACACAGCAACTTCCTGAGGAAAGGGCACTTTCTATATGCAGCAAAATTCATAGGTAGAAAATGTATGATCTTTTTTTGGATCAATAGGTCTCCAGGGGAATAGATACTCAAGGAAAGACCTCAGAGACTCATTTTAAAATTCGACCAACACTGTAGTTGTTATATGAGTTTAACAAAGAGACCTGATCACCTTTACTGTAACAATCAGACATCATCATCTACTTCCAATTGACAGAGATTTCAAAATGCCATTTTCAAAGAGCTGTACGTACAAACACAATGAAAGAGCCACACAGGCTTTGCAAAACTGAAACTTCGAAAACATGAGAAAATATAGCACGATCAGTCCTTGATGTTGCAAGGGTGTCGATTGGCTAGAGATTAATTACAAGAATTAATAAACTCTATGGGAATTAAGAAAAACCACACACATTAAACACACTGTCGTTATCGTCTCGAGACTCCCTGCTCATTCAGAAAAAATAATGGTAGCCTGGAGACATCACACAGCGCTTGTCTAAAAGATAAAACTGGTTTTAGGGTTCTGCCGGAAAAGGACCCCATTGGCAACAGCTTAAGCTCATTTACGCTGATCACATTTTCCAAGCACTCTAGTCGGTTAATTTACACTTTATTTTTTTAAAAAGTTGATTTGAAAAAAAAAAAAAAAGTCAACGCGGATTTAAAATCCAGAGAGTATCAGTCATGCTGATGTGGGTTGGACTGAGATATCTTGATCGTCTTCTGGTAGAAATGATATTCCATACAAAAAAGATCCTTAGATTCCGTTTTTTGCTTCATTATTGTTTGTGGCTTGTTTTCTCTGAGCGATAAAAGGGTACATACACTTGTCCGCTCCTAGGAACCGATACATACACACAACTGCTTCGAAAGGGAGGATGCTGAAAAGGAAAAGTCACAGTTAGCCACCGTGAGGCGTGGTGTGTTCCTTACGTTACGGGGCGGACAGGGGAAGACCTGCCGAGGAGGAAGCCCCCTCACACTTACCTCTTCATGAAAGTCACAATGTACATGAGGCGGGGGGTGCAGATCATGGGCTGGTCCGTGAGGATGGCCTTCATAGCCTGCTTCACGCAGTAATCGGGCTTCAGAGGGGGCAGGAAAGGCTCAATTTCTTTCCTGAGAGTTACACATTCAAAAGACGAAATTAAGAATTAACACAAAATAGGGAAGACTGGAAATACACATCAAAACATCAAGGATGACGTTATCTGAGCAACAGGATTTGGAATTCGTTTTGTTTACTTCGTTGTGCTTTTTCTGTATTTTCTAAATTTTCCTACTATGAACACATTTTATTTGCATAGTCTGGAAAACAAGTTAAAAAAAAAGTAGAATTGGTCTGCTTTTCTGTAAAGTGAGAAAGTCGTGTTTTCAAAATGCCTTGAAATGTATTTCAAATTACTTTTTTTTTCTCTTTCAATTGAAAAAGGAGAGGGTGTCTGGCATAACAGACACTAAACCCAAACAAGATGCCAAACTTTTAAGTGCAGTTCAAATGATGGTGTGTAAACACCAACATAACCTTTCTGAGTGAAATATAAGTCAGCTGTGTGCTTTCCCGGGTGCCTGGAGAGGGAAAGCCGTGGCATTTTCTCCGGGGGTCTCTGAAATGAAGTACACAGAGACATCCTACCTTCAGCTGAATTCATCCAGGCACCCACTGAAATAACTTAATATAATTTATTCTTTTGACTTTTCATCGTCCTCCCCCCCCAGCTCTGGACACCTGCTGTGATGTTAAACAGGATGCTAAACAGTCTAAGCTCCTCAGACCAGCAGTGTCCTAAGAGGCAAAAAGCAAAGCAACACACACCCCGCCCACACGCGGGAAAGAGGCAGGGCTGAGTCTGTTCCTGGTCCAGACTTGGAGTCAGCCTGAAATGGAAATGACTCAAATCACCTCCACCTGTTCAGAGCGTGGCCAGACTCAGGATGTGTCCAGATCGGCCCTGACCCATGGGGAACTCGTTTGGTTCTCTCGCTTTGCCTGTCAAATTCGTCCAAGCAAAGATCTCACACAGTCAGCATGTCTTTACAAGTGTCCTCTTGATGAGTCACGGCTTTGTTTACTCCGCGTAGCTCAAGTCAGATGTGACTTGATATGGCTATTCCCACGTGCCTCCTCCTTCCAAAGTGTGGTGGTATTTCATTTCATGTTTAGAAAATCTCAACGTTTCTTCTCATTCTGTCAGAGTGAATCTAGCTACATACACTCTCTGCAAAAAGGAAGTTCCCAAACCTGGGGTGTCTCATTCAAGGGTCTTTTTGGAAGAAAGACCACCCTCTTCTATGGCAGTGACATTGTTTCGTATCCAAACCAAAGTCGCATTGATGTACTAACATTAATATTAATATTAAAGAAAGAAAATCACTCCTAAAGAAGTAGCTTCTGGGCTTCCCTGGTGGCGCAGTGGTTGGGAGTCCGCCTGCCGATGCGGGGGACGCGGGTTCGTGCCCCGGTCCGGGGTGATCCCACGTGCCGTGTAGTGGCTGGGCCCGTGGGCTGTGGCCGCTGGGCCTGCGCGTCCGGGGCCTGTGCTCCGCGGCGGGAGAAGCCGCAACGGTGAGAGGTCCGCGTACCGCAAAAAAAAAAAAAAAAAAAAGAAGTAGCTTCTAAGGCAAATCCTGAGTATTTGCTCCTTGAAGGTGCAGAGAAGCCGTTTCCTACTGGTGCTCGTAGGCTACCTTCTGTGAGCTCATACCAGTCCTTGCTTATCAATCGTACACGCCTCAACTTTACAGACCTTGACCAACGAAAGCTACAAGTGAGCTGCCAAATGACAGATACTGAAGTGCGAGGCGGGTTACGGCTGGAGGTCTGACTCATTCCACATATTCTCCCGGGATGGAAAGAGGGATTTGTTAGAACCGCTTCTGGTCAGTATTAAGGCGGGTCCCTACTGACCTGATTCGGCAGCCCCTGAACATGCCAGTGTCTACAAGGTAAGGGCAAACCAGCGTGGTTTTAATTCCATCCTTCTCCGCAGCCTTTAACTCATGGCTCAGGGATTCATGAAAACCCACGACTCCAAATTTACTGGCGCAGTAATCCTGAGGCAGAGGGGAAAGAGCAGAAATCCTCAGTACATGTTCACATCCCTGACCAATCCCAAGCTGCCCTGGTCCCGTGACTCCGGTTACATGTTTGATATAAAAGGTTACAGGTGGCTAAGCAAAGAAAAGGAGAGCATTTTAAAAGACAGATATCTGATGTGGTTTGGTGCAGAAATAATATTTTCAAAGTAACAGCAGAAACAGATGAACACTTTCTGCCACATCAACGAAGTATCAGGTTACTTTGGGGAAGTTACCACAAAGGACTCTATGAAAGCTAACAAGCTGGAGTTAAAAACGGGAGAGAGGCTCACTTTGAAGTGTCTGGAAAATTTACAAATGGTCTCTTGTTCAGTAAAGGAGACTGAAAAACCAGTTTGTTTAAATTAATGCTAGGAGAACAAAGGCGAGTTTAGCTGGGGTTATAAGCTGTTATGATCCAGTTTTCTTTTTAGGGCCAAGTGAAAATGGAAATGATAACTCTACCTTGTAAAGTTAAACTAGAACTTAACCTAAGGACTCACGGTATAGAAAGAAAGTTCTTCTCCATTACCCAACTTTAAAATTAGGAGTTGAAATGTAGAATGTAGAAGCTGTCTCTTCTGCATCCTTTTGCATATTTGCATGGGATGATGTTTTCAGTTTTCCGCTACAGGCACCCATGGGACGAACAGCACACAGAGCAATATACATATACACGCTTTGTAACTTGACTTTGGTGAAGAACAGGGTCTGATGAAGCCCAGCTTTACAGACTCAGGAGGCACACACCTCACATCAGCCCTAACCATCTCATCCGATGAGCTAACACAAGACAGCTCTCTTTTGGCAAGTTGACCAAAACAGAATGTCAACCTTTGGCCTCATTTATCTGTTCCCTGTGGCACTGCCACTGCCCTCCAGTTTCATCCTGACCCTGTGCCTTCCCAGTATTGTCAAGCACAACTGCTAATGAAAATGGGGCCATGCTGAGGACGGGCCCACCCACTTCTGCTGCTGCTGCTGCTTTGTCAAACTAGCATAAGTGACTTTATGGCAGAAGACGTAGAGCCACGTGGGTTGCTGGGGAGCGTTCCACAAGCAGCACACAGGTAGCGTGCTTTCATGGCCTTTCAGGAACATGCGGGCAGCAGGTACCCTTCCTAGGACTTTGGTGTATTCTTCACGAGATAAACCGACTGAAAGAAGGACATGCTTTATAATGACAAACCTCAACTCCAGCAGTACTGAACAATCCCAGGGAACTTGCAACTGTCACAATATGACCATGATTAATCTCCAGCATGGTAGGAAGAAAAGCCTTAGTGGTCTGAAAGAAAAGGAGGATTCAAGCTTTAGAACTGACATTATGGGTTTCACCTAAAAAACAACAGCAACAGAAAACAAACAGAAACCCCACAAACCCAAGATCACGAAACAAAGTTTTACCCACATAATGTTACATTTCCCAATCTGTTTGAAAATATTTTACATTTATCAAAAAGAGAAGATCCTTTAGGCGTCTGGTTCACTCAGCCCCGTATCATCGGCATGGCAGGCCTGTTATAAGCCGTGACCAACAAGACTGTAACACAAGAGCTTTCGGGGACAATGTCCAGAGATGAAAAGAAAGCCATTAGGAGAAGGCTCTTTATCACCTTTCAAGTGATAGTTATCTGCTAATCTAAACTACTCCCAGGTCAGAGATCTTTTCATGCTCTGACACTTCAGTGCAGCATCTCATGGTCTGTGAGGGACCTCCCGCTTACCCACGAATAGAAGCCTCGTGTAATGTTTACCACAGACCCATGAATGAAGAGATATTCCAGAAGCATCTTCCAGCATCCAAGCTGTATTATCAAAGTATGCTCACAGGAGGTAAAGTATTTTAGGGGTAAAAAAAGGAGGATAAAGTACAGAATCATTTTAATGAAAAACGTGTCCTAACACCAACTCTGCTGTGATAATTTATAGCATTTGAATGACCACACTCCACTGTGGGGTATACTGGGGGCTGACTTCCCCACGGAGGCAGGTGACTGGCCACTCAGGGGGCAGAGCACGTGGAAGAAGCTCCAGGGCAGTGGACCCAAAAGGCGCCATCAATTTCTCATTCACTGAACTTCTCTTTTCTCTCTAGCTTTCATGCCTTCCAGGTGCAAGGTTGTATTTTTTTTTTTTAATTACTTCAAATTGCTTAACATGATCCATTAACTACTCCACCAGGCTCCCAACAGTTTTATAACCTGCTTCTTTAAAGAAAGCAGCAAAGAGCAATCTGTCCACTGCTGAGTTATATCCCACTGCCAACACAGCTTCCCATGATTTATGAAGTTAAAGAAACCCAAACACTGACCAGTGGACTTAAAGGAGAGTTGCATTCCCTTCTCAGAGGACTTCTCAGCTAAGAGATCGCTGAATTTTTGCATACATAGTTTATTTGTTTTGATAGCTTCTGCATGTACAAGATCAGTCATTCCATTAGTTTTGAACTTTTTCCATGTCCCAATCCATGATGCATTCAGTTGCCAGATGAATCTTTGTGAAATACCCCAAGGTCTTCCCCAGTCTGACTCCTGATCATCACATAACCCCCTGGTCCCCACTTATATCCATGTGTCTGGGCCTCCTCACTGCTGTTACCTGTGTCACGCTTATTCTCACCTGTAAGGTTTTACCCATGATCTCAACTCTTCTCTGACCATCTACCCCGATGCCCTGCTATATAATTCAAAGTGTAATATTCATCACATATTTACATGGCCTCTCATGCTTTTCAAAGTGCTTTATGTTAATTATGTCACCAGAGTCTCAATAATTCTCTATCACAGGTAGTTATGGTATTAAACCTTTATCTAATATTATCCTATTCACCTTGACTTTGTCCATATTTCTTTAAGACATATAATCAGCATCATTCACTGTAACATACAATTATGTTCTGCGGTGCTTTGTTTTGTTTTGTCCTTTCAGTCTACAGCACCCAGAAACTTCAGGCTTTATAGCTTATATATGGGGACAGAATTTCAATATAGTAACATCACAAGGAAGCTTATCTATTCCAATCTAAACTACAAAACACATCCTTAAGTAATCAGGCCTATAAGTCTTATTTTAGATATCTGATTATAATTAATTGTTCCTCAATTAGCTAAAAGATATAAAATTTAGTCTTGACATTATCCAGAGACCACGTCTAAGTTTTAAAAGTTTGCTCTAGTCTTGAAAGAGAGGGATAGATTTAGTATGAAGGTCTTATTTTTAAGTTAAGTAAGTAGAAGGACTCAAGAGTACATCCTAAGAAAGTACACACAGTACAGAATACCAGTAGCAATTTTCTACTTGGTTACCTGACAAATCCGAATCGCTGACTGTGCTCATTCCCAGCCTGTTTCCACGCTAACTCTACCCGGTGGCCAGGCCTGACTAGAAACCCAGACACCCAGTGGGCGGGCTCTAATGACTTCTCCATGTTCGTGTTCCATGTTGGTGCCTGCAGGTGTTAAATGACTAATCCAGATCCCCAGCACATATGAAGCTAGGTGACAGAAGATTACCAAATTCCTCACTGTTCTGATTTTATTTTTTTAAGCCTTCATTGAATTTGTTACAATATTGCTTCTGTTTTATGTTTTGGTCTTTTGGCTGCAAGGCACGTGGGATCTTAGCTCCCGGACCAGGGATCGAACCCGCACCCCCTGCATTGGAAGGCAAAGTCTCAACCACAGGACCTCCAGGGAAGTCCCTCCTCACTGTTTTTAAGTTTAATTTCTTGCAAAGTTCTGAAACGGATTCATGTCCCCTCCTGACCTGGCAGAATTAGCTTATTCATTCAACAAGTATTTCCTGAACACCTACTACATGCAGGTCTTATATTATGATCTGGCCAAGCGATGACAGGTAACATGGCAGCAGGTCTCATTCCTGTCTCTAAGCAGAATCGGACCTCACCAGCATCTAACTGTGTTACATCAGTACATCAAATATACAAGTTTTAGTTTATCCTTTACAAAAGCAGGGTGCTATAGCTACATATGCTAAAAACTGTGATTTGGGGGGCTTCCCTGGTGGTGCAGTGGTTGAGAGTCCGCCTGCCGATGCAGGGGACACGGGTTCGTGCCCCGGTCCGGGAAGATCCCACATGCCGCGGAGCCGCGGGCCCCGTGAGCCATGGCCGCTGAGCCTGCACATCCGGAGCCTGTCCTCCACAACGGGAGGCCCGCATACCACAAAAAAACAAAAAACAAACAAACAAAAAAACCCCCCAAAACCCTGTGATTTAGGCCTGCTTCCCTCCCTTCACCCCCCCCCCCCCCCAAAGTAGTTTGGAGGGACATTTAAGCTACTGGTTTTGCACTTAAAGGAAATAAGAAAAAAGAGAAACAAAAGAATCCAAATATAGCTATGTGACTAAAGTCTTTTCCAACTGTGGGTTGTAAACATATTTTTTAGGGAAATAGGCTTCACTTTAAGCTGCTAGTAAAGTGTGGCACAGGTCTGTTTTAGTATGAAGCTTTCTTTTAAGAGGAAGGGGTTGATTTTTTTTAAAAAAGGGCTGTGGCAGGTCAACACTTCTTATAAAATCTGTGCCTCCTGCCTCATCCGGGACCTTCTGTAGAAACAAAATCCAGCGTGCCACTGTGCTTTCTACACGCCAAGACAAAGGCCTATGCTCTTTATTTAGAAAGGCTCACCACTTACACGTCTACTACTATAGTTATTACAACTACTAGCAATGTCGGAAACACCAGACAAGGTGCTGGGGAAACTGGGAGGGGAGGAAAGCCATCCAAGGGCCAGGAGGCCTTGGGACCCAGACTGGTTGTCTTCCAAAGCTGGTGGCCACCACTCAGCTCCTACTGGATGCCGGGTGAAGGCAAGCCTGGGGGAAGAGCGTTCATACCAGGGACACTCAGGTTTCCTTTTAAACCCGAGCTTGCAGGGCTCAGGCTGGAGCCTGATCCGTGTGGCTGAGCACTGAGGCTGTTAATCATTTCCTTTGCTGCCTGAGTGGAGGTGAGCAATTACCGCCCGGGCCTTCTTTCCACAACGAAAGTCCTGCCTTGTGTCTGGGGCACATTACCAAATAAACTTTGATCAACACGAAGTCTAGTCCTTACGTTATGAGAAAAAGTGCTGTAAACGGGTGGTGAGAAAGCGTCACGCTCTCGGGAACTTTCCCGAGTAACCCGACGAGTTTTCTTTTCTGATTACTCTTGCCCTCAACAGTCTGGTGGGTGACATCTGAGCGAGCACAGCACCGTCTGTCCTTGACACCGTTTGACAGCACAAAGAAATCTGGCGCTGTGTGATGAATTATTAATGTGAACAAATATTGTAGCACGTATGAAACGGGGACCAGCAAGAGGTGAAGTGCTAGTTGCCATGACACCAGTCAGTTCAAGCTCAGGTTCGTGATCTTTGTCTGAGACTCGTGAGAAGAACGAGCAAATCTGCGGCACACACCCGAACGGCTTGAGCGTAAACTCACGCACGTGCTGCCGACAGTGAACCCGAGAGGGGCAGCTCCGCCGGACACCGGGACCGTCGTGTTCTCTTACTGTAAGGACGAATTATCCAGATCGGGAGTTACCAGCTGGCAAAGGGATGGCTAAAGGAAGTACATTGGATCAGTCACCAGAGTTAGCTGGTCCCAACAGTGGGTGGCAAGGTTAGCTAGATGTTTAGTCTAAGTCAGAGAACCGCACTCTGAGCTCTGTCCTCTTATTCAAATGTCTGAGACACAGGGGTGGACATCTAGATCGTCATGAGGAAAATGTGGTCGACTCTTGACCTGGGGGCGGGGGAGTCTCAGAGTCAGCAACCAATTTGTATGTTCAGTGAGACAATTTAGAATTGGAAGGGACCCAGGGATTATTTTATCTGCAAAAGAGAAAACTCTTTCAGTAATGGATCCTGGCTAAAAAGTATGATGATAGACCTTTGATCACCTGTGATTAATTTTATCACAAGACCATATCCAATACCATAAGCTGCCAAGCTGACAGGGTTGCTAAGTGACTACAAAGAAAAAAAAGGAAGGAAGGAAGGAAGGGAGGAAGGAAGAGGATATTCAGACAGACACTGACATTCCTATGAAACATGCTTCACAAGTTTAATATCTCCATAGCTCCTCGGGGTTCCTCTTCAAAGCACTGGGCACTTTGAAAGATAACTGTAAAGGTCATATTTATAATATAAACAAGAACTTCTTAAACAGAAGTGTGACTGGACACAGACATGACATGTCATATCTTGAGAAATCTTTGAATGTTAGGTTTACGCCAAATTAACTCCCAACAGTTCCAACCCTCCAGATCATTCTTGGTGCTCTTAATGACAGACTGCAATGCAGAGCCCACAGCTGCACTGTCAGGACAAATTAATCTAAAGTTAAACAAAAGAGAACGTGAAGAAATGTGGTATCCGGCAAAGGCCGACTTTTGAAATTTCAAGACTGACGACATTTTAAAGGTATAGGTAGAGCACTCAGAATGTTTTCCATATTTGCAAGCTATTCAAGGATAATGGATACTAAGGGAAAAGCAAAGTTAATTCCTCACAGTTAGAAAAAGGCCTCAAGCTCTATTTTTGTGCATTGGCATGACTGTCCTGTGGTCAATTCAAGAAAAGGTATCTTTTTAAAAGAATCATCTCGAAGTGTTTCTCTCATTTGAATGTCCAAGAAACAGAAAACTTTCATTTCTAAAGGGGACCAAAAATCATATTACAATGGGAAAAGGCTTAACACCATGAGCACATGTACAGTACAGTTTTCTGATGTATTTATGTTTAAGGATTTTCAGAATCTCCAAATAGCAGCAATATATATGATCTGGAAAAAATACGATCAAGACTCCATTGAACAAAGAACGTTTAACTGGACATCCCTATGGTACCCCTCCAAATGGTTCAGCGACTCTCCTTGGTGTTTTGCTGTTTCCGCCTGCTGCTGTGAGAGTAACTTATCTTTGTCGGAATCACAGAGGAACGTACTGCTTATTTACAAGGCTAAAATGACATCTGGTGGCACTCTTCTATGAAAATTCAGTCTCTTCTCCTGGAAAACGATGATTCAAGAGTACAAACTATTGATGGTGCTGAAAATACGGGGAACTGGGCTTAAAAGGCTATTTAATAGGGTTAATCATTAGTGTGCTCAAAGATTAAAGAAAGGGTGACATACTCCCAAGCTAATCTGGGAAAGGCACCCATGGCTAAGTATTCTTAATCCAGTAGATTTACAGGTATCTGCTTAATCAACGTACTGAGCACCAAACTCTAGAAACTTCACTTTGACCACACAAAGTGTAACTTGAAATTTTTCATTACAAAACTGTCTTCAACTAGGAAGTACCCCAAATCTGTATTTGTTAGCAATAAACTGACTTTAAATACTTTAGTTGCAGTTGGCAGCACAAATTCTGAAATTCATGTAATTCGATGACGGCTTTTTTTTTTTTTTTCTTTCCTATTTGGGTGCGTTTGTAGAGACAAGAAAGGTCTCCGGACAAATTGTGCAACAGAGCCCCAAGATACTGAAACCTGGAACGACTCTCAGACTTAACAAAATGTTCATGAAAATCTCTACCTGCTTGACACAAAATGTTCTCTCTTTAGCTATAAGGAAGAATTTGTCATAAACATCAAATCCATATCAATGTTACAGCTACTGTCCTTTTTGTTATTGTGAGGCCACAGGGATTGGTTTAATGTTTAGAGGCATCAGCAGTGAATACTTAACGCACGTGCGCGAGTATACTCCTACAGCTGCCCTGCAACCAAGAAGCTAATAAAAGAGCGAGGCTTTTCAAATGAACACCTAGATGATGACACCATTAGTCATTCAGCAAAAATAAATGCTTCCTTACCTTGCCTTCCCACTGTTAAAACATGGGATGAATCTACCCCAAGGCAGCAACTCAGATATCAACACTCCCTGACACTTCGGAGTTCCCTGTGCAGAAATACCAGAGAGGAGGGGACTTAAAACTCAATCTGTCTGGAAAGTACACTGGCCTTTAGAGTCCAGAAACCACATGGTCCTGACTGTCAATCACTTAACCTTCCTTGTTACTTGACCTCTCTTGGCTTAACTCATTTGTGAGACAAAAAGGAGATCTCCGAGGTTTCTTAGCTCAAAAATGTTACGACGGCTTATATCCAATAATTCGTTCTTTCTTACCACGTGTTCGATACACAAGTCATAACACAGGGTATGAGTTGCCTAAGACTTTCATAAATGACTCAGTAAGGTATCAACTCCATCAGTGCAGTTCCCAGCGACTGGTGAGCAGTAAATATCTATTCATTCAACATTTATATGTTGTCATGGCTGTGCCTTTTAAAATAATGCAATGTGAATCCATGCCTCTTACATGTTAAAAAAAACTACAATCATCGTTTTTCTGTCTTTTACTTGAGTCCATGGAAGCTCAATGTTTTAAAAGGAACGATGAATGCTGCACACTGGTTCTGAAAGGCTGCTTTCCCTGACCCTCCCCCTGGCTGAGTCCTAGATGATCAAAGGAGTGTTCCCCAAGCCCCTGACCCGATTTAGTAACTCTTTACAGAATAGTGAAAATAGCCCACAAAATTGCAGCCAAATAGTCTGCTAAACAACAGGTTGTCATTAATCCCTCTGCTTTGCCCCAAACTCAAATCACATCACCGAAACTGTAATGAAAACAGACCTTCCACAGGGCAGAGGCTTCGGTTCTGCTCGAGTGACTGGCAACTACTTCCATGAGGCATAACCACGTGCATGTGAGCTCAGCCACTGCTTAGGCCATCTGAAGTGGCAGGACCCAGCCCAGCAAGGCCGCCGTGATCCCCTTCCGTCACCCTTCGTATTTCATCTGTGCAAAGGGTTCAAATTCTTCTCTACTTTCCAGGGTGCTTACTGTGGAGGCTTTATAGAAAATTAAATCTTTACCTGAACTCCAGATACATAAAATCAAGAGGTTACCCCTGAAAACTGACTTTATTCTTAGGCATGCACTGTAACTTGGAACTTGCTGTGTAAGGGGGTCTACGAGATACCTGGATTGTGCTAGGCGTTGTTAAAAAAACAAAACAAACAAACAAACAAAAACTTTGCAAACCTCTTAAAGACACTTAAGGATTGTAAAAAGCCACCTTTTCTAGAAATCAGTTCTCAAACTATGCTACACATTGGAATTATCTGGGGGAGGTGCTCCTTCTGAGGCCCAGGCATACCCGGGAGGGAATCTGGCCGGGGAAGGCGACACTCCCCAGGTGACTTGACTGTGCAGCCACGTTTGAGAGCCAGTGTTCTAGAAGAGAGCATCTCGGCCTCAGCCCCATGGACATTTTGTGCTGGGTAATTTTACATTGTGGGGACTGTCCTGTGCATTGTACAGTGTTTAGCAGCATCCCTGGACTCTACCCACTAGATGCCAGTAATAACCACACTAGTTCTGAAAAGAACCCCATGAGAACCACTCTTTAGAAGGAACATGAACATTAGCAAATCAAGTTCCATATAGTCCCGTGGTGATTTTTTCTAAGCTCTAAGTCTCATATTGTAATGACATTTTCTAGCTTTGCAAGACATTCTAGGCTTAGAAAAATTTTACATCTTAAATACGGACTCAAAAGCCCATTGTAGTTTACACGCCAATACCTTCAAACCACCGCTCTACCACTAAATTCAGAAATACCACTGAAGGGAGATAATGCTGACAATCTGCAGGGGCTAGGAGCAGAGAAGCAGGGTGCACAAGAGGCAAGGTCTCTGCCCTCCTGCAACTTATTTCCAGACAGCCGTTTGGACCTGGGCAGGAAGAACATCTCTCTTCAGTGCATAGCCTTGACTCTGTACCATGATGTTTATGGCTTTGGAAACTCCATCCTGGGCACAGCAACCAAGGGGGATAGTGAGCAAGAGAGCACCTGGGCTCCTCCTTTAACAATGGCCTGGAACCCAAATAAAAAACCAAAAACAACACCTAGACAAGGCGGACCCTAGAGTGCATGGTCTAGTATTTTCCTAGTCTACAAAATCCCTAAAGGGCTAATTAGCTCAGGGAATAAAATAATAATAATAAAAAAAAGCAGAGAATATTGAGAAAGTGGGAAGGGAAATACGTGCTCAAGAGCCATTTCTCCTCAAACTTTGATGTGCACAAGGATTACCTGGGATCTGAATCAAATGCAGACTCTGATCCAGTAGGTCTGGGAGAGGAGAGGGCCTGAGAGCTTGCTTTTCTAACATGCAGCCTGATGGGGTGATGCTGTTGCTGCCATTCTGGACCACAGGCTGAGCCTAAGGTTGTAGCCTGAGCCAGGTCATGTCTACTGTAAACCTCAAGTGGCTTCAGATCAATTTCTCCTAGAAATTCAGCAAGTAAAGGCAGACTAATTTCTCTGCCCTCTATCCTACCTGTGTTCTCTGAACCACAGTATTTATTAGGGGTTGAGAGGCCCCATTCTCCACTTCCCACATCCTTTCCCCAGTAATGTTTATCAGACAAATGCCAGTTCAAATCGATGCCAAGATCCCTGGGAGCCTTGTATGGGCAACTATGGGAGTTTACAGACTGACTGTATGTATATTTGCCTTGGATCCATTTTTAGCACTAGCAAGCCCCTCTGCTGTGGTTTGAATGTTTGTGTCCCTCCAAAATTCATGTTGAAACCTAATGCCCAATGTGATGTTGTTAGGTCAGGAGGGTGGAGCCCTCATGAGTGGGATAAGTGCCCTTATAAAAGAGACCCCAGAGAGATCCCTCACCCTCTTCCACCGCATGAGGTTACAGCAAAGACGGCTGTCTACAAACCAGGGAGTGGGTCCTCACCAGACACCACATCTCCTGGAGCCTTGACCTTCAACTTTCAGCCTCCAGAATTGCGAGCAATAAATTCCTGTAGTTTATAAGCCACTCAGTCCATGGTAATCTGCTAGAGCTGCCCAAATGGACTAAGACACCCCTGACCCCATTAGAACAAGCTCTCAAAAAGAGACCTAGAAGATTTCAAAATCCTTCCCCCTTACTCACAGAGGCTTTGAGGGCTTAGCTTTCAGGACACGGAATTTAGACCCTTTTAGCCTCAGCATTTATTTACCTTTTAAATTTTCCACATTTACCTTTCTGAAGTTTTCACGCTTTGGTAAGCCTGTGAGAAAACCCTACCTAGGAAAAAGTTACCCCTTTAAAAGTCAGATACTTGGGCCACAAGTTTGGACACCATCAGCTGGCCAAAACTGCCCAATTTTGAGAATCCATGATTAGCATTTCCAAAGCAAATCTCGTGCAGTTACCTGGAATTCTGCTCTCAAAAGAATATTATGTAACAGAATAAAGGTTTTATATTTTCCAGGAGATAAGCTTAAAACAAACAAAAGCCTAAACTAAAACCACACTGTTATTGCCATTTCAGTTCCAAGTATTTATAGAACTTTGTTCAGCCAGTCTTTGTAGAAGAGCCCTTTTTATTCATTACTTTTTATGTCTGTCCTGTCAATGTCGACATGCAAACTAGGAAGAGAAGGAAGCTGAGTGACCAAGGATACACCACACTCTCGTCAATGAAGTAACCATCTCAGACACAGACCATGGAAAATTACAGAAAAGGGACAGAAGAACACATGAATTGGGCTTTGGTAATAAAATTCTAGTGTGGTATTGGGTCTTTAGAATTTTACATGTTTGTCTAATTTATGGAGCAAACTTTCCGGGGATATTAAGCTAGGATTAATTAGTCATTGCTAAACTAACCGTGCTAATAAAAAAAAAATCAACATTTGAAGGTGGATTCTTACATTATACCACAGGGCACAAGCATAAGTGACTCCTAGGAGAATCTACCAGGAGCTTTGAACATGTGGCCCAGATAAGTATTTTTAGAGCTTCTAAACTAAGTCCTAGGCTGAGGGTCTGGGTCCTAGCTTCTTCCTTCCCCAGTGGTGACCTTAGGCAAGTCCCATAACCTCTCTCGGTTTGTTTCCTCATCCATAAAAATGGGGATATTGGCTCTACTTAATTCAGAGTTGCCATGAGGAGCAAATGAGAGAAAAGTGTTTATGAAAGGGCTTTGTAAAATTTAAGTGCTATGTAAAAGTAGAGTAAATGTACCCAAGGCTAATTAAGCATATGTTTATAGGCTATTTGGGTGAGAAGTGCTATCTATTTTTGGTTATGTCGTTTCTTCAAGTTCCTGCAATTCCTGGTTCTTACTATGTACGGCTCGCAAGCCTCCCTGCCCTCCACGTAGTGTCAGACCACACTTCCGGCAAAAACCCAGGACCTGACCACTAGAAGCAGCCTCACAAACACAGGGCTAACAGCCGCTTCAGCTGCCTGCCCCCTTCCTCCGGAATCCTGGGAGATGCTGGGAAACAACCGACACTTTCCAGTAACACCACTTCTCGAATCCTTTTCTTTAGTTCTACTGGGGTCAGAAAATCAACGCTTAAAAATACAAGTTACACTGCTTGACGGAGAAGAGTCCAGCAAATGCAAAAATACTAAAAGTTAGTACAGAACTATTTAAAAATAATTTATTACACCTGATGTTTCTCTTTCCCAAGAGATTGTAGAACTATCCCCATTTTTAAAAAATCCTTGAGAAATCAGCAGGGGGCAGTATGTTAATTACAATTTGCAGGTGGGAAAAAAATTCAGGCTTTGAATTTTAAGTTGCACTTGTCCTCAAAATACCCGTGTGCTTACATAAGTTACACCACAAATATTTTCCCAGTTACACTGATTTGGAAGTGTTATTTTGAGCCCCATTGTTTAGAATAACACTAAGAAGCTGGACCGTGTTAATATTCAGAAATTCCAGTACTAAGCCATCTGAAGGAAAGGCAAGAAATTCACATTTTTGTGCAAGCAGCAAATGAGAAACACTGTGGTTTCCCCAAACCCCCCAAACGCCAATGTTCACGATGTTAACACCGTTGTCACCTTTCACACATCTTTGCGCGATCTTTGAAAGTTTCACAGACCAAGTCACGTTGTGTTTCCGAATGTGAATTCACTGTAAGTGGCTTGTCAGCTGGGCTCATTTGACAGCACTCAAGGTTGCAGCAGTAATTGCCCTTCCTTGTTAAATATTCTAGCAGCACTTGCTGCGGTGTTGAAAGTTTTATCATCATTATGAGAGGATATTCTTTTTTTTTTCCCTGTGGTTCACTTAATTTTAGCTTCAGAGCATTTAGGAAAATGGTCCCTGACAGGCGTGAACTTGAGTTTTGAGGGAATTGACAAATAAAGTAAAAAAGAAAGAAACTCAAGAACGGGCCATGCTGGGTAAGAGCAAGTAAGAGATGTTGGCATCCTTCTGTTGGAAGGCATGCCTGCCAGTGCTGTGATGGTATAAGCCTGCGTAAACCCAGAGGTCCAGGTGACGGGAAGCGGCTGGCCAAGTGCGTCAGGGTAACCGAGATTAGGTCCTAAGGCCGTACGCTGACAACCCGTACTCTAAACAGTGGTGTCTGAACAGGGTTAGGTCACAATACAGGGAGGTTCTCTAAGGCGGCCCTATTACGGGGGCCCAGCTGTATGCTTTACCTGTCTACCATATATTTTCAAAGAATGAATTAAAAGACTCCATCCTCCAAGTTATTTTCTGGTTATGCTTACAAGGGATCTCCGCCTAAAAGGAGTTTTTAGCTCAGTTAATAGAACTATAAGAAGGGGTTAGTTCTTTGAATAGCTAACTACTGATAGTAACTTCCGAGATAAGAAATCAACTAATTAAACCAAGAGAGATTCACACATTTTAATCTGATTCCTAGAGTAACAGGCTCAAAACATTGGGTTTAACCCATTCAGTTGAGGCAGGGGATAGGTCCCTATTTCTTAAGGACTATCAGTTTGTCATACTCCAGAGATCAACGACAAAAGGTCCTTTATCTTGGGACAATTGCTGGCTGTGTGCGGAAGGAAATAAGATACAAATCCACCCTGCCAGCACACCCCCTAGTGGAATTTCAGCATAGTACAACTTGGGGGTCCAAAACCATCCCGGGGATTTAGGACTTCACACAGGCTCAAGTGCACTTTTCCAAGCGCAGTGTCTGTAGCTGCGCCAAGGTCAGAAGCCTCCTTCCCTGAGCGCTCCAACACAAGCTAGCAAATCGCACACGTCCTCTCTGCATCCAGCCACGCAGGCAGACAGCGGGGTTAGACAGAGGCAAGTTGCCTACTTATCTTAATTGAAATAGGCTTTAATTTTAGTTTCTGAAAGAACTAGGACAGAAATTTTAGATGAATCTGCTATTAATATTCCTCAACTCAAGAAAAAAAACTTAAATAGAAAGGGGTTTCCTACTTTAAAAAAATCATTCCACCTTCCCAGTGAGGTTATTAAACTGCTTGGAAAGTGTTTTCTGATTGTCACATCTTAGGTATGTTCAAGTTACTCAATTCACTAGAATTTGCCAAAGATCTTGAAAAATCTGAAAAATGGTTAGGGTAAAAACAAACGTAAAGAAAAAGAATAAGTTGAGAATGTGAGCAGTTAAGCATTTAACCATAGGGTCCGTAGCCCTCCTCGGGGCCGCAGTGACCCGATCACACATTGGATCCAGTGGCTGAGGGCTCTGCCGGGCATTCTCCACTCAGTCTTTCTGAAAAAGCTGTTCCAGCAGTGTTAGCCTTAGCGCAGGTTAACGGATGCTTCCACTTTGACATGCCGTATAGATTAATTTCTACCTGGGCAGATACTGGATAAAGCCCTGGATGTAGAAATAATGAAGGAGAAAAGAATACCAAGTTTGCTTCCAGGAATCAAGATAAACAGCACATAATCAAACAAGAGAGGCCCATTCCCTGAACCAGGAACTTGACACTATTCTACAAGGACTGCCCCCTTAATATATAAAGACACTATGAAGTCAACATGAAAAGATTTTGAATGTATTCGTTTTTCTTTCTCAGGACTAGTGATACATTTTGTCTGAACTATTCAACTTTTGTCTCCCAGTAAGACAGGACCCAAATGGCAGAAGAGCTGCGTGTGCCGGGCCCCTTCAGGCCCAGTGTGGTGTCCAGCCCGGCTGGTGTTTACAGTCTACCAGGGGGTGTAATAGGTGATGAGCTTGGAAGGCAGGTGGAAAGCAGCGTTGGAGGCCTAAGCTGCCATGCTCACAAGCCTGGACTTCACGCTGTGAACAATATGGTCACACAGGGCTTGGGCTAGGTTCTAGTCAGCATCATCTTTAAGCAGGCATATAACAAACTCAAATCTGCTTAGATCACCCTGGGTTGGAGAGCAAAGGCTGGAAACGGGAGAGAAGTTCAGAGATTCTTTGTAGAGACCAGGCAAGAGGTGAAAGAAGCACGAAGGAGGATGCGGGAATGGAAAGGAGGGGATCAAAGTACATGATAGCAACAGATCAGTCAGGATTTGGTGACCCATGAATGTGTGCGGGATGGAGAATTAAAGACACTGATGATGTTTCCAAGCCTGGTACTGGCCACACCAGGGAGTTCGAGAAGGGGCGAAGAGGAATTCGTTCAGTTTTGAGGCTTGCTGGTTTTAGGGAATGTGCGGAAGAGCTGAGACAGTTGTATGAACTTGGGAACTCTTAGAAATCACAGTTGAAGCCACCGAAGTAAACAGATTACTCAACTAGGGGTGCACAATGAGAAGAGGTCTGCGCATGCCGTACTAAACAGCCATCGTATCTCGGAGGTAGGGAGGCTAAGAGGATTGGGAAGACAGGAAGAGAAGCAGGAGAAAGGGGGCTTATCGTGGAAGCTAGAGCACCAGCATTCCAAAGAGATGGTCAACAGGCTCACGTTCTATAGAAAGGTCACGTCACACATTAGATTTGGCCATTAAGCAAGCCCCTGCTATTTTTTCATATGACACTGGTTACTTAGCAATATTTTCTAACCAACTCAGATAACCAGACACAGATTACAACATTTATCAAAGGTGTTGGAAGATTTTTATAGGATGGTTCCCTGCTCACACCAGTTATGTAAAGTGACAGTTTATCATGTCATAGTTGTTTATTTCTAGTAGCCCTAGATTTGGGTCCAGCATGTAATATATCAAATATAGAAACTTAAAGCTCAGTGAGCATGTGATCTTATTTTACGTTAGGAAAGGAGGCTGTGAGATGACCCTGATAGGTACAGAGCTCCAAGTATCCACGCAGTTGCTATCTAAAGAGATGTTTTACTCGGTTTTTAACTGTGACCGTGAGAATTAATAAGATAAAGTATGCTGACCCTACGTCAATTTACAGTTTGCTTCAAGACATAAAAAGTTTATTTCTGAAGCTCAAACATTTGATTTTTATGCATGTGAATTCATTTAATAACAAAAGCCAGCTCTAGTACAGACTTGAAAATACACCATGAATTTCAAGTTTTTAGTAGGGAAAACAATACTCTATAGAATTCTTAATATTATGCTTCAGAGGGGGAAGCATCAGTCAAATAATTTTATAAGAATAGAAATGTTGGGCTTCCCTGGTGGCGCAGTGGTTGAGAGTCCGCCTGTGATGCAGGGGACACGGGTTCATGCCCCGGTCCGGGAAGATCCCACATGCCACAGAGCAGCTGGGCCCGTGAGCCATGGCAGCTGAGCCTGTGCGTCCAGAGCCTGTGCTCCGCAATGGGAGAGGCCACAACAGTGAGAGGCCCGCGTACCGCAAAAAAAAAAAAAAGAATAGAAATGTTTTTTTTTTTTTTTAATTCTAAATCTAAGAAGCCTTGACCACAACTAGATTTCTCTAACCAGAGAACAGAGGAATATAGTATTTGAGATTAAAAACCAGTAAATCACATAAGAACTTAAACGTTAATGATTAGGGACCATTCATGAGATATTAGGTACAACCATAGCACTAATGTCTTTAAGTGCTACATTACTCAGATCTAGCTGGTGGGCTTTTACTTTTCCTGGATGGATTTTAACTAAATAGACTTTAGACACTTGGATATAGATAAATGCCTAATTCAGTAATTAGTATTTTAAAACTGTGAAACCTTTTAAGTTAAGTGGTCTATTAATTAACTACCAATTATCTTGTCTGACTATCATATCAATAGAAGTAAATTACCGACTAGCGATTTGACAGATTTAGTCCTTTACCATGCAAAACTTCTTCAGAACATAAAAGGCCTGGAGTTAAATGCTTTTGCTTCCCCCTTTTGGTTAATCGGGGATCAATTTGCTGCTCTCGTATAAATGTCAAGTGCAGCTCTTTGGTCAAAAAGGATCTACAGATAAACTCTGTCTTTTAGAAATGGCAAGCAATGATTTTTTTTTAAGATTCCTCTTAAAAAATAACAAATGAAGCAATACTTAATGTTTTGGGGGAAACATGTGTTTGCAGTTGCTATATGGAGGCCAACTCTCCAGATTTCAAAGGATACTAGAGAGGTATTTTCAAGCTTTTGCATCTCACCCAGATACAGAGAGAACCTGAGTGGACTGTTTCTGTGGCTTATGCCAAAATTCAAGTGCATTATATTGTACACGTTCTTACGTTCTTGTCCTAACTGTGAAGTTGCACAACAGATTACGCTGATTAGAACCTACCTCAAATCTGTCGCTTCTTGACTGCTGACCAAGAGAAGGTTCCTAGGAGAGCTGCTGGTGATAGGAGAACACTGGATGATAAAGTATCACAGCAGACTGGGGGGCTGTGCAGAATAATGCCGAGTACTGCAAAAGCGTCTAATGTGTATGCAAATAGGTTTGAGGTTAAGAAGCAAGGAAAGAACTGCAGCAGGAGTCCTCTCCTTGAGGCTCGGCCACTGGCAAATATGAATGGCTGCCACAGAGTCAAATTGAGCTGATTCAAATTGGTCTATCAGCACCAGCCTTCTCAAAGTCGCTAGCCTCGCACCAATGAGCGGAGTCAATGTACTATCGTAAAAAACAAGCTTACAGGTAGGGCAGGGAGAATGGAAAAGTTGTGGAGGAAAACAAAAGGAGACAGACACAGTAACGAATGTGAGACAGCCTCACTTTGAGATCCCGTCAATCTTATGCAACATAAGGCTTACCCTTTGAAACTTCAGAAGCCAGACCCATGGGAGCATTCTCTGAATCGGTTACCTTCTAAATGTTTAAGCAGAAGCTTAGCCTATACTATCAAACATTTACTGAGTGACTAGGAGTAGAGTTTTGTTCCTGGCAGGGGAAAACAAACAGTCGGCCATAACAAACTGCCTACAGACAGCTTGCCATCTACTTGGGGATCTCACGGCACAATGAATCAAAAGTTACACCAAAGAGCACATACTATGCACAAAGGATGGGGGAGACAACAAACACTGCGAGAGATCAAGGGAAAGAAGAGGCAAGTCATTTAACGGCAGCTTCGTCAGAAAACAACGGGTTGCACAGATGGTCTCTAAGGATCCCTGCGGCTCTGATAAGCAAAAATGCCAGGAAAGGGCTGGAGTGGGGATGGAGGTTATAAGAAGAACTTGAGCCAGGCCTCAAAAGATATGCGGAGCGGAGAAGTGGGCCTTCCAGGCTGGGGGAGTGGCACGAGGCATGGTTCAAAGGAGGAGCCCCCATAGCTCTTCAGTGAACGTCCGCATGGTTTCTAGTTCACCGCCTATGACTTTACCTCTGGGTCAGGATCAACACGCTCTTTATTATGTTATGAACACAGACACCAACTGCTACTTAAAAGGCTGGTTAAAGATGATCTGTTCAAATGATGAACAAGTCTTTGCTCAGCTGATCCACTCTTTAAAATGTATGGGGCAACTTCTTTTCCCCACCCAGATGCAGTAAAAAGACATGCTGGTTATTTTTTCTGGAAGGGAAAAAGCACATGCCAATACATCTGGGAACAGTTACCACGAACATTTTCACCTAAGGGGACTACTGGAAGGGAAGCTGAATCCAGGTGCTAACTTGTACCACTTAAACCTCGCCCCTCAAAACACACAAAATAAATCACTATAAAATTATAGTAAGTCTTCTTTTAAATTTTGGTTGCTAGAGCTCTTCTTCAAAGGTCTGTAAGTCTTGGCAAGAAGCCAGGAATTCCAACTCTAAAATGAATTTTTTGACTCAATTTAGAAAATAAATTCTTAAGTTTAGATGCTTAGGGGAAAAACAGCTGGAGAATTCAGGAGCCTCCCATATTTTAATATGAAGTGACGTCATTACTGTCAAAGCTTCCAAGAACTCCCTAAATTGATGTTAAGAGACGTTAAGCAACATCTCTAAGCAAAGTAAGGACTCTGAGAAGGTGGTATGTTCCTCCTTGGTACAGAGATTCAGGTCCACAGTCGTTTTTTTCGTTGGAAATTTGATTTAATTTTCTACTTAGAAGTATATCAACTGATGTGCATTTTCAAAGTGAAAGCAATGGATTTTCTATGCTTAAGACACTCTAATTAGCTCTCTTTTTATAGGATGTCTAGCAAAAAGAAGCTTCTTTTCTCTTACAAGTACCTAACTGCTTGTAAGAGCAATTGTATGGAGTTTGTATGGAGTTTCTTTAAAAATCTCGTTATGTTTGGGACTTCCCTGGTGGCACAGTGGTTAAGAATCCACCTGCCAATGCAGGGGACACAGGTTTGATCCCTGGTCCAGGAAGATCCCACATGCTGAGGAGCAACTAGGCCCGTGTGCCACAACTACTGAGCTTGCACTCTAGAGCCCACGAGCCACAACTACTGAGCCCACGTGCCACAACTACTGAAGCCCACGCACCTAGAGCCCGCGCTCCGCAACAAGAGAAGCAACCACGATAAGAAGCCCGCGCACCGCAACAAAGAGGGTAGCCCGCCGCTCGCTGCAACTAGAGAAAGCCCGCTCGCGGCAACGAAGACCTAACGCAGCCAAAAATAAATTAAAAAAAAAAAATCTTGTTATGTTTGAAATTGTACAATTCAGCAAAATATTCATGCAGAGAAGGTAGGCAAGATGGTTAAACTTCAGAGTATTTTGTGTAGGTAAAAGTTCGTATTTTGGAAACCATACGTCATCTCAGTCAAAGGTTATTGGAAAAAAACAATCCTGGTGTTGGTGGTTCATAACTAGCTGACCGACGGCTGGATATCTGTTTAAGCATGACAACCTGACTGAAATCAGCTGGAGTTTCTCTGGCAGCCTCATCCTTACCAGGCTTTAAATATGAAAACTACAGTCTACTTGCAATTTATGTGCATCTTTTATTTCAAGTGGTGGCTGTTTGTTTTACTCAGAATTTTAAACACACAAGATTCTTGATACATTGTATTGCCAAGTTTATCCTGTTGTGCTGGCTTTTACTCACCTGATCCACTCCTTTGTCACTTGCCGCCTGTTCCTGCGGACCCCACGGCAGCAAGGACTTATATTCAGTTCCCCACCCCCGGTGCACACACACACACGCACACTCAAAGCCCTCCAAACTGTATTTGGTAACCTTCTATGCGTTTAAAACATAGATATGAGTTAGCTCATGTCATTTAAATGTTCATTTCTAGAGCTTTGGAAATGAATTAAATAAAGCTCACATTTAAAAATACAACATTAAAATAAGCTTCTTCCAGGGGCAGAGAAATGGTTTAATGTTCAAGGAGCAACATTTGAATAAGTACTTCTATAGCTAGATTAAGTTTTTAAAACAGTTGCTAAAAAATTAATGAGGTTTAATGTGACCTATTTAGGAGAAACAGTTCTTTGTTGTGTTCTGTTAGAAGGCTAAGCCGCCTATGGGAGAGAAAAAAAAAGAAAAACAACAAACCTATTTCCTTACCCTTTCTTTATTGGATCCTACCTGCCTACAAAAGAAAAGGGGAAATACTATGGGGGAAGAAAAGCAGAAAGTGGGTCAAGAGTGTACAGTTATAGGGGAGAATTTCACACCTACCATTACTGAAGATAAATTTAGTTGCAAAACTGGGGTTAGTTTTGCCCCCAGAGCAGAAGGCCCTCCCCTCTCATCTATTTAGATGATGTAACAGCTCTGATGATTAGAAGCCGACATGGTGCATGTCCCCGGTTTGCCAGGTCTCACAACACCCCTGCCCTCTACATAGGGACTCTGTGGTCCTATCAGGGTGACTTCTGTTCTCCGAAGAGACGCATCCTCTAAGCTGAGAAAGTGCTGAGATATACCCCAACAGGACAATGTCACAGACCCTGGGGACAGTCAGTGGATGGTAAAGCAACTGCCAGGGTGGCCTGACCACTCCCATGGGACCACAAATGCTGGTCTCAGAATCTCTGGCACTTTCTAAAATGTGGCTGAGCAGTAATTTGGAAGCCTAAACTCTGACTTTAGGAATTCATAAGAACAACCAAAGTTTTACAAACTCAACAGAAAGTAAAATAAACAAACCCAGGGTTTTATGCTCCCTCTTGTTATTTTTATGGCAATCTTCCAAACTAGTTCAAAATGTTCAGTCCTCTACTCTCTCCAGAAATACTGAATTGGAGGGGGAAAAAAAAAGAAAACAACGATTTAATAGTAACCAGCATACATTGTAATTCACCGGGGGAGGAGTGAAGTGGAAGTAAGCTTTGTGGTGAAAGAGTGCAGGTGGCTTTCAGGCTGGTCCCGAAGTCTCGCCCCCTCCCAGCCTTCCTGCTGAGTAGGGCCCGGTAATAAAAACAAGCATGTTTATATTTACCCAGAAGTGTGCATGGCAATTGACCATCATGGTTCTCTCAATGAGCTCATCAGGACATTCCAGAAGGTGATGCCCAGAGACCACGCCAGCATTATTGACCAGGACTGAGACCTCGCCAACCTCCTTGCGGACCCTCTCCGCTGTCAGGTAGACATTCTCTCTCTTTCCCACATCACAGGTGTAGGTAAAAACCTGCAGGTTACAGTGGGGCAGAATTTCTTCCTCACCATTCCCAGCTGTCCTCAGAAGTCCAGATGAGGAAAAAAAAATGGAACAGAGAAGGGATGGGGGGGGTGCAAAACATGAGTCACGTGGCCATCAGCAGGACAAAGATCACACAAAACAAAAATCACTACAGTGAGCTTCAAATTTCTAACACCGTAAGCCTTGCCAATGACGGAGCTTACAGCTGCCTTCCTCCCCCAAAAGTCTTTGGGAATTACAGCAATTTACTGGATAACTCTGCTTAGGGGAAAATCATGTAATTGTGACAAGCCCAATACAAGTCAGACCTCATGGGATCGGCTTCCCGGAGCTAAAGACACCTGGAATGAACTGATCTCAGCCCAGAGAGTAACACCCCCTCCTCCCAAACACATGCACTACACACTCCTCTTTTGGGGGGAACAGTGGCCAGAAACAGCTCTTACTCTTTAGTATGTGCACCCTCAAAATGGAAACTCATCTCAAGGTTCACAAATCAAAATTGTAATTAATGATCTGAATTCATCCAAAGCCAAGAAATCAACCAAGTTTCTGATAAAAAAGTGGGACTCACACTGGTTTGGTCTAACTGGAGTAGCTGAACTCCCCAAAGAAGCATTCTTATATAAACCAAGTTTACAGGTAAATATGCAATTTTACCATATAAGAACTCAATTTAAAAACCAAAAAAACCTTCCCTGGAAAACAACGACTGTTCCCTTTTAGGTTTGGGCAGGGAGCACAAAAATCTCTATTTGCTACCCTCTTACCAATGGTGAAAACATACTAGTTTTGACTTTCGATTTTCTGACCTAAAAGGCAAGTGCCAATAATTTTGGTGACAAATGATCAATATGGGGGAGGGGTGGTGCCCAAGTTAATCTTCCAGATATAGTTCAGTGTTTTCCCTGGAAACGAAAAAATTGTCAAAAAAGCAAGAGCCATTACCAAATCTCCCAGACCCAAACTTATGGTCAGTTACGGTCTCCGCTTTGGCTTTAAAAAAAAAAAAAATCTCAGATTCAGGTTAGTTAATAAATATCCAGAAATGCAGATTTCCTAAGGTTATCAAAAACATGGAATGAATTTTACAATAGGGCTTGAATCCTTCAAGCGTTTTCCCTTAAGAGAGAAGGTTACCTTTCAATCAGGCTGAGTATGTAACTAAAGTACTGACTTGTCTCTGGTGAAACAATGTTAATTATTTTCCCGTGGCTAAAGTTATAGTGAAATCATCAATGCTGCCCTAGTCTCAGCGGTTCAGACCGCAGTAACATATACACATGCATCAGTAGAGTCTGAGAACAACTTCCCAAAGACACTAGTTTCCCGTTCGCAAACGGGACGGAGACATTTCTTTAGGATTCAAACCGGTGGTAACAAGTTCCCTCGCCTTCCTTAGCCTCCGAGGGCTTGGGAAACCCCACAGTCGTGCTCCAAGGGACAGGACCTCCGTTAAGACAAGGCTTTGGCGCACTTTCTCCCTTCTAATACAGAGGTGATCGTGTTCCTTTATTAGGGGACAAATTCTACTCGCAGAGGACCGGGCTGGGGTGGGGGTGAGGGGTTCTCTTCCTCGAGAGCAGGGTTGACCGTGACAGTGGGGTTTCGGGGCCCTCCAGGGTAGGGCGCGGGGGTGGGAAGAGGCTTGACCCAACAATGCTCGGGTGCAGGTCCCAGTTACCTTGCAGCGCCGCGGCGTCCGCCGCCTCCAGGTCGCGGTAGATGTGGCGCACCATGCCCGCCGTCTCCTCGTTGCTCTGAGTGTTGATGTCCCAGAGCACCAGCAGGGCCCGGCGCCGGGCGAACTCGAGCGCGAAGAGGCGGCCCAGGCCGCTGCCGGCGCCCGTAATGAGGCACACCTGGCCAGCCACGCTCTTTTCCTTGGGCCGCACCAGCCAGCGCGCCGCGGCCAGCACGAACGCCCAGAGCACTTTAAAAGTGACCACGAAGAACTCCACCACGATGTTCATCGCGACGTCCGGGGCCCCGCACGAGCCCAGCGCCCGCGTCCGCGCCCACCCCGCGCCCCGCAGCCCCCGAGATGCCCGGGGGCGCTTGTCAGAGCTGCTGGGACCAGAAGGCTGCGCCCCGCGCCCGCCCCCGAGGTGCCCGCCGGGATGGAGT
>NW_020175387.1:757790-757978 GCF_003031525.2 Neophocaena asiaeorientalis asiaeorientalis | reverse complement strand
GAGAGGGTGGAAGAGTGGGGTGCGGGGCAGCGGGAACGCCAGGAAGGGGCGACTCGCTCGGTGCAGGAGAGCGCTCCCCGACGTCTTGCAGCTGCCTCCGCGGTCTCGTGTCCCCCTGCCCTGCACTCCCCGCGGCTGTCACTCGGGAACCGGGCTCCGAACCGCAGCGCCGCTTGCAACTCGGAGCG
>NW_020175387.1:659991-757731 GCF_003031525.2 Neophocaena asiaeorientalis asiaeorientalis | reverse complement strand
GGCCCAGCCCCCCGCCCGCTCGCCGCCCGCTCGCCGTCCGCCGAACCGCGGCGGGGCAGCCCCTCTCACATGGCCGTGGCCGCAGCCTCCAGCCCTCCTTGCACCTCCCTTCGCGGTTCACGCCCCCTGCCGTGGGGTGTCCCGGCCTCCGCCTGCCAGACCGGACGGTCGGCAGTGCCCCGGCCATCTTCCTTTGGCCGTCCGCTCCTCGCTTGTCCCCGTCTCGTTACTTTCGTTAACCAGCGGGCTCTGGGTGGCCCCGCCTGCGATCAGGCGCTGCGGAAGACAGCCCTGCAGGCTGGAGGAACGAAGAGAAGGACCTCGGCAGCGCAACGGGCGTGCCGGTCTTCTACTGGGGTTGGCAAGGAGCCGAGAAGGCGGTCAAAAGCCGGCAACTTCGAATCGTAGGCTTTGGAACGTAGGCTCAAAGGCTCTCAATTTCCCCGGCTGGAATCACCACCGCCGTGCTTCCCTACCGACCCGGTCAAGCGTTGCCCTCCCGCCAGGCGGGCCGTGAAAGTGATGCATGCCGGGATTTGTAGTTCGCGCCCCGGTCGCGCGTCATTTGCATATATTACTGGGTAGAATTCGAGCCGTATCCTGTCAACGCAGCCCAGGGATTAGGACCCCGAGTAGTCAAGGTATCGGCACTCTTTGCTCTCATCATATTGGTTAAAGAGTCTAACCAATGCATTAATTTTTCCCATACAGATTTTACTTGAAACTTGATCGTAAGAGGCTGAATCAGGCAGTTCTTAATTCTGCTTCTGCAATACGAGTTCTCAGTTCTGAGTTTTTTTTTTTTTTCTGGCTTATCCTGGGACACCTATGAGTCTTGGGGCTTCACGCTCGCCGTCTTTAAGTGGGACAGCGCGCATGCGCCAACTTCCTCTTTCCCGGCTGGAACCATGGAAGGTGCTGAGTAAGTTTCTCCTCGTCCTCTCGAGAATCCTCCTCCATCCCCGAAACCAGAGGCTTTTGTCTCACTCTCTCTCGTTCCATCTGTAACCTGTCTGTTTGTCGACTTACCTGTGTGTTTGTGAAGTTGTGTGACACTCCTGCTGGTCTTAGGCTGAAATGGGCTTCAGGAGGCCTTGGGGCGGAGGTTTTGGAGTTACCGGGAACGAGGTGTGAGAGCTGAATATGTGCGGAGCCGACAGGTCGTCCAGTCTCTCGTCTTTTGAAGGAGGCTCAGAATCTCTGAATGGGGTTCTTTTTCCTTAGCTGGCATTTGTCCGAAGCGTCCCTGCCATCAGGTCTCTGCTTACAGCATATGGAGCTTGAGGCTTGAACCAGGGTTGTCGTTGGGGGTTTGTTTGAGGTTTTTTTTTTTTTTTTTTTTCTGCTTGAGACTCTTAAGTCCTCTTAGACTCACACTCACTAATAGTCTAGGGATCAGTGTCTTGCGGCAGCCTTTTACTCTGCACGGTTTGCTCTCGGCATTTTGTCGTGGGACCCCGGGAGTGATGGTAGATTAAATGTGAATTTGTTATTTTTGTGACTCGTCTAAAGAAAGTGGTCTGTGTTAAAGGTAAATATTACTGGCATAGGAATTTCCTAAAATCTGCATCTTACACCATAGCACGCTACAGCGGTTAAAGAAAGGTGCGTTTGAAGTCAGTGGTGACAGTAGTGTTAAGAGAGAGCGCTCAGTACAGAATGGGAGTGCTGGCAGTGCTGTGAGCTTTCTGAATTAATGCTTTGTCTGCTAATGTTAGGGAGAAGAAAAAGAAGGTTCCTGCTGTGCCAGAAACCCTTAAGAAGAAGCGAAAGAATTTTGCAGAGCTTAAGATCAAGCGCCTGAGAAAGAAATTTGCCCAGAAGATGGTAAGTAAACTTTTTTGAGGCACCAAGTTAAAAGGCCCTACGATTGAAAATGAGGTGAATGTTTTTAACGAGGCTTGTTTACTTCAGCTGCTGTACCAGTGAGCGTGGTTAGCTTAGAACGACCTTTCCAAATGAAGTTAGTTATCTCCGTCTTGCGATGTTAACTCTCATTGTGGTGAGAAAGCTTCAAGGGAAGGGTTTTCTTGGAAAGAACTGATACTGCTCGTTGTGTCTGGGAGCTAAAAAGCAGATGAACAACTGATGTTGGTTTTCAGCTTCGAAAGGCAAGGAGGAAGCTCATCTATGAAAAAGCTAAGCACTACCACAAGGAGTACCGGCAGATGTACAGAACTGAGATTCGAATGGCTAGGATGGCAAGGAAAGCTGGCAACTTCTACGTACCCGCGGAACCCAAGTTGGCATTTGTCATCAGGATCAGAGGGTAGGTTCAGTTTTTACTGCATTCTGGTGTTCGAGGGAAAGCTACACAATCCCAGTAAAATTTCACAGTACTTGTGGGGACCTTGGCTGTGAAACATTGGAATGAAAATATTTGGATGGTGAGGAGAGTAATTCAGTGATTGTAAGCCCTGTGCCCAAAGCATCTATCCATTCTCGAATTGAGCGCTTGAGTTCAGTGTCCTGGAGATTAACTTCAAAAACAGTTAAATTGGAGCCTCGTAAGTGCTGTGAGAAAGATGTATGCAAAACTAGAAGTAATAAGTGTTAGGGAAAGTTGTAAACGTGAAAGGTATGTGTCAAAAGACAGTGTACTTGCGGGGGAGGCAAGCTGGCAGAGGTAATAGAATATAGCTAACTAAAGGGAAAAGTGGTCTTTGTAACATGAGAGGATTCTTATTTAGGTGTGACACATGTTGCCCAAAATTGTAACAGTTAGTTTCTCGTCTTTTACTAGTAAAAATTCTGATAAAAGCTAAATGAATATTTTGTATTTTTTCATTGCAGTATCAATGGTGTGAGCCCAAAGGTTCGAAAGGTGTTGCAGCTTCTTCGCCTCCGTCAGATTTTCAATGGCACCTTTGTGAAGCTCAACGAGGCTTCAATTAACATGCTGAGAATTGTGGAACCATACATTGCATGGGGGTAGGTGTCTTTGATTTCTGTTTGGTAAACTGGCAGGTGTTTTGACAGTGATAGTCTTATTGGGTCATTTATATCTGTATTTCCATATTTAGGTACCCAAACCTGAAGTCAGTAAATGAATTGATCTACAAGCGTGGTTATGGCAAAATCAACAAGAAGCGAATTGCCCTGACGGATAACGTGTTGATTGCTCGATCTCTTGGTAGGTTCTGCCTCTTTGGGGAAAAATTATTAATTATAAAAGCTATTGTATCAGACAAAATGATATTTTTTGGCATCTTGTGGCCTGATTTTTCTATTATGCATCTTCCTTTATTCCCTACAATATTTATGAAAAATGGAAGGTATGATTTCATTGGCTTGAGCTGTATCTTTGTAAATAAAGTCATGTATGTCCTTTTTTGTTACTTTACTCTTGATTTACTTCTAATTCTTTATGTCACAGCCTGTCTTAATGCCTTAAAAATTTAATAGTCTCAAACAGTTTTAGTAACTTTAAATCATCTTGATGATTTATGTTCAGGCAAATACGGTATTATCTGCATGGAGGATCTGATTCATGAGATCTATACTGTTGGAAAACGTTTCAAAGAAGCAAACAACTTCCTGTGGCCCTTCAAATTGTCTTCTCCACGAGGTGGAATGAAGAAAAAGACTACCCATTTTGTAGAAGGTGGAGATGCTGGCAACAGGGAAGACCAGATCAACAGACTTATAAGAAGGATGAACTAAGGTGAGCAGCTACATCTTGAAAGAAGTTTACTTAATACTGGAGGAAAAATGACTATTCTGGTAAGGGTTTGGTTTGAGTTCTAAGCAGTATTTAGTGGGGTGGGGGGGATCAACCATCATATATGATCGCAGTTGGTTTGGTTTCTCCTTTTGAGGACATTTATGGAGAGAAGAAAAAGCCTTTTTTTCTTCTTACTTAATAGTGGAAACTGAATTGGTGTTTCTTATAACTTCCTGGTTTATGTTAATTCTTAGTTATTAAGGTGTTTAATGGGTTTTTTCCCTTCCTTTCAGGTATCTACCATGATTATATTTTTGTAATCCGGTCAGTTAATAAACAGTGACTGCTCAAATTGAAATGTATTGTTGTCTTGGTGACTTTTTGTTATCTTTTCTCAGCCGTCCCCTAACTATTGTGGCAAATCTTGGTGTGACACAGTTAAGTCAGATGAACAGCCTGTTGTGTGTAAAACTTAGGGTCCAGTTTGTATCTTGTGAAAAACATTCCTGGGGTTTATTGAAGATTTTCCTGTATGAAGTCCTGATTTTTCACTTTTGAGTTGGCCAAAATGGGTCTATTCTAAGAAAGCCCATTTCACAGGCCTTTGTGCATGACTAAAGGTTCAGTTTACAAATAAAAATCCGTTGCTGAAATTCCATTTTCTCAGGCTTTGGCTTGCCTGTAAAGTAGTGAGTAAACGTGTCATTTTCTTTTTGTATTTCACTTTTATGTTTTTGCTTTGCATCTTCTACCCATACTTACGTGAGTTCCTAATAATTCCACTACATATTGTGTATATCAAGAAGGAAGAAATGAAATGTGCCCATGGATGCAATTTATTTGGAGCACCTAAAGAACTCATGAGAATACTAGTGAGCAAAAACTTGAAATAGAAAGGCTCTTATAAATAACATTCCCAGTATATTTTTATGTATCATCTCACCTAGGCTAGCAAACCTGAAAGTTTTAAGTGTAGTGTAACGGGAAGTACATAAAATAAAAGTAAAAAGGTTTATGATTCTCACTGATCGTGCCAAGGGTATGATGCCGTGTGAAATAGATGCCCTATTCTTTTGATTTTCTTGCACCAGAATCATCACTTTTTAGTATTTGAAAGTTGCTAGACAGATACATTTAAATTCTTGGGTGTTGGAAGCTATTTGGATTAGTGAGTTTAGGGTCAGTGAATCCTGGAGGGAAATCAAGGTTATTAGTTTATAAAACCAATGTTACATGTATACATGTCTATAGTGTTTTGCAAGAAATTTAATATCTTGGTAAACAGTTGGATCAATGTATAACAAGATCATACATTAATCTCTTGGTGGAGCCTAAAAGTCTTTAAGTTTTGAAATTACCTATTTTGTTTTACTGCTTTGGTAGGTAACTACACAGTATAGCCCACGAGTCTGCACAACCAGTATTCTGAACGGTAGGAGTGGCTCAGAAGAAAACATGTAATTACTGTAATAAAGTTGTTCAGGTGGCATATTGCTAACTACCTAGGCATGTAGGATTTGGAATAGTAATAGAAATGGCATTCTATATATCAGATGGTGGTATTTAATAATGTTTTTTTCAAAAGAGTTAACTTTTTAAGAGCAGTTTTAGGTTCACAGCAAAGCTGAGTGGAAAGTACGGAGTTCCATTATACCCTCCTGCCCCTAAACAGCCCGTCTCCCCCACTCTCAACATTGAGTGGCACATTTTTTGCAGTCCATGGATGTTGACACATCATTACCCAAAATAGCAAATACTGGTGAAGCTGGTGAGGGGGAGAGGGAGATCTGTAGGTATATGGAGGGCAAAGAAACAGTGTTTGGGCTGTACATGTCCTCTGCAGACACACGTTTTCAGTCCTGGAAATTCACTGTCCACATAGTTTCCGAATGCGGCTAAAGGACCAGAGGATAGGGAGATGTATGAGAAAGTTTGGAAGTGGGGTGGACATCTGGGAATATGGTAGATAACTAAAGCAATGGGAATAAACAAAAACATGCTGTCAGGTGACAGTTACAGCTGTCAGATTGCTAGGGAGTAAATTGGGATAATCATTTGCCTTCACAGGATTGTAAGGATTAAAACTGAACATGAGAATATTTTGTGAACTGTTAGAACCTGTTGAAATGCACCTTAATATCTTATTTTACTTAAAAATCTCCCCTGAAAGTGGTGTCACTTTCTACAAGAGATCATCCACTAGAAGGCTAACCAACCTCTGATGAAAGTCTGGGCCACCCAGGTTCTACTTATACAAAGATTCACTTCACATAAGTACATTGCCTTTTTGTACCCTTCAAAGTTCCAGCTTTATTAGGTCTTCCCCTAGCTCCCCTAGTTTAGTTGTCTGTTCCCGGTGTTTCCTGGTCTTGCTTACCTTTGAAGTTTCCTTTGTGGTAAAGTGGATTAAGAATGCTGGCTCTGGAGCCAAACTGCATGAATTCATATCCAGCTTCCACTTAATAGTTTGAGCCATTAAATTACTTCATCTCTGGTTCCTTACCAGCAAAATGGGGGAAATAATAGTACCTAATTTCATAGGATTTTAGTGAAGACTGAATATGTCAGGTCATGGAAAATGCTTAGGGCAGTGCCTGGCCCAAAGTGCTAAGTAAATGCTGTCTGCTGTGTAACTTGAGCACTTAGGGGTGTACAAAGGAAAATAGCCTCTGCTTTCTTGTGTAAATGGGCAAGATAGACTTAACACAAATGTAAGTGCTACACAAGGATGTCTGGGATGGGACAGATTCCTGAAGTGTCATTGGGGACCACCTGCAGGGGGAGATTGACAACTTTCTGTTCCCACTGTTTTCCTTTACAGATTTGGTATCAAACTAGCCAAAACATACACGTGCCTCTCATTCAAGTGCTCCCTTCTCTTCAGCAGTTAACTTTTTAAGGTGGGCTCTTTTTCATCCCAACCAGTACCTGACATAACTTATAGTAGGCACTAAGTATTTGTTTTCTATCACTGCTGTCACAAATTACCACAAACTTAGGTGACTTAAAACACAAGTTTCTTGTCTTAACAGCTTTGAAGGTCAGAAGTTCGAAATCAGTTTCACTGTGCTAAATCAAGGTGTCAGCAGGCCTTCCTGCCTTCCGGAGCCTCTAGGGGAGAATCCGTTTCCTTGCAGTTTCCAGTTTCTAGAAGCTGCTTACAATTCTTGGCTTGTGGCCTCTTCTCCATCTTTAAAGTGTAACCTCTGTTTCCATCCTTCCATCATCTCTGGCTCTGATCCTCCTGCCTCCCTCTTTTATGGACTTTCGTGATTATGTTGGGCCACCCAGATAATCCAGGATAATTCCCCATCTCAAATTCCTTAATACTGAATATAAGTACATCTGCAAAGTCTACATAAGGTAGCATATTCACAGGTTCTAGAAATTAGGGCAGGGAGATGTTTGAGAGGGCCATTCTTTGATCTTTAATTTATGGTTCCCAGCTATATTTTTTCTTGTTCCTCAAAAATGAAAAGCTTCTAATGTACGGTCTTGGCACTTGAAATCTTGTGTCTGGAACACTCAGCCATGAGGAGGTCTGTGTACTTGGCTTTTTCATTCTGGATAAAGATCTCTGACATCTCTTCATGTAACCTTGTTTTTTGTTTTTTTTATAGTATCTTTTACTATCAGAAATCAATTTTCCATTTACTTGTTATCTGTTACTTTTCCCAGCCACTCAAGATTTGAGTATCAGGTTTGAGTCTTAGCCTCCTCTATTCCAGCAGTTAGAGAACAATGCCTAGTGCATTGCAGGTCCTTTGCTTTTTTGATTGAGTGAATCAAGCCTTTTATGGACAATAGCCATTTAAAATTTTGCATCTCCAGTGTTAGCACATTTTAGTCCTTGGGTGTTTGGGTGGGGAATGGTGAGAGGAGGAGTGGAAGCTTATGGAGATTAGATAGATATTGTTTTACTCAGGAGGACTTGGGAAAATGAGTTTTATCGTGTAGGGGTAATAGTATGTGAAAATACGTTAGAGGAATACAGGAGATGGTTCCTGCTGTGAGGATTAGGAAGTTTCACAGAGGAGGTCGAATTTGGGCACCTGTTGGTAGAACAGCATGAGCCAGGGCAGAGAGTTGGGTAGGTGTCAGTGAGGGGTGTGGTAGCCAAGAGGAGGGGACAGCAAACTCAAAACAGACCCATTTAATAAACATTTGGTCATATATTGAGGGCTAGTGTACACTTAATCCACCTTATCCTGGGTGGGTGGTTCTCCACTGTGAGTGCAACTCCAGAACTGAATTCTTCATTGGTTTGGGGATGGGCCCAGGCTTTTTCCCTTTAAAGTCTCCATGTGATTTTTTTTTAACATCTTTATTGGAGTATAATTGCTTTACAATGGTGTGTTAATTTCTGCTTCACAACAAAATGAATCAGTTATATATATACATATGTTCCCATATCTCTTCCCGCTTGCGTCTCCCTCCCTCCCACCCTCCCTATCCCACCCCTCCAGGCAGTCACAAAGCACCAAGCTGATCTCCCTGTGCTATGCGGCTGCTTCCCACTAGCTATCTACCTTACGTTTGTTAGCGTATATATGTCCATGCCTCTCTCGCTTTGTCACAGCTCACCCTTCCCCCTCCCCATATCCTCAAGTCCATTCTCAAGTAGGTCTGTGTCTTTATTCCTGTTTTACGCCTAGGTTCTTCATGACATTTTTTTTTCTTAAATTCCATATATATGTGTTAGCATACGGTATTTGTCTCTCTCTTTCTGACTTACTTCACTCTGTATGACAGACTCTAGGTCTATCCACCTCATTACAAATAGCTCAATTTCGTTTCTTTTTATGGCTGAGTAATATTCCATTGTATATATGTGGCACATCTTCTTTATCCATTCATCCGATGATGGACACTTAGGTTGTTTCCATCTCCGGGCTATTGTAAATAGAGCTGCAATGAACACTTTGGTACATGACTATTTTTGAATTATGGTTTTCTCAGGGTATATACCCAGTAGTGGGATGGCTGGGTCATATGGTAGTTCTAGTTGTAGTTTTTTAAGGAACCATGTGATTTTTAATGTGCAGCCTATTCTATTAGGGAAGTATACCACTGTCCCCATTTTTTAGACGAGGGGCTAACTTTCCCATCTTCCAGGGTCACACAACTAAGTGGTTAGGTTCCAGGCCTAATGTGAGTTGGTTTTCTTAACCAGAGGAGCTAGGAAAGGTTAGTATCAAACTTAACGAAAACAAAAGTGGTGTGCTGAGAGCAGTTTCAGGAGTTCTGTGGGAGCCGAAACCATCTTACCAGGGCTAAGTTTGCAGCCCTAGTGGAGGGGTCAAGAAATGAAGACAGGGTTTGGAACAACTTGGCAAGAGTATATATACATAGGCTAAGCCACTGTCTTAGGTCGCTAGGCTTCCCAGCTAGGGAGGATACGTGCGCCGAGGCTTTCACCAAAGAACCTCGACAGTGGAGGCGTAGAACGCGGAATCCGGGAGCGCACGATGAGGGAACTCGGGAAGGCTACGTCACTTGCCGAAGATTGCTCTAGTCAGGTACTGCTGGTCCACTCTCAGCACTACTCTGGAGAGCCTGGTTAGTTTGAATCTTAAAAATGCAACCCAGAGAACTGAACCTCACCAACCTTGTCCAACTGCCCACTACCCACCCTGTCTACAGTGGGTGGCAACACTTTCGTGCCGCACTGACCTGGTGTCACGACTGAGTCTCGTTTCCGCAGCCTCCTGCCACCCCACCGCCTGCAGCCGTGACTCCGACTGCGGCGGCCCCCTACAGTAGTCCAGTGAGTCCTAGCGGTCTCCCCAACGCCCAGGCACCATCCTGGCGCGGCAACCTGACTTGCCGCCCAGAGTCTTGCGGGACGGCGCCCGGTGACCGCCCGGAAGGCATCCCGGAAGCTCCGGGCGCCTAGCAACGGGCGCGCATCGGGCTGGCGGGGTGGCGGCCGCAGCAGCCTCTCGCGGGGTGGGGCGGGGCGGGGGTGCGCCGCGCTCCCGAGCGTCGTCGGGCTGCAGGCCACCGAGTGTGATCGTCCCTAGAGCGGTGCCCGAGCGAGCGCGGCCGCCCGCCCCACCCCGCCCCGCCGCCGCAGTCAGCCCAGCGGCTCTGCAGGTCTGGGCCGGTGGTTCGGCTCAGCTCCGGGCCGCCAATGGCTCCCGCGCTGCCCGGTGTCCCCGCCCCAGACCTGGGCGCCGCCACTGCGGGCCAGGCCGGAGAAGAAGCCCCTCCCCTCCACGGCGGAGCTGCGGGGACAGTGAGTGCGACCGGTCCCGGGGAACCCCGGCCAGGGGCGGGCCGGGGGTGGAGGGGACGGGGGGGTGGCCGGGTCAGGCCTGGAAGGGAGGTGAGTCCCTGAGGTCAGCTGGCTCGGCCCCCTCCCAAGAAGGGCATCTATCCTAGTAACGCACACGGGTCGCCCCAAGGATCCTTGTGGTGCTCTTGGAGGGGGGCTGGCGGGGAGGCCGGGGCTGAGGACCTGACGGGGAGGCTCCGGGCGGCTCGGGTGCAGGAGTATATAGACTTAAGAGGTGAAAGCCCTCTTTAGTTTCTAGTCCTTTCTTTACTTTCTAACACTTCTTACAGTTAATTTAGTATTCTCTTTTCATTTGTTTTTGGTCATCAGTGGAATATATGGATTCTTTTGAGAAATTGCTTTTTTTACTTAAGATGTGGAGAATACCTTTCACAGCAGTTTACTTAGGTCTTCATTGAATATTTCATAGATGTGTCACATAGATGTATGATTATATGGTATAGATGTATCATAATTTATGTAACCATTTCTCCTGAAGATCGGTTCCAATGTTTCCTTATTACAAACAATGCAACAGTGAACATTCTTACACATGGGAACAGTTCTATAAAGTGAATTCCTTGAAGCAGAATTGCTGGGTCAGATGTATGTACGTTAAAAACTTTTGGTGGGATCTTGCCTTCCAAAAAGTCTTTACTGATTAACATGTCCATCAACAGGCTGTGGTGAAAAAAACCTGTGTTTATTATCATCTAGAAAGCAAATCAATATCTCCCACTAATTGAGTGTTTATTACATGCCTAGCACTGTGCTGAACATTTTGCATGCATTTTACTTTTATTTTTCTTTTATAAATTTATTTATTTTTGGCTGTGTTGTGTCTTTGTTGCTGTGCACAGGCTTTCTCTAGTTGCCGCGAGCGGGGGCTACTCTTCGTTGCGGTGCGCGGACTTCTCATAATGGTGGCTTCTCTTGTTGTGGAGCACAGGCTCTAGGCGCGTGGGCTTCAGTAGTTGTGGCTCGCGGGCTCGGTAGTTGCGGCTCGCGGGCTCTAGAGCGCAGGCTCAGTAGTTGTGGTGCACGGGCTTAGTTGCTCCGCGGCATGTGGGATCTTCCTGGACCAGGGCTCGAACCTGTGTCCCCTGCATTGGCAGGCGGATTCTTAACCACTGCACCACCAGGGAAGCCCCTGCATGCATTTTATTTATTTATTTTATTTTTTTAACTTCAGAAGTAGCATTTTTAATTTTTGTGGTAATTTTCAAAGCCACAAAATCCTGCATGCATTTTAAAATTTAATCCTCACTAACCCTATGAGAGTCAGAGGCACTATTATTTTCTTCATGACCCCATGGTTATGCAGCTATTGAAGTGCAGAGCCAAGATTAGAATCCTGGTTCATTTAATTGCAATGCTTATGTTCTTTGTCGGATCTGAATTCCTGGTCAGTAATTGACTGGGCATTGTGTTTCATTGGGTTGTTTGAGGATTAAATGAGATCACGCGTTTGGTGTTACAGTATTATTAATATGTGGTTCCTTTCTCTACTAACTCCTGTAGAATTGGACATGGTCCGGTTCTTCCTACGATTCTGGTTCCTCAGGATCATTTGCCTTTCCAGTTACTTTTCTGCCTTTTCTTTATCTTCCTGGCTTGCATATATTTTAAGGGAATCTGGTTTTCTTCTCCCTGGAAAATCTCCTTTGCCAACTTTATCCAATCTCTGGCCTTAATACTCACCAGTAAATCGATCTCTTAAAAGCTTCATCTCCCAACCAAACCTATCGTCTTCAATATTCCTATAGCTTAGATCCAGGTTATATATCTCCACCTGAATGTCCTAGACTAATTTTATCTAAAACTGAGCTGCTTGTTGCCCTCCGCCCCCAGACTCACACTTTCTCTGAATTTAATTCATGGTTCCATAATTCTTTTGGTCACCCTAGTTCACAGCCTCAGTCCTCTTTGACTCTTTTTTTCCTTTCCTGAACCTCCAATATTCAATCGTCAGTGTTGTCAAATTCTCTCTACTACTCTAATTTAAGCACTCTGAACTATTATATGTAGTCTCTTAACCTGGCTCCAGTCTCTGCCATCTTAATCTTCCTAAAGCATGACTGTGAATATGCCACACCTCTGTTCGAAAACCCTCATGCCTTCTCATTGCTAAAAAAGAAAGTACAAGCCACTTTGGCCGGCATTCAAATGTGTCTGTGGTCCTGCCTCAGTGCTGAACCCCTCCTCCACTCTCCAGGGCAACTTTCACATCTTTACCTTTTCCAGCAGGGTCTCTACCCACATTTCTATCTAAATGTCATTTTCTAGTTTCTTCCGAGTCTTTTTTGAACCCCCTTGTGAAAGTTATATCTCCCTCCTTTGAATTCCTCAGATGTGAGATACTGTATATCTGTCCATCTAGCTCCCCTAAGGCTGTAATGTGACACTTTGCCTTATACTATAGTTGTATGAGTAGCTACAGTTCTTCCTTTTGGACTGGAAAATCTTGAAGGCAGAATCTCTAGTTCGCCTTTGTATTCGTCATGAACATGGCACATAGACTTGCAGATAGTATATGCTTAGTGAATATATTTGAGTAAGTGAGCTAATATATTCACCCTTGGGAATAAAAAATTGCATGTATTAGGGTATTGATAGCTATAACGACAAACAGTCCCCAACATTTTAGTGATTTAGGATACAGAACTTTAGTTCTTGCTCACATAACAGTTCCAAGGCAGGTGTTCCTGGTCGGCAGGCAGCTTTCTTCTCATTGATAGTAGGACCCAGGCTCTGCCATTCATTAGCTTCACTATCGGCTAACTGCGTCCAGCAGGATGGGAAGGAGGAAGTATGGAGAAAGCAGGCCTGGGGGAATTTCCTGGCGGTCCAGTGGTTAGCATCCTGACTCTCACTGTCGTAGGGCCTGGGTTCAGTCCCTGGTCGGGGAACTAAAATCCCACAAGCTGCGTGACCTCAAAAAAAGAAAGAAAGAAAAAAAAGGAGACCTGCTTCTGAAGTTTCTTGCACAAAGTGTCACACGTTGCCTTCACTCCCATTCCAACCACAAGGAGGTAGCCACTTTCTAGGAACAACTGTATTCTCCGGAGGAACCAGAATTTTGGGCATCCAGTCTTCTCTGCCACAGTCCATGTCTACTTATCAAAACCCGTGGGACTTGGCTTGAACAAGCCTTGCCCATAAACAACAGCAAAACTCTCCTTCTTCCCCAGTCTGGTTAGGTCAGCAAAGGCCCTGTTGTCCCACAAAATCTAAACACAGATTTATCATCAATCGGTATCATAGTGAAGTGTAATTGTTTGGTTACTTTGTTCCCCCAGTAGACTGTACGCTTTTGCATCCTAATCATTTTTGTATTTCACCTCCTAGCACAATGACTGGCATTGCAAATATATAAATAACTAGCTTGGGCTTCCCTGGTGGCGCAGTGGTTGAGAGTCCGCCTGCCGATGCAGGGGACATGGGTTCGTGCCCCGGTCCAGGAAGATCCCACATGCCGTGGAGCGGCTGGGCCCGTGAGCCATGGCCGCTGAGCCTGCGCGTCCAGAGCCTGTGCTCCGCAACAGGAGAGGCCACAACAGTGAGAGGCCCGCGTACCGCAAAAAAAAAAAAAATAAATAACTAGCTTTCTCAATGAATCTACAACTTGCCTTTCTTTATGTTCACTTGATGATTATTTTGGTTTAATCAAAGCTAAAAATAATCTTACCATCTGCTCTTTGATGTTGGGCTATTTTCAGCCTTTTTGCTTTTCTATTATAAAAAATGTAGGATTTGACATCCTTGAAGGTAAATATTTGGATGTATCATTGATTGTTCCTTTAGGATAAACTCCTGGAAGTGAAATTGCCGAGTCAAAAGTATATAAAATTATAAGGACATATGTATTGCTAGATTGCTCTCTGGAAATATACTAATACTTCCGCTGAAACCTTATGAGAGTAGCTGTTTCCTTGAACACCATCTTACACTGTCTAGTAGTAGAGAAAAATTTTTTTACCATTTTCAGGGCAAAAGTTGTAGCTCATTGTATTATTTTGCTTTTTTTTGAGTATTAGTGAGGGCAAACTTTTATTGACCATTTTTTTCTGTAATGGGTTATCTGTTCTTTAATAAACACACTGTCTTGGGGTCCACTTTCCTATTGATTTTTAAGTATCTTTACATACAAGAGAAATTAAATTCTTCAGTTCTTTATGTCATCGTTTGAAAAGCTATTCTGGGAACTCCTGGTCAGTGTGGCAGAGGAAGGCAACGTGAAGAAACCCCATACTGCTTCCATATATTTCAAATGCGGGGTAAAGTATAGTAAGATCATTTATGGCCATGCGGCTGAGCTAGGAACCAACAGGAGGAAACCCCCAGGTGGCAGAAATGAGGGAATGCTCACACAGGAAGGCAGCGTTGAGCATCTGCTGAGAGCTGGGAGTCACAAAGGAGTACTGTTCCAGTTACCATGGATGCATCACAAACTTCTCCAAAACTTAGTGGTGCAAAACAACCCTTTATTGTGCTCATGGATTCTGTGGGACAGCGCAGGAATTTGGACAGTGAACGGCAGGGACAGCTTGGCTCTGTTTCACCATGTCTGGGGCCTCAGATGGAAGATTTGAAGGCTCGGGGCTGGAATCACCTGCAGTCTCACTCACTCCTATGTCTGGTGGCTGATCCTGGCTATGGACTGAGACCTTAGCTGTGGATGTCAGATGGAACCTTTCTACGGTGGCCCCTTCCTATCACTTAGCTTCCTCACAAAATGGTGGCCGGGTTTCAAAGGTGAGTGTCCTGAGACAGCTAGCTAGTGGAAATCGTATCATCTTTTATGACCTAGCCTTGAACATCACAGTGTCAATTCTACTGCATTTCATTGACTAAGGAAGTTAGTTTCAGAGAAAGGAACACAGACCTCTCACCTCCTAATGGAGGAGTGTCAATGTCACATTGAAGGAAGAACTTGCAGAGATGATATGTATTAGTGCATCCTTCTTTGGAAAATACAACCTGCCACAAGTACCTTGACACAGAGATGGTAACTAGAAAAATACCCCTCATCGGCCTGGGGAGGCTGTAAGGAAGCTTGCCATCCACTTGAACTATGGTAGGAAAGAGTCAGCTGCTAGACATTAGAGCATCATACCCTGCACCAGCTCAAGTCTGAGGTCTAAATTCACATTACTATATAACTCAGGGACCACAGTCTAAGAAATTGGCATATTAACTGGCCTGACACCTCTGAAACCCAGGGCCAGGCAGAGACCAATGGGAAGCATACAGAGAGATGTATAGCACAGTTTCCACAACTCAGGGAACACTGGACTCCTGTAGATAGCAATCTCTCTAAAGATGAGCTCGCAGTCAAAGATTACAAATCATATAAGGAAATGGAACCACAAGGAAGGAGATTTGGTGAATGCAGCAAATGGGAAAACTAAAAATAATAGACATCTTGGAAAAAAATTTTATATTATTCAAAGAGAGGAAGGAATGGAAACCGTAAGGCAAGAATGGGACAGTATGAGTAAGAACAGGAGACATCTAGGGCTGCATATTTACCCTGACAGGGAAAGAAGCAGCACTGAGTCAACCAGTACCTCCTGGACCCCAGGTATTAGTTGACTCTTGTCCTATAACAATAGCAGTCATGATGACTATGATAATAATAGCAGCTGTCGTTCATTTCTATGTATAAAAATACCTTACTGTGGCCTGAACTGAAGATTCTTCTTTGAGAATTAGAGCAGTGGACTGGGCATTTAGCTAGGTGCTTTTCTTAAATTCCCTTTAAACTTACAGTAACTCTGTAAGGCAGATGATTATTCCCTAGGTAGGGAGACTGAGGCACAGAAAGGTTAACAAGAAAATAAGTGGGTTTTTTCCATCCAGGATTGGGTGACAGGCATGGGGAAGGAGCAGAGGGCTTTAGGGTGTATAGGTGGGTGTGGATATATTGTAGAAGCTATTGCTTCTTTATTTCTTCATTTTTTTTTTTTTTTTTTTTTTAATTTGGCTGCTTTGGGTCTTCGTTGCTGCGCACGGGCGTTCTCTAGTTGTGGCGAGCAGGGGCTAGTCTTCATTGTGGTGCGTGGGCTTCTCATTGCAGTGGCTTCTCTTGTTGTGGAGCACGGACTCTAGGCGCGCGGGCTTCAGTAGTTGTGGCTCGCGGGCTCTAGAGCGCAGGCTCAGTAGTTGTGGTGCATGGGCTTAGTTGCTCTGCGGCATGTGGGATCTTCCCAGACCAGGGATCGAACCCATGTCCCCTGCATTGGCAGGCGGATTCTTAACCACTGCACTCCCAGGGAAGTCCCTATTTCTTCATTTCTTAAATCACAGGCTAGTGTGTTCTTAACTTAGAGAATGCTTAAGTAACTCTTCCGGTGAGTTGAATATTTAAACACAAATGGG
The DNA here is from genome assembly GCF_003031525.2 of Neophocaena asiaeorientalis asiaeorientalis. Taxonomy (NCBI): domain Eukaryota; kingdom Metazoa; phylum Chordata; class Mammalia; order Artiodactyla; family Phocoenidae; genus Neophocaena; species Neophocaena asiaeorientalis. Next base: position 741,409 of record NW_020175387.1, on the reverse strand, counting down.
CTAATTAACTGCTTATGAATTTTGGGAAATGGGAAATACTTGTGTCCAGATAAGAAGTTTGCATACAGTTTTAGCAGTTACTTTCCCTAGTATTTTGCATGCTTCTTATTTTTAATTTTGCTAGAGCTTAATCTTAATACTTTTTAAATTGTTTTCCCTTGTCCATCTCTCCTCCCTCCTAAAAAAAAAAAAAACAAGAATTTGATAAAATTAATAGTTATTTTTTTTGTTCCTTGCTATATGCACATTTGGAAAAGCATTTAACTCTCCCAAACCTCAGTTGTTTAATTCAAAAATTAGAAGATTAGGTCTCTTACTGGTCTGTAAATCAGTGATTTCTGTTGAACCAGTCCTTAATTTTCAAGTAAGAATTGCAATTCAGACAGCAGTAAGATATTCTTTTTATACAGATGTATAGACCTGACTGAAAACCCATGCTTACCCTACTAAATTTCCAATGACTTTCACTTATCTCCTTCCTCATCTGTAGATTTTGGCTTGTGGATGTGGGAGTATGGACAATTCTAATTCCAGGAATTCTTCTATAAGAATGAATTTTTACTGCAATGACCGAGGCTGTTTTTATTTTTTTCTCTCTCTGTTTATTTACTTAGGCTGCACTCCGCGCCTTGTGCGATCTTCCCCGGGCCCTCAGGCAGTGAGAGCGCAGAGTCCTAACCACTGGACTGCCAGGGAATTCCCAACCCAGGCTGTTAAAAACAGAGGTTTTAAATAGTTGTTTTTCATTTCACTGAACAGTTTTATTCTCCGTCACTATGAAATTAAAGATTTTCTTGATACTATAGGTTCTTAATGAAAGTTCCTATATTAACCTCAGCAACTTTTCATTAACATGCTAGTGTTACTTCAGTGTGTTCAGTCTCTGTTAACAGGTACCTCTTACCTTCTTAGTACTTTCAAAACTAAAAGATAGATCTAACCAGATTTCTGTTGAAGCCACCTTTTATTACATTTAAAACATTTTGTGGGCTTCCCTGGTGGCGCAGTGGTTGAGAGTCCGCCTGCTGATGCAGGGGACACGGGTTCGTGCCCCGGTCCAGTCCGGGAGGATCCCGCATTCCGCGGAGCGGCTGGGCCCGTGAGCCATGGCTGCTGAGCCTGCGCGTCTGGAGCCTGTGCTCCGCAACGGGAGAGGCCACAACAGTGAGAGGCCCGCGTACTGCAAAACAAAATAAAACAAAACAAAACAAAAAACATTTTGGCTAAGGATTCTGCTTTTAAAAGCAATATGCTTAAGGGACTTCCCTGGCAGTCCAGTGGTTAAGACTCTGAGCTTCCAAAGCACAGGGCATGGGTTCGATCTCTGATTGGGGAGCTAAGATCCTGCATGTTGTGTGGTGTGGCCAATCAGTCAATCAATAAAATATAATACATTTTTAATTTTTAAAAAAAGCAGTATGTTTAAAATGCTGAGTAGTGCTGATCTTAAAAGAATAGTCCAGTAAAAGCTAAAGCTTTTTGATGCTTGCTCCGTTCCAGGTGCTGTATTAAGTGGTTGTATCATGTGGTCCTTAATGAGCTGGGTTGTTCATGTTGCATCATTGAAAGAGGCAGTAGTACACGTGGGCAGAGTCCAGAGGAACGCTTGGTAGATCATTCTTTAAATCTACTTACACATATTAAGTGCTCGGAAAGGTCTGATGGATGGCTGAATTTATCATGTGACAGGGTCCCTGGAAGAGTCTGTGGCCCACATTAATGGAGGGGGATGTTGTGGCTTTGCCACTACTTACCATCAATATAGATTCTACTGTATCGATTATTCAAATTTTTCTATTGGGCTTGGAAAAATTCTCTATTATAACAGAGACTATGGTTACAATGTGGGTTATTGTAGTAGTATTTGACCTATAGTTAACTGATAAGTTTTCATCTTGGTTTTATATTTTAGGAGAGCAACGACTTATTGTCTGTTTTTAAAGAGTTGACATAATGACCCAAAATCTGTCATACTCTGATACCTTTTGCTCAAATTCTGCTGGACCAATTATTAAATAGGTCCTGTATTATGTTATCACACATGGAAGGACACGTTCACATGTTTAAATAGATATTTTGCCTTAGCCAGTGTGGCAGGACTGCTTAAGTTTTCTCACAGCGCCTGTTGCCTCGTCTTTCTAGTAAAAGGAGCCCTGATTTTTCAGCTGGGTACATGATGCCCAGAATGGAAGATATTTTATCACTTCCTTGTACACCTCGCTGTGGCCACGTGACTACGTTCTGACCAATGGGATGTAAGCAGAATTGTGTGTATGACTTCCAAGAAGTGACTTTAAAGAGAGAGAATGCCTCTCTCTCTTCCCTTCCTTCTCTCTGTAAGCTGGAGCTCAGTTTGGTATTTTTTTAACCGTGGAGAGTGCCCAGCGTATCCAAAGGTAGAAGGTGGTGGATAATAAAATCCAGTGTCCCAGCCCCTGAGCTGTGACAGTTAGCAGCTCATGGCTGACCTTCTTTCATCTCTACTCTCACCACCACCGTCGCCCTCTCACACCCGTTGTATTGAAGCAAATCGCAAACATTTTATCCTTTTATCCATAAATATTTCAGTACGTCTCTCTAAAGATAAGAATTCTTTTAAAAACGCAAACCACTATTTTCAAAACAAAACCCACTCTTACACCTTAAAACATTAATTGTAATCCCTTAATGTTACCAAAGATCCAGTCAGTGCTCAGATTTCCATGATGGTCTCATAAAGTATCTTCTTTTTTTTTTTTTAACAGTTTATCCAGATGAAGTCCATATATTGCAACTGTTTGCTATGTCTCGTCTCTGTTAATCTATATATTATCCCTCCCATCTCTCTATTTATTTATAACAATTTATTGGTTGAAAGAACAAGATTATTCATCACAAGTCGAAACTCCACAATCTGTTATTGCTGATTGCATCCCTGTGATGCCATTTAATATGTTCCTTTGTGCTCTATATTTTTTTCTAAATTGATAGTTAGATCTAAAATCTTGGTCCGCGTCATGTTTGTTTGTTTTGGCAAGAACTGCCTTTGATAAACATTGCTGTATCTGTCCGGAAATATACACACACACACATACGTGTGTGTGTGTGTGTGTGTGTGTGTGTGTATATATATATATATATATATATATATGTCTATATATATATATAGACAGAGAGAGAGAGGAATTTCAAGGAACTGGCTTATGGGATTATAGGGGCAGACTGGCTGGAAACTCTCAGCCAGGAATTAATATTGCAGTTTTGAGGTAGAATTTCCTTCCTCAGGGAAAACTCAGTTTTGTTTTAAAGCCTTCAACTGGTTAGACAAGGTCCACCTAGGTTTTTGAGGGTAATCTCCTTTACTTAAAATCAACTGGCTATAGGTGTTCCCCACATCTACAAAATACCTTCATAGCAACACCTAGATTAGTGTTTAATTCAATAGCTGGGTTCTAGAGCCTAACCAAGTTGGCACATAAAATTAACCATCACAATTGCCAAGATCCGTTAATTAATTAAGGTTTGCAAGACTATAACACTGTAATGCTATCATTTCTTCATTTAGTAGCTGGGATACTCTGTGAAGAGAAACTTCCCTATCATCATTCATGTGGATAAATGCTTGATTCTTCTCTTATATGACCCGGGTTTCAGATCAAGTTGATTCTTTAGTGCCCTCCGAAGATGATGAGTGAGGTGTTGTTGTTTTCTTAAAGTATCATTATAAACATTTAATATATTTGTGGACTTTGGGGTTTTTAACTTATCATATTGATGTTAGATCTGTATCTTTTTGTTCCACACGATAATACTTGTTCCCATCAGCACTGATATGAATTTTCATTTATTCAAACAGCCATCTTGAACTCTGAAGGTAGATACTGTATGTTCAGGGTGGTGGAGCCATAAGATAAAAGGAGCCTGGGTCCCTGATACCTTGGCGCCATCCCTGTGGGGGGAGAGGGGGGTCTGTCTAGGCTATTATTTAAGGGAAAATCTTCTTGTTTAAGCCACTTGTTTTGGATTTTCTGTCATTTGATGCTAAATAATACAGAAGCTATAGAGGGGTGGGATAGGGAGGGTGGGAGGGAGATGCAAGAGGGAGGGGATATGGGGATATATGTATATGTATAGCGGACTCACTTTGTTATACAGCAGAAACTAATACAACATTGTAAAGCAATTATACTCCAATAAAGATGTTAAAAAAAACAAAAAAAATAAAATAAAATTGTGATGGTTGTACACATCTGTGAATATACTAAAAACCACTGAATTGTACACTTTAAATGGGTGAATTGTATGGTATGTGATTTATATCACAATGAAGCTGTTAAGAAAAAATATAATAATACAGGAGCTACCATGGATTTCCAATTTTTAAAGGATTCATGTATAGTAAATGCATGTAACACTAAAATATTACTGAACTTAGCCTTCTCATCGATAAAGACCTCTAAGAATCTTTCCTTCACGTTGCTATGAATAGCAGTAGCCATTATTGTACTGTAGAATTGTGAAGGTCCCAATTATAGCTATATTATCCTTTCTTTTTTTTTTCTTTAGAAATTGGTTTGGTAGGAGTGAATACATTCTTATGTCTACTTGTTTTTTTTGTTTTTTTTTGGCTGTGCCACGTGGCTTGCAGGATCTTAGTTCCCCAACCAGGGATTGAACTCGGGCCCTGGCAGTGAAAGTACTACATCCTAACCACTGCACTGCCAGGGAATTCCCTATGTCTGCTTGTTTAAGTAGCGTTTTTTTTCTTAATTGTCTCCAACACATATTTTATATTGGCTGTGATGTGTTATGTGTTAAATTGTACCCCTCTGCCCCCGCCCCCCAAATTCATATGTTGAAGCCCTAACCCCAACCTTGGAATGTAACCTTATTTGGAGATAGGGTCTTTACAGAGGTAATCAAATTAATATGAAGTCATTAGAGTGGGCCCTAATATAGTATGACCAGTGTCCTTATAAATAGGGGAAATTTGGACACAGAAATATGTACAGAGGGAAGACAGTGTGAAGACACAGGGGGAAGGGAGTCATCTGCAAATGAAGGAGAGAGGCCTGGAACAGATCCTTCACTCACAGCCCTTAGAAGGAAACAACCCTGTCGATGCCTTGATTTTGAACTTCTAGCCTCCAGAAATATAAGACAATAAATTTCTGGTTTTTTAAGCCACCCTGTGGTACTTTGTTATTGTAGCCCTAACAAAGTAATATATATTTATTGTTTTCTTGGTTCTGTTTCCTTATTCTGTCTGCTATTGTTTAATGATGACATTTTATTTTTTTTTTATAGATCTTTATTGGAGTATAATTACTTCACCATACTGTGTTAGTTTCTGTTGTACAACAAAGCGAATCAGCCATATGCACACATATGTCTCCATATCCCCTCCCTCTTTTTTTTTTTTTTTTGCGGTACGCGGGCCTCTCACCACCGTGGTATCTCCCTCTGCGGAGCACAGGCTCTGGATGCGCAGGCCCAGCGGCCATGGCTCCTGGACCCAGCAGCTCCGCGGCATGTGGGATCCTCCCGGACCGGGGCATGAACCCGTGTCCCCTGCATCGGCAGGCGGACTCTCAACCACTGCGCCACCAGGGAAGCCTGACATTTTATTTTTTATCTTGGATTTTAAAAAGCAGATGTTCTTGGTCCTTACTCTTTCATCTCCCCCAGGAAAATGCTTAATCAATTATTTTCAACTTCTGTGTTTTCAGTGTCTCTTTTTTAATTGTCTTCATCCTCAAAATACTATACCCATGCTCAAGAGTCTCTCATGTTTAAATATAGCTCTTTAGACATTGTCATTCTCTAATGAAATTGCTCACTGCTTCCTTTTTCTTAAAACTCTCTTTGCCTTTGATTTTTATCGGCACCCCATCTTGGTTCTTCTGTCTCTTTAACCATTCCTTTTCCGTCTCCTTTGTGGTCAACCTATTCTTTGCCTGTCCCTCAAATATTGGTGCCCTTGGACTTGCTCTTACTCTTAACTTTTCACTTATACCCTCCACTAGCCCTGGACAGCCTTATCTGTTCTCAGAACTTTAACTATGCTGATGACTACTAAATCTGTATCTCTTGGCTAAACCCACTCCCACCTCTGGACCACATGTACCTTGAGCTCATTTTATCCACAGCTGAATTTCGCTTCTCATTCAAGCTGGTTCCTCATCCCTAACTCTTAACATCGTGAATGGTGCCAGTCATATACAGTTCCCAGGTCCTCTAGATGCTACCACATTAAACTCCATCCAGCTTGTGTCTCAGTCTGCTTTTTCCTTGGTTTGGGCCCTCACTACCATTCACCTAAACAATTGTAATAGTTTCCTAATTGGCCTTCTCATTCCCATCTGTCTTCTAATATTGCCAAAGTTAAAGCAATATTTTAAAATCTTAGGTCTAGTCCTTCACCAGCTCCCACTGTTTATAGCTGTGGCCTCTAAACTAGGATGCATGAACCTCAAGGTATGATCCATTGAAAAAGAAAGTAGAATTCCTGTAACATATATATTTTAAATTTCAGAAATTTCATCTAGCATAACACCTACTAAGTACTCAGTAGATGCTTGTTGAATGAATTAGAGCCGGGGCTGGCAAACTTTAGTAAAATATGTACAGTAAGTATTTTAGACTCTGTGGGCCATAGAGTCTCATTTGCAACTACTTAACTCTGCTCTTGTAGGCCAAAGGAAGCTATAGAAAATATGTACAAATGGACATTTGTTTCTGTGTTCCAATGCGAAGGTACTTACTAAAACAGGTAGCAGGCTGGATTTGACCTGGGGACAGTTTGCTGACCCCTGAATTAGAGTATGGGAGAGGGGGAACTGTCTAGTGACAAGATTGCAAAGGTAGGTCGGGAACAGATCCTAGGGGATTCTGTTTGCAAAACGAAAGAGCTGGCAAAATAGAGTTTGGAGTTTTATTCAAATACCTGTGTCAGAGACAGACAATAAATAATAACATATAAATACATTATTATAAACTATGATAAGTGCTGTGAAGAGAATGACAGGATGCTATTAACATGTAGCCGAAAAGCCCAGAAGGCTGCTTGTCCACTCTATAGTGATACTAACTGAGGCAAGAGCTGGCTGAAAGGTTTTAGCTCTTCTGCTCCCCCTTCTGTTCTCCAGGCGAATAGAGATATGTGAAGAGGTAAGAATCGTCTTTTTAAAAAGCAGCCTTCTGGGACTTCCCTGGTGATGCAGTGGTTGAGAGTCTGCCGGCCGATGCAGGCGACATGGGTTCGTGCCCCAGTCCAGGAAGATCCCACGTGCCGTGGAGCGGCTGGCCCTGTGAGCCATGGCCGCAGAGCCTGTGTGTCCGGAGCCTGTGCTCCGCAACGGGAGAGGGCACAGCAGTGAGAGGCCCACGTACCGCAAAAAAAAAAAAAAAAAATAGCAGCCTTCTGGGCTTTTCACCTACATGTTTATAGCATATTGCCCATATAAGTGTGGGCTCATTTCTGGCCTCTCTGTTCTGGTCCATTGAGCTATATGTCTGTTTTTGTGCCAGTACCGTACTTCTTTGATTACTGTAGCTTTGTAGTATAATCTGAAGTCAGAGCATGATACCTCCAGCTTTGTTCTTCTTTCTCAAGATTGTTTTGGCTATTTTGGACCTTTTGTGCTTCCATATACATTTTAGAATTATTGGTGGGCCAGGCTGGGGCCCACAGGATCCTGGGGCTCGTGCCCACCCACTGGTGGGTGAGTCTGGGTCCTAGGCCTAGTTCTGGCCCACTGGTGGGCAGAGCTGGATCCTGGGGTCTCTGGCTGTAGGACCTTGCGTGTCCCAGGGTTGCTGTGTTGGCCCGCTGGTGGGTTGGACCAGGGCCCTGGGGTCCTGGGGCTGTTGCCTGCCCACTGGTGGGTGAGGCTGGTCCCAGGGCTAATGCTGGTACACTGGTGTGTGCAGCCAGGTCCTGGGGCAGCTGTGGGCTCAGGGGTTCTTAAGGCAGCCAGCCTGCTGATGGGTGAGGTTGCCTCCCTGCCTGGCCAGTTGCTTGGCCTGAGGCGTCCCAGTAGTGATGTCAAAAGGCTGATGGGCAGGGCTGGTTCCCAGTGCTAATGAACTAGAGGAAGGACTCCAAAAGGGCACTTGCCAGCACCACTGTCCTTGTGGTAGAACGAGAGTCCCTGAATGGCTCCCATCAGTTATGTCCCCAGGGTGAGCTCCAGGGGACTCCTGCCTCTCTAGAAGGTTCTCCAAGATAAGTAGGTGTGTCTGACCCAGGCTCTTTTCAAATTACTGCTTCTGCCCTGGGTCCTGGATGTGTGAGATTTTGTGTAGATTTTTAAGAGTGGTGTCTCTATTTCCCACAGCCCTCTGGTTCTCCTGAACTTAAGCCCTACTGGCCTTCAAAGCCAAACATTCTGGGAGCTCATCTTCCTGGTGTAGGACCTCCACACTGAGGATCCCAATGTGGGGCTCAGATTCCTCACTCCCTGGGGAGAACCTCTGCAAACTGTAATTATTCTCCTATTTGTGGGTCGCCCACCTGGTGTTATGTGGTCTCAACTGTACCACATCTCTGCCCCTCCTACCTGCCTTGTGGTTCCTTCTTTATATCTTTAGTTGTAGATCTGTTTTTGCTAATCTTCTGGTCTTTCTCATCCATAGTTGCTCTGTAAATAGTTGTGATTTTGGTGTGTCAGTGGGAGGGGTTGAGCTCAGGATCTTCTTACTTCACCATCTTGGCCACACCTTCTTTAATCCCTGTGTTTTCTAAAGGAGTTCTACACTTTCAGGTCCTAGGTTTATGTCTTTAATTCATTTTGAGTTGATTTTTTTGTATGGTGTAAGATAAGGGTTCAACTTCATTCTTTTGCATGTGGATATCCAGTTTTTCCAACACCATTTGTTAAAGGGACTATCCTTCCCCTATTGTGTATTCTTGGCACTCTCGTCAAATATCTGTTTACTGTATATGTATGGATTTATTTCTGGAGTCTATTCTGTTCCATTGACCTATATGTCTGTCCTTATGCCAGTATTATATTGTTTTAATTATTTTAGCTTTGTGACATATTTTGAAATCAAAAAGTTTGATGCCTCCAACTTTCATCTTTTTCAAGATTATTTTGGTTATCTGGGGTCCTTTGGGATCCATATTAATTTTTACTTATTTATTTATTTAAATTGAGGTATAGTTGATTTACAATACTGCATTAGTTTCAGGTGTACAGCAGAGTGACTTAGTTATACATGTAAATGTATATATCTGTATTCTTTTTTTTTCAATTCATTTCCATTATAGTTTATTACAAGATATTGAACATAGTTCCCTGTGCTATACAGTAAATCCTTGTTGTTTATCTATTTTATATATGGTAGTGGGCATCTGTTAATCCCATACTCCCAATTTATCCCTCCCCCCTCTTCCCCTTTGGTAACCATATGTTTGTTTTTTATGTCTGTGAGTCTGTTTCTGTTTTGTAAATGAGTTCATCTGTACTTTTTTTTAGATTCCACATATGTGATATGGTATAATATTTGTCTTTGACTTACTTCACTTAGTATGATAATCTCTAGGTCCATACATGTTGCTGCAAATGGCATTATTTCATTCTTTTTTATGGCTGAGTAATATTCCATTGTATATATATTTACCACATTTTCTTTATCCATTCATCTGTCAATGGACATTTAGGTTGCTTCCATGTCTTGGCTATTGTATATAGTGCTGCTATGAACATTGCAGTGCCTGTATCTTTTCTAATTAGAGTTTTCTCTGGATATATGCCCAGGAGTGGGATTGCTGGATCACATGGTACCTCTATTTTTAGTTTTTTAAGGAGCCTCCATACTGTTTTCCATAGTGACCGCACCAATTTACATTCCCACCAACAGTGTGTAGGAGGGTTCCCTTTTCTCCATACCCTCTCCAGCATTTATTATTTGTAGACTTGTTTTACAATGGCCATTCTGACTGGTGTGAGGTGATACCTCATTGTAGTTTTGATTTGCATTTCTCTAATAATTAGGGATGTTGAGCATCTTTTCGTGTGCCTGTTGGCCATCTGTATGTCTTCTTTGGAGAAATGTCTACTTAGGTCTTCTGCCCAGTTTTTAATCAGATTGTTTGTTTTTTTGATGTTGAGCTGTTTGTGTATTTTGGAAATTAAGCCTTGTCGGTTGCATCATTTGCAAATATTTTCTCCCAACCTGTAGGTTGTCTTTTTGTTTTGTTTATGGTTTCCCTTGCTGTGCAAAAGTTTATAAGTTTGATTAGGTCCCATTTGTTTACTTTTGCTTTTATTTCTATTGCCTTGGGAGACTGATCTAAGAAAACACTCCTACAATTTATATCAGAGAATGTTTTACCAATGTTCTCTTCTAGGAGTTTTATGGTGTCATGTCTTATATTTAAGTCTTTAAGCCATTTTGAGTTTATTTTTGTGTATGGTGGGTGTGAGGGAGTGTTCTAAATTCATTGATTTACATTCCATATGAATGTTTTAATTGTTTTTAGTAAAATTTTTAATTCTTTTACGTTGGCATTTTTCTTTTTTTTTCTTTTTTTTTTTTTTTTGCTGTACGTGGGCCTCTCACTGTTGGGGCTTCTCACTGTTGTGGCCTCTCCCGTTGCGGAGTACAGGCTCCAGACGCGCAGGCTCAGTGCCCATGGCTCACGGGCCCAGCCACTCCGCGGCATGTGGGATCTTCCTGGACCGGGGCACGAACCCATGTCCCCTGCATCGGCAGGCGGACTCTCAACCACTGTGCCACCAGGGAAGCCCTACATTGGCATTTTGATAAGGATTGCATTGAATCTCTGTAGATCATTTTGGGTAATGTGGATATTTTGACAATATTAAGTTTTCCAATCCATGAGCATGGGATGTCTTTCCATTTGTATGCATCTTCTTTAATTTCTTTTATCAATGTTTTATAGTTTTTCAGCATACAAATCTTTTACTCCCTTAGTTAAGCTTATTCCTAAGCAGTTTACCCTTTTCGATGCTATTATAAATCGGATTGTTTTCCTAATATCCTTTTCAGATAGTTTGTTGTTAGTGTATAGAAATGCAAGTGACTTTTGTTTGTTAATTTTGTATCCCTCAGCTTTCCTGAATTCCTTTATTATTCTAACATTTTTTGTGTGGAGTCTAGAGTTTTCGATATATATAAGATTATGCCATTTGAAAACAGTGACAGTTTTACTTTTTTCTTTCCAATCTAGATGCCTTTTCTTTCTAATTGCTCTGGCTAGGACTGCCAATACTATGTTGAATGGAAGTTGTGAGAGTGGGCATCCTTGCCTGGCTCCTGATCTTAGAGGAATGCTTTCAATTTTTACCTTTGATTATGTTAGCTATGGGCTTTTCATATGTAGCCTTTTTTATGTTGAGATAATTTCTCTCAGTTCCTAGTTTGTTGAAAGTTTTTATTATGAAAGTGTGTTGAATTTTATCAAAAGCTTTTTCTGCATCTATTGAGATGAGCATGTGATTTTTTAATCTTTCATTCTGTAATGTGGTATATCATATTAACTAATTTTTGTATGTTGAACCATCCTTGCATCCCAGAGATAAATCTCACTTGGTCATGGTGCATGATGGTAATATTTTTGAGAGAATCCTAAGCATTACATTGTCATGCACATGATAATTTGCTGTTGAACCTTAGATGTTTTTATACTGCCAAATATCTGTAACCTCAAATTTGAAAGAATTCATTAAAATATAAAATATTTAAAAGAAAAAAGTCTTACAACTTATTTTAGCTATGTTCTTAAAGGCCTCTTGCTTTAAAATCCCAAGAATATGTATTTACATGTTATAAGTAAACTTTTCATTTAAATCTGTTAGTATTTAATTTGTATGATGGAAAACAATTTGTTTTTCTGTATTTTGTATCCTGAATCTGGTGCAGCATCTTACTTTCATCAGCACTGTTGAAAAAAGAAGAAAAAATGCCAATGCTGCCTCCTGAAATCAAATTTGAACCTTCTAATGTCACCAGAAATTCCCTTGACAGTTGTTTTCTTTTTGAGAGGAGTTGGAGGAAAGCAGTTTTAGAAACACAAAAGATGAGGAAAGGTAACTTCATTTTATTCTTATTTTACTTACAAAAATATAGAAGTAGTACCTTGAATTTACATGTACTTTTTTAATCAGTCAAGAGACATTAAATAATTTTTGTAACATTTAGGTAAGAAGGATAATACCGTAGGCTTATGGAAAAGAAAAATGGAAGCAGATTAGGAATAATTTACTTAAGGTAATTCTATAACTCATGATAAAAAACAAATTCTAAAGAACTACTCTTGATATCAGTGTAGTGCTACCTCTGTTGGATCATACTTCTTTTTGTAAGTCATGTTTGTTTTAAAATACCTCAAGTTGGTATTTATATTTTAAGAAACCCAAATCTTTAACAGCACCTTTTTGTATTAATAATTCTAACGCAAACTTTATTTTTTGAGTGAGCTATGTGGAAAGTATATTATATCTTATAGTTGCTCAATAAAGACTAATTTCAGAACTTTTGACTTGTATACGAGTGTAATAACTTTCCCCCTTAATTTCAAATTATAATTGTATTTCTTGTTTATACTGAATTTTGCCTTTGGCTTTATTAATGGAGATAGAATTCTTGAAAACAGCAAAATTCAAACTCCCCAGCCATTTAATCACTCCTGGTTTTGAGTGTGTTACTGTATTTTTTTGACATTTTTACTAGATTCCTATTAAAAATACACCAGTTTATCTGTTCTCCTACCTCCAAATCTAATTACTGAAAAGAAACTCTACATGATTTTGATCAAGAGAAACTATTTTTTCCAAAAAAGAATAATCAAAGGTTGAAAAATAGCATTTTGAGCATTTAATATTACTCTAGTCCCATTAAATACTATTTCTATTGCTATGCTAGATTTACTTAGTAGAGAAAGCTTCGAAAACAATTCTCTATGTTTAAAAATCATCCAAACCTTTAATCACTTAATCTTCTTTTTCCATTTACTGTCTTCATTTTGAAGTTTTTTTTAAAAAAAGAATAATTTGAACAACGTCTTATACCAGTGATACCTGAGGTCAGTAGAAGAAGCCCTCCTGATGCTTCAGATGTTGCTGTTTATAGATTTGATGTGGGATTTTGCAGAGTGAAAGTTAAAATCAATGCCTGAAATGGAATTCTTTTCTCTCTCACTGCTAGCTCCGATAATCATGTATTTGTACCTCTTGATTTCTACACAAAAGCAGGAAGGTGAAAGGATTTAAAGTAGCAGATATTACAAGATTCTTGAAAGTGCTTTTAATCTGTCTTTCACTATGAATGTATCTAATGTTCTGGGAATTCTGATTAAATAAAATAATGAAGAACAGTGAGGACTATGGGAGATCTGTGAAGCTGCCCTCCTTCCTTCTTCTAATAGTTCTTACCCCCTTAATCAACTCTTGCTGATTAAGTCCCTATCCTCGGAATTGAAAGGTATTCTCTTGGGAAAGATGCTAGCTCAATTACAGTAGCTTAATTTTATTTTCTTAATGACTGATTTGGTATATTTATTATACCAAATTTATTTGGTATATTTATTATACATTTTAGTATATAGTAAAAAAATTATATACATTTAATTAAGAAGTAATACAGATGGTTATTATACTATCTTTAATTAGAATACACCACAGCATTTGGTCTAGAAGAATTCAAAGAATGTGTCAAAACGCCACATTTACCAGGATTGCAAAATTGCCAAAAAAGTGTAAGTTCCACTCCACTAGAGGTTCATAAAAGACTCCTGCATGCTGATACCGAGATGCCTCCTGTCAGGTAGGTCATTTCTTTTCGATTCTCTTTCGTTGAATATTTATTTATAGTAACACTGCTGAATGTAGAGGTTTTTCTGGCTAGTGAATCTAATTCTTTCTTGCCTACTATTTTTTGCATAAAGGATTTAACTTAAAAATATCTCAATTAGCGATTTTATTCAGTTTGACCAGTAGGTACTTTTTTCTGTTTTCAAGTGACATTGCCAGAAGGAATTTAAGGACTTACTTAAAAAAATCTTTATTGCTTTAGCATAGATTGCTCATGAGAATATTGGAATTTTTAGCAATATAAATAAATGAACTCTGCAATATTAACAGGTTTCTGTACCCTGAATAGAGAACCTTGTGTTTCATTTCTAGTTTGACTGAAGTGGTGTGAGGGGAGATCCTGAATGAGATGTCAGCCTAATGAAGACCTTGCATTGCTATCAGATGAAATGAATTTGTCAGCCAGAAAAGTCCCACTGACTTTGAATACTGGCATTTAAACACATTATGATAAAACACCTTTCCTACTATAAATCAGATTGCCTGACATAGCATTAAAAGAAAACTTCTAAAAAAAAAAAAAAAAGAAAACTTCTTTCTCCAAAGGGACCTGTAAGTTAGTAAGACAGTCTCATATCCTATTTGGTTTCTGCTTTGATTTATTTATTTATTCATCAAGTATTTACTGAATGCCTAGTACTAATTCATTTTGCCAGCCTAAAAAAAGATGAAGCATTTACAGCAGTCTGAGTTGTAGCTCTCTTTAGGGGAGGATGTATATTTTCATATTATCTCCTGCCATAGTGTGCTTTGAAGTCATCTAGTTATACACAGCACACACATATTGGAATTTCAGAATATATTTCTTGAGTTTTCCACTAGTATTATTGGTCTTGTTAATTACTCTGGAAACAAATTTTGGTAATATAAATAAAGAATTAGAATATACTGAAAATGAAAAGTTGTGGATAGTTTATATCTAAATTATATATAATAAATAAGAACTTTGTAGAAAATTTGGGGAAAAAATAAAAATAATTATTTGATAATTTATCCATCCTAACATACCCATTTTTATTGTTGGAGGTTCTCTTCTACCCTCCTTCATTTTGGATTTTTATTGGAGTTGTGATTTTAGTGTACTTACAATTTTTTATTCTGCCCTTTTTTACTTAATATTACACGCATGCATTTTTTTCATGTTATGACATAATCTTCAAACAGTCTTTACTGGCCACATTATATTTCATTGTTAGAGCCATAGTTTATTTAATTTTATTTAATTTCCCTATTGTTGGACTTTCAAGTTGCTTTGACATTTTTTTGATTTTGCAGATAACACCATAATGAACAATAACATACATAAAGCTTTTCCCATCATTTTTTTTTTTTTTTTTTTGGCGGTACGCGGGCCTCTCACTGTTGTGGTCTCTCCCGTTGCGGAGCACAGGCTCTGGACGCGCAGGCCCAGCGGCCATGGCTCACAGGCCCAGCCGCTCCGCGGCATGTGGGATCTTCCCGGACCGGGGCACGAACTCGTGTCCCCTGCATCGGCAGGCGGACTCTCAACCACTGCGCCACCAGGGAATCCCCCCCCACCCATCATTTTTAATATCATTCGAGGACAGATTGTCAAGCTATAAAAATATAAAAAGCAAAATTACTCTTTCTGAAGTGAGGTTATGGTGAAATAAGGCAGAATCAGAGATGGTAGAAGAGAGATTGTGAGTTGCTAGTGGAGTAGATGGTAGCAGTTAAAGAGGAGGGATGGCAGGGATGTAGAAAGAAGAGACACCATTGGAAACATGAATATGAAACCTACTTAAGGGCAGTGAGTTTCCACTGTTACCAAGACACCTGTATCCCTGACACTCAGCTCACTCTTGACCTCTGGGCAAACGTATGTAGGGCTGCCTATGGCCATGGACTTGTCTCAGTACAGACCAGTCTTTCAATGCATATGATCATCTTAAAGAAACTGGAAACCCAGAAAGCACCAACAATTAACCCATTGGGCCTCTAGATTTTAAGTCTTCAATTTGCTTCCTTTTTCATCCGATTTCAGTTCATTATTTTTTTCGTTTGCAATTTGGCTGTTTGTGAAATGATCCCTTAATATTTTATGTTGACTTGAG
Organism: Neophocaena asiaeorientalis asiaeorientalis; assembly: GCF_003031525.2. Lineage (NCBI taxonomy): Eukaryota > Metazoa > Chordata > Mammalia > Artiodactyla > Phocoenidae > Neophocaena > Neophocaena asiaeorientalis. The sequence goes on along the minus strand of NW_020175387.1, from coordinate 725,514 downwards.
CGTGAATTTACTTAATTTAATGAAGAATAATGTGACTATATTATATTCGTGTTATGACAAGTGTTCTTCAGACACAAAGTGGAAGAGTGGTGGCTAAGTGTCACACTGCTTATGAACTGCTTGGCGAACGTAAATGTTGGTTCTTTTCCCTGTGTCTTTATTTTAGCCATTCTACTGAGAACATGTTGGGTTGCCTACAAGTATTTTATTCTCTGCATATTGAACAACGCCTTGTGAAAGAACAGTCTTGGCAAAGCAGGGAAGTACTAATTTTTGTCTATCTTGTATATAACCCCATATCCTTTTTAAAAAAAATCTCCATATGTGGATATGTAATTTAAAAACTTTGATAAAAGTTTAATGTGTTTTAAAATTTCTTAAATGATAAAATTTTTCAGTGAATCTCAAGGCATACTTTGGTAATATAACTGAAAATAGTCTTAGAGGTGAAGTGCATTTAAAAATTACAGCTATCCTGCGGTATGACAAACTGCCTCTAGCTGGCAGGCTAGCAGACCTGAAACGATGATTTGTGAGTTTAATTACCTTAAATTAATATTATGAAACTGAAGCAATATGACCTCTCAACTCACCAGTGTTATGTTTAAAAGTTCCATGCAGCCAATACACAAAGATATTTGTTCTGATATTGGACACTGTTTTAAAAAAATGGATGTTCTATGTTTTTCGAAGGACATAAAGCCCTTCACGCTAAGGAGATGAATCATAGAATTTCAGTTATCAGTCAGTAGGTGGAAGAGAATCTGAGGAGTGTCCGTAGGGACCACTAAAACCTTATCACATAACAATCATTAAGGCTGGTCTTGAGTTCCAAACCTCAGTGTGAATACTAGGTCAGCTCATCTTGACTGTACCCATATTTGACAACTAGGAAGTGTGATGTTGCCATGGTAATAAGTTGCTAGGATACCTCCAAGCAGCCGTGTAAGCTGACTTCATTAAACTGTATCACATGGATTGAGAACTAATATGTTTTGATTGAATAGAGAACAAAAAAAAAAGTTATAGCTGACTTCTAAAGTTTAATGAAGTTACAAGAAATTTGGAATTCTTACGGGTTATCTCGCCCACAGCAGATTCAATCGTGACATATTTCCTCTAATAACCTACTCATTATCTAGATCTATTCCAATAGGAACAAAAGTTAATTATGACAAAACTCAGATTGTGGTAATCAATAGGTAAAAAGGGCACAAATAACTGATAATTGGTATCTGGCATATCTAGATACCCTGTTCATCTAATCTTGAGTCCCTTCCTCTAGCATTTCCTGAATCATGATTAGTGATAAGATAAAGGTGGGAAAAGTCAGACCTAACACTCATCCACTGGTAAAATTTATTAACAAAAATCGAGATACTGAGTTGGTTCATATCTGCTTCTGATTGGATTATTTGTGATAGATGGAGTTTCCTTGATAGAAGGAGTTTCCTTTCTTTAACGTTGATTTAATTTTCATATGATGTCCTTCAACAAGTGAATTTCACTGAAAGCAAGCTTCTTATCTCTTACTGTATTTTAAAAAATTAATGTACCCTGGATTTATGTAAGAGTGAATTTATGATAATATATAATTTTAGGTTAAAAAAGACTAAGCCAACATGTACTGTGGCACCACTTCAGGAGAAATCAAAAGGTAGGCTGGATCATCTTTTTCTCCTACCACATGTCTTATTAACTATTCCATACTTATCTTTTTTAAACTTCCTTTCTTTCCATTGACTTAATTGTCTTTGTTTTGTTAATGTTTCTTTTAAGCTTTGTTTATAAACTTAGTGGATGTTGTGTTCAATATATACATACCATTATTATCTCATGTTGGAGGATGGAGGGAACAAAAAGTGCCTACCGAACTGAGAAGGCATCTTGAGACCAAAAACTGAGGCAGGCAGCTCCATATAATCAATGGATCAGCTTATTATATGGTAACTTACTCACAGGATGGGATTGAGCGGACAACCATCTGGAAACATGTGTAGTCACACTCCACACTGCCGAGGGGCCACTGGGACAACTTTATAGTTAACCTAGGGCATGGGGAGTGTGTGCTTGAAAACAGGAAGTGTATTCCTAAGTCAAGATTTATGAATGGGTAACTACTCTCATGGACGCCAGGAATATGTCAGGGAGGTCTTCAGCATTGTTTGGAGGCTAACAGGGCATAGAGGTCACCTGGTCCTAATGATTATTAAGCAATATCTATTAACTACAAAGCCCTTAACAACAGAGAAGTGATTGCACAGTACAGTCCCGGGTAAGGTCAGTGGGAAGACAGGAGAAACTGTGTGGACCCAAGATGGCATCAGTTATGCTAACAGGCATACCTCTCAGGACCCTGGGATAGGCCCTCATCATCTCTCATGTGGACCGTTGCATAACCTGCAAAATGGTCTTGCTTTAGAGTTTCTGACCTTGGAAGTCCTTTAACACTACAACAGAAGCCTAAAACTTGGCCTCTAATCACATCACTCCCTTCTTCAAAAACAACTTGTTGGGTTTCCCTGGTGGCGCAGTGGTTGAGGGTCCGCCTGCCGATGCAGGGGATACGGGTTCTTGCCCCGGTCCGGGAAGATCCCACATGCCACAGAGCGGCTGGGCCCGTGAGCCATGGCCGCTGAGCCTGTGCGTCTGGAGCCTGTGCTCCGTGACGGGAGAGGCCACGACAGTGAGAGGCCCGCGTACCGCAAAAAACAAAAAAATAAAACCAAAAAAAACAACTTGTTACCTACAGACTAAAGTATGAACTCCTTAGCTTGGCCTTGAACTCTTTACTCTCTTCCCCTAACTTTCCTTTCTAGCCTTATCTTCTAATTAATTTTTTCATGAATCTGTGTACCTATAACATCCAACTACAAAAACCTATCTATATGCCAACAGTTTAGGTTACATAAAACTACTCCATGGTGACTAAGACAGCACCAAGGAGCATTTCCACCTATTTGGAGTATGAGTTTGTCCTTTGAAGCTTTAAAATCAGACATTCTCACTTCCACCTTTCTGATACATTTAATCAGAATTTTGTTTTTCAAAAACAGACACTGTTGAGTCAGTTAGTTACACTTTTAATGATGCCTACAAGATTTTGGAGAATTTCCTGGCAGCTCTGGTATCTACACTTACTGCCTCACTCCTTGCTTCACGTGTTACAGATTCATGGGGCAACATACTAAAGGAACCATTTATGGCATATGACACAGTGCATATGTCTAGCATTTATGTTCTCCAATAAATTCTTAGCCATTTCCTGAAGTGATTTTACCCAAAGTCAGTGGTGAAGATTCCTGAGCTGTACAGTCAAACATTTTTCATTTTGTCATTATATTTTCTTGCCTTCTGTTGATTATTATCTAAATAGGATTTTTCAACAGTGACAGTATTAACATTTTGGACTGGATAATTCTGCTGTGGGGGTCTGTCCTGTGCATTGTAGGATGTTTAACAGCATCCATGACCTTTACTCACTAGATGCCACTAGCACCTCCCAAGGTGTGGTAACCAAAAATGTCTCCAGATGTTGCCCAATGTCTTTGGGGTGGCAAAATCACCCTCAACTGAGAACCACTGTTTTAAGCATTACATCTTCAGCATTATATGTTACCTGTTACTTGTCCTTCAGACTATCAAGTGTTTCATCCTTCACCTGTGCACACAGTTATTTCCTTACCAGCATAACATGTTTTAAACCTTACTTATTTTTAATTTTTGTCATAATCATAGTTGTCTTCTTATAGTGCATTCATCACTTCCATGATTTTGCACTTATGGAGTAATGGAGTTAATAGAGCACCTCCAAACAAACAACAAAAATGAAAATTACTAAGCAAGACTTATATTGAGATTGTCAGTGGCAGTCAGATTGATTTGTTAGCAGCTTTGTAAGTTTAGCCTGTGGAAGTTCATAAACTTCTTGGATATTTCCCTTATCTGAATTTCCATCAGCTATAAACAACTTCTGTAATCAACAGGTAACATGAAATAAAAATATAAATGTTAATTAGAACAAAAGACATTTGTTTTGCATCTTGGCCCAAATGAATATTTGCCTGCCTATTTTCCAGTAGGCCAACTTTATGGTTCTTCTGGGCTGGGTACTATGTCTTATTCACCTTTGTATCTCTGTAGTGCCTGTACCAATCCTACAACATATGGAGTCTTCAGTAAATATCAATACTTGTTGCTTTTCCTTCAGAGTCATATAAGAAGGCAGTTCATTCATTCATTCACCAAACATGAATTTAGCATCTACTCTGTGCCATTCATTGTTCTAGTTCTTAGGCTTAGAGTACGTCTCTCAACAAAACAAAGATCCCTGCCCTTGTGGAGCTTACATTCTAGTGAGAGAATACAGCCAACAAACATTAAATATAATAAACAAATCCATCACACAGTATATTAAAATACATAGTATTTTTTTAACTTATTTTTAAATTTTTTATTTTATTTTATTTTTATTATTTCTGGCTGTGTTGGGTCTTTGTTCCTGTGCGCAGGCTTTCTCCACTTGCGATGAGTGGGGAGCTACTCTTCGTTGCAGTGCACGGGCTTCTCATTGCAGTGGCTTCTCTTGTTGAGGAGCACGGGCTCTAGGTGCATGGGCTTCAGTAGTTGCAGCATGCAGGCTCAGTAGTTGTGGCTCCCGGGGTCTAGAGCGCAGGCTCAGTAATTGTGGCACATGGGCTTAGTTGCTCCACGGCATGTGGGATCTTCCCGGACCAGGGACCGAACCCATGTCCCCTGCATTGGCAGGCGGATCCTTAAACACTGTGCCACCAGGGAAGCCCAATACATAGTATTTTAAAAGGTGGAAGTGCAGTAGAAACAACAACAAAAAATAGAACAGGGTAAGGTAGATCAGGAGATCTGGGGAGAGAAGGATGATTTACAATTTTAAATAGGGTGGTTGGCAGTAATATTTGGGCAAAGATTTGAAAGAGGTGAGAGAGTTAAACTCTGGGAAAATGTTATTCTCTTGGGGCCAGCAAAGGTCCCAAGGTGGGATGGTACCTGACCTGTTGGAAAAAAACATCAGGAGTCAAGTATGGCTAATCTCAGAGGGTGGAAGATGAGGTAAGAGAGGTAATGGAGTATCTGACCTTGTGGGGCCCTGAAAGGGACTTTATATTTAACTTTGATTGAAATGAGGAGCCATTACATGATTTTAACAGAAGAATGATTTTAATGTGATCTGATTTAAATTTTGAAAGGATCATGTGGTCACACCTTTCAAAAAAATGGCCCAGAGAACTTCCATCTCTGATTATGATGGAATAACTTATATCAGACCAACTTTACTACCAAGAATTCGCATAAGAGCTAATCATAAAAAATAATTTAGGGCTTTCCTGGTGGTGCAGTGGTTGAGAGTCCGCCTGCCGATGCAGGGGATGCGGGTTCGTGCCCTGGTCCGGGAGGATCCCACATGCCGCGGAGCGGCTGGGCCCATGAGCCATGGCCGCTGAGCCTGTGCGTCCGGAGCCTGTGCTCCGCAGCAGGAGAGGCCACAACAGAGAGAGACCCGCGTACTGCAAAAAATAAATAAATAAATAAAAATAATAATTTAAATATATTTTATGATATATAAAATAACTATAAAAGTAATATATTACATATATATTAATATACAGTAAAAACATTTTTTTAAAAATATAAAGTAATAAAAGTATTTAAAAAACAATGTTTTAAGTTGTCAAGAGCAATCATTTCCAACTCAGAAGGCTGAGATTCTGAAGGAATAACTGCAGAGAACTGAGCCCGAATATCTGTGAGCAAATTCCCCAACAGGTGTTTGCCTGTTTCTAAGTGACATGTATGCTGGGTAATATTTTAGGACATGAAGCAGAAAATAGCTTCTTGGAGGCTAAAGGACTGAGCAGAGATTTCAGTAACTTAGCATTTGCCGGGGAGACAGAGGTGGGAGTTGAAGGGAGTTTAAGGCTTGCCAAGATGGAAAGCCCTTGGCAAAGACAAGCTTTCAGTTGAAACTGTTGAAGAGCTACACGCTGTAATAACGGCATACAATAGACTAGCTTTTAAAATAGCCTAAAACCCCATTTTTTTTGACATTTGGCATGCTATTTATTTCATCTTTAGCTCATCCTTTTACACTTTCTATTTATTGTGTTAAAACCCAGTTTTGACTGGATTAAAGTGATATGCCTACCAGAAGAAAATTAAATTTTCTTTGGAAAACTGTAAGATAAACCAGAGCCTTACAGGTTTGTGTACACAGTCTCAAGCATTCAATCAAAACTTACCAGACATTAAAAGAAATATACCTTGGACTTCCCTGGTGGCGCGGTGGTTAAAAATCCATCTGCCAATGTGGGAGACACGGGTTTGAGCCCTGGTCTGGGAAGATCCCACATGCTGCAAAACCACTAAGCCCGTGTACCACAAATATTGAGCCTGCATGCCACAATTACTGAAGCCTGCGCACCTAGAGCCTGTGCTCCACAATAGGAGAAGCCACTGAAATGAGAAGGCTACACACCGCAACGAAGAGCAGCCACCACTCGCCACAACTAGAGAAAGCCCACATGCAGCAATGAAGACCCAATGCAGCCATAAATAAGTAAATAAATAAATAAATTTTAAAAAGTAAAACTTATCAGGCATAAAAGAATGACAAAAACCAAGAGAAGAAATAGACAATATCAGCAGACCTACAAAAGATCCAAATAGACATTATTTGACAGGGATTTAAAAAACTATATTTAATATATTCAAGATAATAGAGAAAATGATGAAAAATTATATCAGAGAATTAGAATCTATAAAAAATAAATAGAAATTATTGAGCTGAAAAATACAAAAATAGATTAGATTTAACAGATGATAGGGCATGGGCAACAAAAGCAAAATAAACAAGTCGGGTATATCAAACCTACAGGCTTTTGCACAGCAAAAGGAAACAATTAACAAAATGAAAAGGCAGCATATGGAATGGGAGAAAATATTTGCAAACCATGTATTTTATAAGGAGTTAATATCCAAAATATATAAGGAACTCCTACAACTCAATAGCAAAAAACCAAATAACCCAATTTAAAAGTGGGCAAAGGACCTAAGTAGACATTTTTCCAAAGAAGACATACAAATGGTAGTAGATACAGGAAAAGATGCATAACATCACTTGTCATCAGGGAAATGCAAATTAAAATGTAGAAAATAAAAGGAACAAATAATAAAGAGCAGAAATCAATGAAGTAGAAAACAAATATTCAGTAGAGAAAATCAACAGAGCCAAAAGTTAGCTTTTTGAAAATGTGAATAAAATTGATAAATGTGTAGCAAGTCTGATGAGAGAGAGACAGAGAGAAAGAGACAGAGAGAGAGAGAAATTACCAATATTATATAAGAAAAGAGAAAACACAACTTAGAATTGACACAATTGACACTGGTGAATTCTTCCAACATTAAAAAAAAAACAAAAAACTATGTTACGTAAATTATTCCAGAAAATAGGAAAAGAGGGAACACTTAAAGACCCATTTTATGAGATCTCTAACCTTGATTCTAAAACCTACCTTTGACATTATAAGAAAGTAAAATTATAGACCAATTTTTCCTATAAAATAGAAGTAAAAATTCTAAACAAGACACTACCAATTCAAATTCAGCGATATATAAGAAAGATAATGCAACACAATCATATCAGATTTACCTAAGACATGCGAGATTGATTTAACGTTAGAAAAGCAATCGGTGTCATTCATCTTATTAATAGAATAAAGGAGAAATCTCATATGTTCACTTTAATAATTGCAAAAGATATTTTAATGAAATTCTATATTCATGATTAAAAATATTTTTAGCAAACTGAGAAGGGAACTTTCCTAATTTGATACAGATTATCTTTTTTTAAACTCCTACAGTAAACAGTATACTCTTAAACAATTAATGGGTCAAAGAAGAAATCACAAGGGCATTTAGAAAATATCTGGGGACAAATGAAAACAGAAATATACCTATAGATTACAGCAAAAGCAGTGCTAAGAGGGAAATTTATGGTAAACACATAAAAAAAGGAAAAAGATTTTGAATGAACAACATAAACTTATACCTCAAGGAACTAGAAAGAAGAATAAACTAAGCCCAAACTTACAAGAAGGAAGGAAATAATAAGATTAGAGAAGAGATAAATGAAATAGAGAACAGAAAACAAATCAACAGAAAGAAGATTTAGTTTTTAGAAAAGATCAGCAAAGTTGACAAATCCTTGGTTAGACTAAGAAAAAAAGCAGAGAAGACTCAGATAGCTAAAATTGGGAATGAAAGAGGAGACATTATAACTGATCACAGAAATAAAAAGGATTATAAGAGGCTACTGTGAACAATTATATGTCAACAAATTGGGTAACCTAGAAAAAAATGGATAAATGTATAGAAATATACAACCTACCAAGATTAAATCATGAACAAATAAAAAACTGAACAGACCTATAACTAATGAGGAGATTGAAGCAGTTATCAAAAACATCCCAACAAAAACAAAAAAGCCCAGAAATCTAGGGTAAGAGGATTATAATTTAAAGATGACAACAAACTTGCACATTTGCTCATATCTTATTGGTTCCTACTTATTAACAAAGCTCTACTTAGCTCTGAAGCAAGCTGAGAAATGTAATCTCTACCTGGATGATCTTGCGCTCAGTAAAATCCTGTTTTGGAAGAAGGAGTAAAAAGTTTCAAAAAGATCATTAGTAGTCTGCCATAATTCTTTTTTTTTTTTTGCGGTACGCAGGCCTCTCACTGTTGTGGCCTCTCCCTTTGCGGAGCACAGGCTCCGGACGCGCAGGCTCAGCGGCCATGGCTCACGGGCCCAGTCGCTCCGCGGCATGTGGGATCCTCCCAGACCGGGGCACGAACCCGCGTCCCCTGCATCGGCAGGCGGACTCTCAACCACTGTGCCACCAGGGAAGCCCCATAATTCTTTTATAATTAAAATTTCTAACATTCTATTGCAGATATTTGGAAATATAGTTAATTTTTGCAGTTTGATCCACATTGCTAAAGTCCCTTATTATTTCTTGATATATATTATACATTTTATACTGTGTATACATACATATTATATATGATATATATAAATTTTTGAGTTCTCTACATAGATTATCATAATCATATGTGAATAATGTCAGTGTTATTCTTTCTTTCCAAATCCTATGCCTTTATTTTTCTGATTTTTCTAAGCTGGCTAGAAGCACCAATACAATAGTGAAGAGAAATGAAAAGTCGGCATCTTTGACTTGTTTCTGATTTTAAAGGAAATGCTTTTAATGTCTTCTCATAAAGAATGATGTTTGATGTATGTTTTGGGTAGATATCCTTTATCAAGGTAAAGAAGTTCCCTTTGACTTTAATTTGCTGAGAGTTTTGTTTTTTGTTTTTTTTGTTTTTTTTAAATATAAATGAAAGTTTAATTTTATCAAACATTTTTCTGAATGTGATTTTCTGTTTAATTTTTTAAAATAAATTTCTCATATTTTTAAAAATATTTATTTGGCTGTGCAGGGTCTTAGTTGCAGCATGCGGGATCTTTTTAGTTGTGGCATGCGAACTCTTAGCTGCAGCATGTGGGCTGTAGTTCCCTGACCAGGGATCGAATCCAGTCCCCCTGCATTGGGAGCGCGGAGTCTTAGCCACTGGACCACCAGGAAAGTCCCCTGTTTAATTTTCTAATGTGGACAATAACTTTTGTAGATTTTGTAATGTTAAGCCACTCTTACATTCCTTGGATACCCCCATTGAAGGCATGATGTATTATCTTTTTTTGTGTACTGCCATATTTAATATGCTCATATTTTATTGGGTTTTAAAATCTATGTTTATGAGTGAGCTTACCACTAATTTTCCTTTCTGTTCTCTCCTTATCTGGATTCAGTGTCAAGACTGTAATGGCCTCATGGAATGAACTGGGGAGTATTCTGCTTTTCCTATTCTCTGAAGGATATGACCTAAAATTGGAATGATCTCTCCCTTGAAAGTCTGATAGAGTTCATTTGTAAAATCATTTGGATCATTTGTTTTCTTTGGAGGAATCTTTTAATGTTAATTCAGTTATTTTAATTTTAGGACTCTTAAGGCATTCTAATTCTCCTTCCATCAATTTTGGTAAGTTATATCTTCTAGAATATTTTACATTTTGTCTAAGTTTTCAAATTTATTGGCATAAAGTTTAGTCTTTGCTCTACCTATACTTCTCCTCATATTATTTATTTGGACCTTTTGTCTTTTTTTAAATTAATCTAACTGGAAGTTTTCCTTTATTAACAGTCTTTTCAGTGAAGAACTCTTATCTTTTTAAAAAATCTTTCTAATTGTAAGTTTGTTTTCTACTTCATTGATTTCTCCTCTTTCCTGTATTGTCTTCCATGTTCTTTGGGTTATTCTTTTCCTAACGTATATCTTATACCTAGCTTACTAATTTTCAGTCTTCTTTTCTAACACAGGAATTTTAGGGTATAAACCCCTCTATGTTCAACTTTTGTTGCATCACACAAGTTTTGTAATATTTTCTTTATCATTTAGTTACAAGTATTTTTAATGTTTATTACAATTTCTTTTTTTGATGGATGAATAATTTAAAATGTGTGTATACATTTCTAAATATTTGAGAATTTTAAGACTTATTATTAACAACTTCCAACTTAATTGTATTGGTCTGTATGATACCAATTCTTTAAAGTTTTTTGAGGTTTGCTTAATGCTTAGAATCTAGTTATTTTGTAGCCAGAAAGTCTAAGTGTCAAGTCCATCTTACTGCTAAGAACTGGAATCCTGATCGATTCTTCCCTTCTACTCTCTGTCTGAAATTCCCACTCTCATTACACACCCAAATAAAACAAAACAAACAAAAATACCAACCACATTGGAGAATTGAGGTCAATTTTTATTTTTGGCACTTGAAACTGAAGTTAAACAATAGTATTTTAAAGCAATATGGATCAGTGTATTATTTTCAAAGCCTTGTATGCTTCTAAATAAAAGTATTTATACATATTACATATTTAGGGCAATATTTGTGATTGCATGGGAACTCCGAATTGATGCATCTGGGTTTAAATCCTGCCTCTAACAATGTCTAAACTCTTTTTTAAATCTGTGATCCAAGATAGTACTAGTTACCTACTTCATAGTACTGTTGTGTGGATGTATAGATGAAAAATACTTGAATAGAGAGATCATTCAATACTTGTTATCTGTTATTATTGTTATTACTATCCTTCAAAACAGAAGCTTGATTAACGCTGTTTCAGTTAGTGAGTGACTTATTTTACTTTATAATTTTACTCTTTCACCTCAACGTTTATGAGAAATCGTTTTGTTTGGAGACAGTAACTTGATAAGCATGTAAGGTATGAAATGAGTCATTTATGGAGATCATGCCTTTTATTTTGGAATAAATTCCACAGCCATCCCATGTTTTAAGAAGCACATGACAGACTCAGAGTTAGTTTTTTTATCATTAAATATAAACATTAAGCATTTTTTAGTTAAATATTTTTTGAGAGGACTTGCCATCCCAGTCACTTTAGAAAGTTAAGTAGCTTTCATTTCTACTTCAGAGAATGTGTTATATGAAGAGCTAGTGGTGTTTAATGGTGATTTGAGGAACAGATATTTGGTGTATGCTCTTTTAGAGAATATCATTCATGTGTGCTTAATTTAACTGTAATAACAGTTTTAGGTTTTTTTCTTTACAGGTTCTGGCTTCAGCGATCCTCTCACTGGAGCGCCATCTCAGTACTTACAGAGACTTTCTAAAATGGCCATTTTGGAGTATGATACCATTCGTCAAGAAACAACCAGAAAATTTAAAAAGAGCAAGAAACAAGAGCTTTGAGACTGCTGATTATCCTTTCGTGTGATGCTTTCTTCACTGACTTCTAAGGTTTGTCTTTTTCCTTTCTTTTCCTTTTTTCGATATATGATATGATGTGCAATGATTTACATACAATGGAAATGTAAATAGGAAACAAATATTTTCTGTTACATACGGCATATGTTGTATTTTGTTAATCTTACAGACATTTAAGTTATTATTTATACAGTTTATATATGGGGACATAAGCCTAAGAAAAATCATATTCTATGAATTTTATGCACATTGGTTATATCTTTTGATTCAATTTGATAAATGTTTTTTGAGTATCTGTACAATGACGTTTGCTAGGAGCTGCAGAAGATTCAAGAATGAGTCCTCACTGTTAGGGTTAGAAGGCTCCCCATGAGAACCCCCTCTTTTCCCTGCTCGAGCTTGAAAGCAGTTGTGAGATAAGTATTCAAGCAGATGAAAATGAAAATATTAGTTTTGTTTGCTGATAAAACCTGGAAGGGAAATCCTGGCTTAGATGTGTGGCAACAGTGGGTTTCCTAACACTGAACTTCAGAATTGGGCAAATGTACACACTCAGATATTGCTCACCTCAGACTCACCTGCTGAACTGGGCCTTTACTACCAAGCAGAACAAGGCATCTCTACTGCGTAGACAGGTGGATCCCTGAGGGGAAAGTGGGTGGGAAGAGAGACTCGCTCAGCCTCTAGGGGAGGAGGAAGAAGGTCTAGGTCAAGAGGAAAAACCCCTCCTCAGGAAAGCCTGAGGTGTTTGTCAATGCAAGTCCCTGAAAAACCGGGAGAAATCAAGGATACCAATGGCCGATCCAGCGGAGAATGAGAAATGGGCCATAAGAGAACAACACAGTGTTAACAGAGGAACGAAAATGAGGCAGTAATGTCCAACAGGGAGGTAGAGAAAGCTTCATGGAGGATGCAGTGTTAGAAATGGGCCTTAAAGACATGAAAGATGGAGGGAGAAGGCATTTCTAGAAAGATGGAATAACATAGCAAGGACATACTATGCATTTGGGAATGATATACTTGGCTGGAGCACTAGGTGGTATAGGGCAAACTTCATCAATTCACGTGCCTACAGACACCAAGCCAGTAGCACAGTGAATGATACCAATCAGATGAAGGCTGTGGTGACCTGGGTCATGTTTCTCCATTCATAAACAGGCACTCACTGCCTAGTTTCAGCCCTCTTGTCGTGTGGGAATGTGGACCCAAAGTTGCCAGATGTTCTAACTTTTCATGAGAAGCCAGAATCTGGATTTTTGTGAAATCTTCCAATGTGTAAATATTAGCAACTAATTCAAAATAAGCAACTTATAATTAAAAATTTATAAAGCCATTGTGCAAGCCAAAGAAAATTACATGGGCAAGCCAGATCTGGCTTTGTGGGGCTATTTATTTAAGTTTGTTTGTTTATTTATTTATTTATTTTGGGCTGTGCTGGGTCTTCACTGCATGTGGGCTTTCTCTAGTTGCAGCAAGCTGGGGCGACTCTTCGTTGCAGTGCACGAGCTTTTCATTGTGGTGGCTTCTCGTTGCAGAGCGTGGGCTCTAGGCGCGTGGGCTTCAGTAGTTGTGGCACATGGGCTCAGTAGTTGTGGCACATGGGCTTAGTTGCTCCGCGGCATGTGAAATCTTCCCAGACCAGGGCTTGGACCCGTGTCCCCTGCATTGACAGGCAGATTCTTAACCACTGTGCCACCAGGGAAGTCCCTGTGGGGTCATTTATTTATGCATCCTCAGGATCAAAGGACTAGAGGGCGATAGGGCTCAAAGCATAACTTGATCACATCTGGTAGAGAACCTTCAGATGCCAAGCATGAGTCTATATTTCCTCTGTTTCACAATGGAAGATTTTGACAATGAAAGTAAATTATTGCTTTTCTGATTTAGGAAGATTCATCCAGGTTTAATTTGTAGGCTAGATTGTAGTGGGAGGAGACTGGAGATAGGGAAACCAGTCAGGAGGTTTTTATAAAAATTGAGGTAAGAATCTCTCAGTAGAAAGGTAGAAATAGGAATGGGAAGGACAGATTAAGATAATTAGGACATCAAGGCAAAGAACTTAAGATCCTTTGATATAGGCTATCAGGAGAGGAAGGATCAAAACCAGCTTATTTCTGGTCTTAGACATAAGATTCTCAGGAGATGCTAGTTTGGGGGAAAATGAGGATGAGTGCAACTTTGGGTATATTCAGTATAATGTGCCATCAGGACATCCACAGAGAGATGCCAAGCAGGTAGTTGAAAGCAGATGTGTAATTCCAGAAAAAGATACTGACTGGAGTTAAAACTTTGAGAAACATTTGCATAACCAAGGCTGTGTTTTCCCCAATAAAAGAGGAGAGAGAGAAAAGAACCCAGATTTATAAGGGATGAGAGGAAATAGGTAGAAGACAAATGAAGAAGGAGAAGGAGAAGGAAGAGAAGAAGAAGAAGAAGGAGAAGAAGAAAAATAAACTATCACAGATGTAGGAGGATGAACATATTCTATGTCCTTGCATGCTCTATATTAATGTATAAAATACACTATTAATGTGTGTTTATATGCATTACATGATGCATTAGTTTCTAGGGAAATAACCAAGTAAACTTAAGTGGATGTGTTTTTGCCTACATCTGAATTTTGACTGAGAATGATTTAGATATTACCTGTACCTTTTCTATGTTCTGACCACCTCCTCCAAGTGTGGCCAATGATTTAAGAAATGAGAAGCAGGAGAAAAGGTTTTCTCAAACAAAAATTTGATGAACTTTTTAAAAATTTTATTTTACTAAAGTATAGTTGATTTACAGTGTTGTGTTAATTTCTACTGTACAGCAAAGTGATTTAGTTATGCATATATATACATTCTAAGAACACAGTACAATTTATGTCAGAGAATATTTTGTGGATAGGCACTTCTAAACACCTTTGATTATCAGATGGATTTCATTTATTGAGCTCCTACATGTACTCTAAACATTTAATATTTTTGTAAACCTTATGAAAACCCTAAAAAGTAGGTAGGTGATATTATTCCTAGTTTATAAAATAAGTAGATCGAGGATTGTTTTATACTTGGTCTCCAGCTAGAAATAGGAGAGCTAGAATTCTAACCTACTAGGATTTAAAGCCCATATACATAAAATCAGTAGAATAATAATTGTTTTGAAATGTAAACTTAGTTGATACAGCATGGTTTAATTACTTAAAATTTAGAGCAAGATAGTAAATACTTGCACAGAAAAAAGTATCTCCTAGTATTGAGTTGAGTTCCTGACTTATGACACTAACACATCTTGGAGCATTTATACCAGTAGAGTAGAAAGACCCCTCCCCCATCTCCCCTATGAAAGAGTTCAACTGAAGCCAATTCAAGAAAGGAGTGGAATGTTTATTTCTTTTTAATAAGTGAGATATGCTAACGATAATTAATCATCTTGGGATTGAATTTAACATGTTTTTCATTAAATCGTAAAAAAAAAAAACAACACAGGCTCTACTTCCTGACATTGCATTTACTCTTTTTGTTCCTCATGAACTTTTTAGAAAAACCAACATGTATTTGGTACTCAGAAGGCTCAAATCATCCCCAGTTGAGCACACCCAAGATTTAGACATAAGGATAAGATGCCAACTTCTGATATTGTAGCTACCATGGATGTTAATTTTATGCTTGGGATGAAGACAATGTTGCCAGCATGACCCTTTTGCATTTGTGATTTGGAAATTCCTCCAGTGTAAGCAGTATCAGTCACAATTTGGGGAAACTAGACCTTATGATAAATATTTAGGATGGGAGAATAGAGTCCTGATTTCAGGATGAGAAAACAGTTCTTTACAAAAAGTGATTACTTCAGTGAAGGACAAACCATTAGTCAATGATAGTTCCGAAGACATTTCCTGAGAAGACATTGTTCATCAAGCAACATTTTAATATGTAATTTAGACTCCTGAGTACATATGGTCACCATGAATCAGATGCCATGTCTTAGATTAAGGAATGGGTATGTTAGTTAATATCTTGTGATCCTGATTCACAGTCTCTGTGAGTTTGGTTGATGTGAATTGGTACACAGATCCTGATCATCCTGGGCAAATTAATGAAATGAGGGTTTTTTTTTTTTTACTAGAAAAATAAATTTAGTATTTTTGGAAAAATAATATACATTTTTAGGAATGTCAGCAATGTAGAAAAGTACAAATAAAAAGTTTACAAAACACTTCAAATCTCACCCACTCGTAAATAACATCAGGTAAACATCTTTCTCTGCATATATGCAGATAGATACGGAAATACCTGTATTAAAACGGATCATTCTGTGCCTCCTATGTTTAGATAAAGTTAATTTTACTCTTGTAAAAGAAATAAGTGAAACTGAAGTCATTGCTAAAATCCAAATGTTATTAATTTTAAAATATTTTATAATATAGGTCTAGATCTTCTTTCCTAAAAGAGATTTTTTTTTTTTCCCTAAAATATTCCTCTTCAAGAAACTTCTGGTTCTGGTCGAAAACATTTGTCAACTTAGAAAAACCTACCTAGTCGTCTAAAGATGAGTTAAAAATGTTTCCAGGTACTGCCTTTGTTGCAAGGGAAACTTAAGCATAAGTACTACACAGAGACCTTGGAACTTGAACTGCATTCTCCACTAGGGTTGGTCTCTGTTTCACTTAGTCACTCACACTTATAAAGGGTCTTCTATGGGACAATAAGTCACCGCACCCAAAGATAATTAACCCCTTTGCAGAACCAGCAAATCTTTATAACATTAATAAAGTGAACAAAATGTTGAGAGAGACAGAGAGAGAGAGATTCTTCTGTAAGGTTTTTCAAAGTTAAGCGTGCATCCAGATCTGGAGAGCTTGTTAAAATACAGATTCTTATAGGTCTGGGGTGGGTCTGAGAATTTGCATTTCTAACAAGCTCCCAGGTGATGCTGATGCTCTGATCCACGGATCACACTTCGAGTAGCCTGCCTGAGAATCACCTGCACTTAGACTTACCTGGTGCATTTTTGAGACACACCATAGTCCAGGCTCTACTCCCAGAGAATCTGATCTAGCTGGTTTGGGGTGGCCACTGAACATGGGTAAGTTTTAAAATCTCCCCAGGCATCCTAATGTGCAACTAGGTCTGAGGATTACCGTTGAAATGTTAAGAGATTATGAAAAATATCAAGAAATTAAAATAACCTTTTTCCTTCTATTCAGAGCTTTATGGACACTATTACATTGTCTCCCGGTATTAGTTGTTGCTGTGGAGAAATCTGATTCTTCACCATTTTTTAATCCCTTGTAGATTATTTGCCATTTCTGCCTGGATGTCTAAAGATTTTCTTGATTCTTGAAACTGAATCAGAGTATGACTCACTGTGTGTTGCCCTAGATCAAAATTGCCTGGAACATAGTATGTTCTTTCAAAGCTGCATATTCCATTTTTTCTACATTTTTGGGAAATTTTTTCTTTCATTGTATCTTTGAATACTTACTCCTTCTGTCCCATATTTTTGAATTCTCTACTTCAGGAACACCAAACATGCCTGAGATCATCTTTATCTGTTTTCAGTGTCTGGCGAGTTGGAAAATAAGATTTGTCAATATTTTTCTATTTTCTTTCTGATTAATCTGTGGATTTTTTTTTTCTCCCCTAGCTGTGTTGGCTGTTGATGATTTTAGTGTTTCTTCTAGGTCAGCTATTCTCCACTGTGCCCAGCAAGGTGAAGGTATTATTTTCCCATTTTATAGACAAAGAAATTGTGATTTAATAACTTACCCAAGTTTCCACAGCTCACAGATTCCAGAGCCCAGGTTTGAACCTGGGTTTACCTGAATCCCAGGTCCCTGCTTTCTCCATCACAGTACAACCCTCTTTGAAAATGTCATCTTGAATGTCCTTCCAATTCAAAAAGTGCTTGTGGGCAGGTCCCCGCCTGCCCTACTCAGACTTACCCATCGACAACATTTAATGGATGGGCCATTTGTGCTGGGTGCTAGATGAGGGCTGTGGGGACATTGTCGACTGTCGTTAATTCCTCCTTCCTCACGCCATGTAGGGCATGAAGCTTCAGAGTGACAGTCTAGCTTTCCCACCTCAGAAAATAAATAGAAATATTATAGAACCCTAAGGAATAGTTTAAAATTTAAATAATCACTGGCATCTATAGTGATTTATGGATTACAAAGCCCTTACACTCACACAATTTCACTAGCACCTTGGAAGATGACGTTACACAGGGATGTTACATATGGATGATTTCTTGGATGAGGATAGCAGAGGGTTCCCTTGGTGCCACGCGGTTACTGACAGGCAGCTCCACTGTACCTTGCCATCAGAAACACTTTCTAAATCTCCTTTAGGTCCACTGTAGGCTCATATAATTAGCCGTATAATTTCAAGTGCTTGACATTTATTTGTTTTTTCCATCTGGATTTTTTTCCTTTGAAAATAAGGGTGGACTGCCAATTGAAATTATGAACTGGCTCCTATTGGAATGGGTTTGGGGTGTTGAATAAATGACTGATGTCAGCAGACACCCCGAGTCAGAAGAAAGGTGAACTAAGACCTGCTTTAGAATAAATATTTGTGATTCCTCGAGCAGTTCTTCCCTCTTAATGTATGGCTTTTTCAGAATGCTTACGGTCTGCGTCCTGACTGATGCCTGTGTTTAAAGAAGTATAGAGATTGCCACCAGTGCCTGGTGATTCCATCAAACTATTCAGCTATACATAGAAAATGTACGAGTTCACAGTTACAGGCATAATTTACCTTCCTCAGAATACAAGTTGATACCTACATAAAATGGACATGTGAGGAGAAGAATGCTTTTGATTCATGGCGTGTTTCTCTTGTGTTAAATTTTTAATCTGAAACTAAAGAGATATCAGTCTGTAGTTTTTCTACAACTCCACAAACCTGAGCATAAGCTGAGATAATGTGCTCATGAAGAGAAACCAAAATCCTATCTTCCAAAAAACTGAATCTGGTCAAATAAGGCCGCCAGGGACCTTATCCTAAAATTGATAACTCTGAGGGATATGACAGACTTAAAGTCCATGCTTACGGAGCAGTGTTTTGGCAACAACAAAAAGATGGAAGAAAAGACATCTCTGGCGTGTGTCAGGTCAATTTCATTTAATGCAAATGTATTTTAGCAGATTAAATACATTCACAAATTGAGTTACACTTTAGGAGATTTGGCACGTACACTTGAAACAATTATGGACGGCTATCCATCCCCCCACTACAGGTCTTGTTTGGACAGTCTTTCTGTGTGTGTGGTAAAATACACATAACATAAAGTTTACTATCTTAGCCATTTTTTTTTTAGCACACATCCTGTCTCAATTTTATTAAGTTTAATATACATTAAATTTTCAATCCCATTCACTAAAACCATGCAGATTCAATGTATGCATTTCTACAACTAAAATTCCCTTTCTAGTGGATGGCAGAAAGAGGAAACACCAACATATTGATGATTCAGTATTTTCGGAAGTTTTTTTTCTTTTTTAATATCTTTTTTTTTATTAGAGTATAGTTGATTTACAATGTTGCGTTAGTTTCTGCTGTACAGCGAAGTGTTATCAGTTATACATATACATATTTTAAGTGTTCAATTCAGTGGCATTAATACCCTGCCATCGACAATCTTGCATTCTCTTGGTTTTTTGTTTAGGACTGACTTCCTTTCTCCTCTCCTACTTCACTTCTCTCTTCTTGGCTTGACTCTGGCCATCCTAACCCATAGGCAAAAAATTCTGACACTTTGTACAAAAGCAAAAAAAGAATGATCCACATGGCACCCCTGGCAGGATATCTAATCAAAACCTGACCTCAACAATGATGGAAATTGGTCTTAGAGAAAGAGTTGCAGGCTCTCAGGGAAATGCAGGCACTCTGATATGTGTACATAGACTGAACAGGGCTGAAAGCAGAGTCCTGGTCATGCACTGCGGTGGGAACTCAATGCACAGTGGCAAGATGTAGCCTCCGCTTTGGGAATGGAGCCTTCCAAGAGAGGAAGACAGGACACTCCTGCTACAATGTAGTTCAATCCCCTGAATTCCTATAAAACCTGTTCAAGGAATCTTTTTTTATAATTTGGTAAAATTAGAAGTCTACTCCTATACAACTTTAGCATAAGTTGTAGATGGCCTTGGGTGAGCATTTCCATCTAAGCATAGGGTTTCCGCTTATTAGAGATTATTTAGATCAACTCGACAACCGCGAAGCTGACCACATGCAAAGCACAGCAGAGGACATCTAAAGGGAAGTAGGATACAGCTCTTGCCTTCAAGGATTTTACACGCTAATGCAGATGGGTGAGCGTGGATAGCTGTGTGATGGGATGGCATAAATGTTGTAAACTTAGGTAAATACTCAGCACTGACCTTCTCTGAGACTTCACTTCTGGTATGCAGGGTATATGAAACTAATAAGTGAAATACAGTTATGAGGAAATCTTCAAGAAAAATGACTAATTAATGAATTTACTTCAATGTGTATTGATTTCGCATGGATCAGGCCCTAAGTTAGTGACTGGAAATCCAAAGAAAAATGAGCACAGTCCCTGTCCTTGAGAGTCTGACACACAGGAAGGGGAAACTGACAGCCACTGACAACACAGTGTAAGGAGAAGCATCTGGTCCCCCTGGGTGTCTGCAACCCTTTCTTGGGTGGAACTTCTCAGGGTCATTTGGGCCCTGGAGCATCCTGATCACTGAAGTTGTTGAAGGAGTAACGGGCCTAATCCTGCAGTGCTTGGGTAGACGGGACAGAGGGGAAGGGAGCAGAAGGGGGAAAAGGGCAGTGCCAGAAAGGGCAGAGGAAGGAAGATCATCTGCCAAGAGTCCAGATGTATCGCCACCTGCTGTCTCAGTGATGGCTCTGCTGTGGCTGAAACTGATAGCTGCCTCTTTAAGATGGAATAGTTAAAGCTTCAGTTGCCTGAGAACATTTGTCAACTCTGCAGGTGAACTCATCTACCCCTTTCTACTTCTTGGCAAGCCAAACCATAGGGTTGTGGCTATGGCCCGAAATAACTTCTAGTCCCTCCTGAGATCCAGCCCAGGGTCAGGGAGAGAGGGCCTCGGGGTCCAGACTGAAGTCCCACATGGCCGACTGGTTGCTGGGTGCCACATGTGTTGCTGTCAGAACAGTTGGGGAATGTGCAGTATCCTGGACCTTAGACCTCCCAGCAACATGGCGAGTATCTTTGCCCAGCTGGATGGAGTTCTGAGAGTCGCATTAGAATACGGGTTAAGCACGTGGCGTCTGATGTCAGGCTGCCTGGGGTCAAATCCCCACTCTGAAACTTGCTAACTGTTTAACTGTGGTCAGGTATCTTTGCCTCCCCAAGTGTCACCTGGAAAAGGGAGAAGTAAAAAAAAAAAAAAAAAAATCCAGAATAATAACAATACCTACTTCTTGGGGCATTGGGAGAGTTAAATAATGTATATAAATCTCTGAACCCCATGTCTGCCACTTGGTGTTTAATTATGTTATTTTAATCCTTGGGGATGGTTCCCACCTTGGAGTGTCAGGGGTGGTGTGGAAACAGACGCCCTGTGTGAATAGCGCTGTAACCCGAGAAGGGCTGATCAGACGCTCTCCCCAATTTGGAAGGGGTTGAGTGGGATACAATTACCAATTCCTGATTTTCTTTTCAGTCTTGGCAGAAAGGGTATAATTTTTTTTGCGGTACGCGGGCCTCTCACTGCTGTGGCCTCTCCCATTGTGGAGCACAGGCTCCGGACGCACAGGCTCAGCGGCCATGGCTCACGGGCCCAGCCGCTCCGCGGCACGTGGGATCCTCCCGGACCAGGGCACGAACCCGTGTCCCCTGCATCGGCAGGTGCACCCTCAACCACTGCGCCACCAGGGAAGCCCAGAAAGGGTATAATTTTAATAAGATGAAAGGAGGCTTGCAGGTTCCTGACAACAAAGAAAATCACAGGCTACCGCTGTGTGTTCACACCTTCTCTGGATCATCTTAAGGAAGCAGATTAAGGAATCCACAGGGAAGGGAGACTCTGGTGCTCCCCACTGAGACGTGGCTTGCCCTCTGGGGCACAGGCAGGGGAGAGGAACCCAACTCGAGCCCTCTTTTGATAACTGCTGATGGTAAGATGGGAGTGGTTGGTGGTACAGGTGTGTTGGGGGAGACTTTTCTGAGCATTCCTGAGCTCTCTCGCCAGGCCTGTGGCTCTGATTTCTTAAATGACCTGTTCACAGTTGTGAACTCAGGGGGAAGTGAGTATGTCCCTAGCTCCGTGTTTGAAAGATAATAAGTAAATGCTCATATCAGAGTTTAAATGTTGATACATATTCTCTGAAATGAACTTTTACATTGGCCCCTTCTTCTCGCCTTCACTTGCCAAGTAAAGAACAGCAATATCCAACTCTTGTTACTATTTTGGTTCAAGAAAACAGCAGAGAATCTAGGACTTCTTCCCACACACCCCTTCTGGCAGCCCTCTAGTGGCTTTCTCCTCCTTACAGTGTTTTCATTTGTTTGTTTTTTCCCTTTATTCACAGCCCTATTGGCCAGTGGTTAACCCTGATACAAGAAAGACACATATGACCAGTGCACTGCCTCTGTCTTGAGAACAACAACTTTTGCTGTCTCCTCCCTCACCCCCACCGCCCTAGTTGCCAAGGAAGTATTACTAGAAGTCTGAGAACAGCAAACCATAAGAGTTGTTAGATTGCTAAGAAGAAGTGTGACATCTCCTTGGAGACCTGTGAGCTGAGGATGGGTCCAAAGCAGGTGACGTTTAGAAGATGAACAGATCAGTAACTACTGCTGTCGTCTGCCCTGTCGATGTCAGATGCTAAGTATTTAACCAACATTGTTTCATTTATTCCTCACAGCGGCCCAGTGAGCCAGGTATGATTGTTATTATTATTTTCCCCATTTTTCAATGAGGCTCAGAGAGATTCGGTAACTTTCTTGAGGTCTCATAGCTGGTTAATGCTAGAACTAGTATTTGAACCCATGTCTGTCTTACACCAAAGCCCATGCTCTTAACCACTCCAGGATGCAGGACCCTTTGTGGGGTTACACTCTACTGAAGCAGCTTATAGTCTAGAATGATCTGGAATGCACGCCATTGTGTCTTAACACATCATCACTATTTGTTTACCAAACAGAACATACGTAGCATCTGATTTTGTCACATGAGGGAAGAGTCGCACTGGTAGGCTCAGGTCCCAATGTGATTGAGGCTCACTTTCCCCAAAGGCAGTCGCATGGAGACGTGAACATTTACCCCGTGAGCACAAATGACAGACTCAGCACGGTCCAACCAGATGAGGAAACAGCCTGGGGGCAGGGGTGGACTGGCCATGCACTTTTACTGCAGAGGACCTGTGTTCTATCCCTGGCTGGGGAAATAAGATCCCGTAAGCCACGCGGTGCAGCCACAAAAAAAAAAAAAAAGATGTGATTTGTGAGCTGTTGCAGACAAATCCCAGTATTTTTATCGAATGAAGAGTACTGTTTTCTCCAGGGGTGGCCAAGTTGCAGGCCCATAGCGTGACAGAAGGGTGGGTTCCCCTAATTATTGCAGATTTAGTTCCACGATTCAGCACTAGCTGTGTTATGGGTGGTAACAGGATAGGCACTGTGACAGGAGTTAGGAACGCAGAGATGATTTGTCCCTTTGGCCCTTCGTGGAGGGAAAGCCAGACCCACAAGCAAACAATTCTAATCCTGAAGTCCAAGTGCAGAAGTGGGAGTGTGCGTAAGGTTCTGTGTGAGCATGGAAGTTAGAAGGGCTAATTTTCTTGGAAGACTTCGAGGAGAGTCTCAACTTTTGGAGGAGGCTTGGCGCATAGAGAAGAGAAGAAGAGGTCGTGTCAAGGGAACAGTATATTCAACGACTTGGAGGTCTGACCGTGTCGGTCATTACTGCGGGATAGTGAGTAATTTGTGACCAAGGCATGGGATGTGTATGGGGAGGTGAGGAAGTTGGGGACCCCCCCCCTTAAAAAGGGTTTATGACAAAGATATGCAGCAAATCTCTTCGTGTTATAGTTTAAACCCAACTTCATATCGGTAAAAGTAGGAAAGAAAGCACAGCAGTATAATGTTCACGACCACTCTTTTTAGAAAAAGGTTTATCTTTCCAAATACTCAAGAGCATAATAATTCCTTCGGGTCATGGTCAATTTCTGGACACTGAGCTCCCCATTCAAGCAGAACTCTAGAAAGTAGAGGGATCTTCTTTTTACAATTACATGGAGGCAAGACTGGTGATCATTTATAAGAAGGCTCTCTGGCAAATGGAGGTGGGACTCTTGAATATTTTCTTGATCTTGGGAGGAAAGAAATTTAAAAAAACACTTCAAGATAAAATAGATAGAACAAAGAGTAAATCCACAGAAGTTTTTGTCTCTTTACTCTTATCATTCAAATAACTTCCATGAATTAGTATGTGCATGCAAAGAATCCACTGGAAAATTATTTCTAGCTATTTACAAGGTTGCTCTATTTCATAATTGTAAGCTTTCAAATGGACATTAATAATGAACTCCAAATGCCAAATGAAAAACTTAATGCATGTCATAAGTCATAGGGCTTCCAGTCCATTCCAGTCTTTATATCTGCTACTCAATTAATGATGACACTTAAGCAAATTAGAAACTACGGCAAAAAAAAGGAAACTTAATTTGAGAATATGCGCTTTGGGATAACGCTAGAGTGGTTGAGAAAACGATGGAGGTTCTGGAACCCCTAGGACATCTCCTGAGTGCTTTGGTGCATCAATTTCAAGTTTGGTTCTCTGAGCCTCTCCCAGAGGATGAGTTCTGTCCAATTCTGGCTCCTGACGCACTCAGAAAGGTCCTCAAAGAAAGAACAAGTTTCTGGAATAAAAGAAAGGCTGTTGACAACTCAACCTTTCCTCTTTGGCAATCACAGTGAGAGGTAGAACACATACTCGTAACAGAATGGCTTAATTTAAATGACAAGAGGAGATAATGAAACATAAATACAAAAACATAATTCCAATTCCAATTCCAAGGAGAGATGGAAATTAGCATCAATTCCCCAGTTGGGCCCCTTCTGTGTTAACAGAGTCTGTACTGCCCAAGGAATCACAGGGCTGGCCATTATCTTGGAAAAGGAATTTATTATGAGCGTAATGATGTGTGTCCTAAACCATTTTGTGGATTTTAGTTTTCAATGCCCCTCTTTCATGTTTCTTGAGTTTTTCTGGGACAAGATCTCTCCCTCCCACAGGACTACACATGGCCAAATTCATTTTACATTGGATGACAAATTGCATTTGAATTTGTAGGGTTGAAAGGTCAAGGCTGTTCTCTGTTAGTCAGCCAGGCTCCCTCCTGGTGTTTCAGTCATGAGACTGTGTTTGAAGGTCCTCTGAGCCGCTGCCTCCTCCAGTCCTCATGAATACCTAATTCTGCCCTGACTTGTATTCCTAATTACTGACTCTACCCGCAGGAGGGGATCATGCCAGGGGATTGACAAAATAAACTGCAGCGGGCCCAGCTCCATATTATTCACCCTGGGGCGGTCAATAGTCAACCATAACCCAGAATTTTGAAAAAGGTCCATTTTCTGAGCCCGTGTCTTGCCCCAAGCTGTCAACCAGGGAACGCTCCGTGAGAATCAGCCTCTTTGCCAGAGCTCTATATGTCCAAAACATTAATTAGCAGGGGATTCCCTGATGGTCCAGTGGTTAGGACTCTGCGCTTTCACCGTTCAATCCCTGGTCGGGGAACAAAGATGGTGCAACTGTAAAATGCATGAAGGGTGTCTCTAATCTGAGTAGCCCGTGGGCCCACCAGCCTTTAGCACATAACCTTTACCTAGTGGAGAAGGTTTTTTTGTGCTAAGTTGACGTTAATTGGATTAAAAGTGACTGACCCCAAGGTGCGTCGATCTCCTATGAGGACTCTGTCATGTCTCCGCGTGTGCTACGTATGAACATCACGCTGAGTACATACAAATGCACATGAAGAGAAAACACACATCACTCAGACGTGCTCATTTGAAATGTTGTGCCATTCACACAGATACTAGTTAGAATTTAATTTTGTACTCTCTGCTAGAAAATGAGTTTTCATAGACCCTTAGTAGTATAACAGAGATTATAAGTAAAATACTCAGGAAAAATTTTTTTCCAAGTACTTAATAAGCTCTAGCAGAAAGACAACTGAAATGCTAATTCAAGTCATTTTTACATGGTCATTTAAGGAGATCCTTTCAAGATGTTTACTAGGTTATATTAAGAGTTGTTTCGGGACTTCCCGGGCGGTCTGGTGGTTAAGACTCTGCGCTTCCACTGCAAGGGGCACAGGTTTGATCCCTGGTTGGGGAACTAAGAGCCTGCGTGCAGTGCGGTGCCTGCCCCCGCGATAAAAAGAGTAAAGTGTCAAGAGGAAAAAACACGAAGCTAGAATTCTATACCCCATGAAATTATTCTTCAAAAGTGGAGGGGAGATAAAGACCTTCTTAGACAAACAAAAAATGAGGGAAATTGTTGCCAGTAGATTTGCCTTGTGAGAAATATTAAAAGAAGTTCTTGAGAGAGAAGGAAAACAATATAGATCAGATACTTGGATCTACGTAAAGAAAGGAAGAACATCAGAGAAAATACGTGAAAGTAAAATTAAAAAGAAAAAACAAACCCTGTTTCTTCAACTAGTTATTCACCCCTTCTTTAGCCTATGGCACAGAGTACCCTAAATTAAACAGGTTTTCAGAAATGTCTGTTGATAATTCTGTCTAACATTATGATAGTCATCATGTGTAGTTTAGTTAATAAATGTATATTAAAGTAAAAAATATAATAAAAAATTCCACAAACTTTTCCCTTCAATAAGTACTTAATAATAGCTACCATTTATTAAGCCCATATTTTATTAGGATGCTAAATGCTCTATATCCATCATCTTTTAAAATTTTTCACCAGCCCTGTGATATAAGTATAAATATGATATTGCAGATGAAATTCAGAGAAATTAAGTAACTTGCCTCAGCTCACACAGCAAGTGAGTGGCAGAGCTGGGATTCAAACATGAGTCTTCCTGATTCCAAACCCAGGACTTCTAATCACTATGATGTACCACATTCAGGGCATGGTTAAACTTGTCCCCCATGTGTCTGAATGGGTAGAATTTTTACTGACGGTATCTATGCCCCACAAGGCCTGGCCTCCATTCAGTCCTTTAGCAAACACTTGCCCTGCCCTTGTGGACACTTTAGAATGAATGAAGAGCCAAGGTTAAAGTCAAAGCAAAAGGTAATATCTATCATAGGAAAGACTTGGTAGCAAATTTATGAATCAGCTTTTGATAATCAAGTGTGAAACAAACCCCTAGATCCTGCTTGCTTTTGTTGGAATATGAAAATATTGACTAAAAGACTTAGCAGTTATTGTTCATACTTTTGTAGAAGGCAGAAGACTTTAATTAAAGTGATAATTAATGTGGAAAGTAGAAGTGCTAACATCTTATTCATTTTTTAAAACGCACACTTTAGTTTTGTTAGAGTGAAAGAACCTAAACCTTTCCTTAAAAGGTTTCAGATTACAGATCCTAATAAATTCTTTTTAATTGATCTGAATCTGTTCTTTAGTCTTTAGATACATTCCATATATAAAAATGTGAGAAATTCACTTCAGTTCTTCACATATTTCTCGACCATCTACCTATACCTTTCTCTGAGATGGATGTTGGAGACACTTTTCTTTAGGGACCCATAGGTAGCAAGTCAGGCAAATGTACATGCAATGAGTCTGGAACTGAAGTTTTTTTAAAAAAATATAAATTCATTTTTTTATTTTTGGCTTCACTGGGTCTTCGTTGTTGCGTGCTGGCTTTCTCTAGTTGCAGCAAGCAGGGGCTACTCTTCGTTGCGGTGCATGGGCTTCTCATTGCGGTGGCTTCTCTTTGTTGCGGAGCACGGGCTCTAGGTGCACAGGCTTCAGTAGTTGTGGCTCATGGGTTCTAGAGCGCAGGCTCAGCAGTTGTGGTGTACGGACTTAGTTGCTCTGTGGCATGTGGAATCTTCCCGGACCAGGGCTCGAGCCCATGTCCCCTGCATTGGCAGGCAGATTCTTAAGCACTGTGCCACCAGGGAAGTCCCTGGAATTGAAGTTTTTAAATGATGTTTGTGAACATTATGACTCACGTAAAAACATTGGCCTGAGCACCGTCACACCAATATTTGGCTTCAGCAGTAAGAGAATAATAATAAAATCATGAAGCACTTTCCTTCCTTCTGTTTGCTTGAGTTTGATTTACTTTTCTTTCTCTAGTTTCTTATGTAGTTGAAACTTACATTATTGACTTGAGATCTTTTTATTTTCTAATATAAGCATTTCGTGTTATAAATTTCCCTCTAAGAACTGCTTTAGTTGCGTCCCTCTAATTTTGGTATGTTATGGTTTCTTTTTCACCTTATTAAAAATATTTTCTAATATCTCTTGTGAATTCTTCTTTTAACCAAGGATTATTTAGAAGGATGTTGTTTAATAGGAAGTATTGAGTGATTTTTCTAGCTGTGCTTGTGTTATTGATTTCTAGTTTTAACCTACTGTGGTCAGAGAACAGACTTTTTGTGTGATTTTAATTTTTAAAAATTATGGAGGATTTTTTTTCCATCTTTTTTTTGCGGTACGCGGGCCTCTCACTGTCGTGGCCTCTCCCATTGCGGAGCACAGGCTCCGGACGCGCAGGCTCAGTGGCCATGGCTCACGGGCCCAGCCGCTCCGCGGCATGTGGGATCTTCCCGGACCGAGGCACGAACCCGTGTCCCCTGCATCGGCAGGCGGACTCTCAACCACTGCGCCACCAGGGAAGACCATGGAGGCTTTTTGTATGACTCAGAATGTGGTCTATCCTGGCGAATGTTTCATAGGCATATCAAGTGAATGTGTACTCAACAGCTGTTGGTTAAAGTGTTCCCTAAATGTCAATTAGGTCAATTTGTTTAATAGCGTTGGTTACTATAGCTTATTGCTTTCCTGTCTACTTGTCTATCAATTATTGAGAGAGAAGTACCAAAATTTCCAATTATAATCGTATATTTATGTATATTTTTTTGTTCAATCAGTTTATGCTTTCACATATTTCGAAGCTCTGTTAGGTGCATGCACATGGAGGATCATTACATCTTTTGGATGAATTGACAGCTTCATCATTATGCAATGTCTCCCTTTATCATTGGTAATATTCCTTTTTTTCTGAAATCCATGTTGTCTGATATTAATGTACCCACTTATGCTTTATTTTGAGTAGTAATTTCATGGCATATCTTTTCTCTATCTTTTCACTTTGAACCAGTTTTGTGTTTCCCTATTTTTTTTTTTTTTTTTTCTTTTTACGGTACGCGGGCCTCTCACTGTTGCAGCCTCTCCCGTTGCGGAGCACAGGCTCCGGACGCGCAGGCTCAGCGGCCATGGCTCACGGGCCCAGCCGCTCCGCGGCATGTGGGATCTTCCCGGACCGGGGCACGAACCCGTGTCCCCTGCATCGGCAGGCGGACTCTCAACCACTGCGCCACCAGGGAAGCCCTGTTTCCCTATTTTTAAAGTGGGGTTCTGATGGACAACATTATACTTGGGTCCTGTTTTTTTTTGTTTTTTTTTTTATTTATTTATTTTTGGCTGCGTTGGGTCTTCATTGCTGCCCGTGGGCTTTCTCTAGTTGCGACAAGCGGGGGCTACTCTTTGTTGCAGAGTGCAGGCTTCTCATCTCAGTGGCTTCTCTTGTGGAGCATAGGCTCTAGGCGCATGAGCTTCAGAAGTTGTGGCTCGCAGGCTCAGTAGTTGTGGCTCGTGGGCTCTAGAGCGCAGGCTCAGTAGTTGTGGCCCACAGGTTTCGTTGCTCTGCAACATGTGGCATCTTCCTGGACCAGGGCTCGAACCCATGTCCCCTGCCTTGGCAGGTGGATTGTTAACCACTGTGCCACCAGGGAAGTCCACTGGGTCTTGTTTTTTAATCCAGTCTGAGAATCTTAGCCTTTTACTTGGGCTTTAGCTACACCTGTACCACTAAGAGGGTCTCTCTCTGGTCTCTTGCTCTTTCTCCAGTCTTTCACATCAGCACTGGCTACAGGCCAGTGGTAAAGAGCTTGCAAGTGCAGAGTTCTCTTGCGTCTGGTGATCCTACCTATTCCAAACTGATCAGCTAGCCCACACTGGCTTTTAAGAATATGTCAGAATGTTAGATAATTTCTTTCTACCCACTTGTATGACAACCACCCCTTCCTTCCTTGCCCAAAACAATATTTGTATCCTTACAACTCCTCAACTCCTTGATGTGTTCAAGAAAATTATGATTTTGTAGATTATCTGCCATTTTCTCATTGCTGGGGAAGCTGTGTTCTCTTGCACCCTGAGCAGAAGCAGAAGCTTCCTGGAGGGTTTTAAGCAGCCAAGTGATATTATCTGATTTACATTTTTTTTTTTTTTTTTGCAGTACGCGGGCCTCTCACCGCTGTGGCCTCTCCCGTTGCGGGGCACAGGCTCCGGACGCGCAGGCTCAGCGGCCGTGGCTCACAGGCCCAGCCGCTCCGTGGCATGTGGGATCTTCCCGGACCGGGGCACGAACCCGCGTCCCCTGCATCGGCAGGCAGACTCTCAACCACTGCGCCACCAGGGAAGCCCGGATTTACATTTTTAAAAGCTCTCTCTGGCTGCTTTGTGGAGAATGCATTTTAGGGTGGGTTGGAGTGGAAGTGGGGAGACCATTGAGGAGCTAGCAGAGCAGTTTAATCACGAGAGAACGGTGGCCTGGGCGAGGCTGGTGCTGGAGGGGAAAGAGGGGTTTGGGACATATTTTAGAAGTAAACTAAGAGGATTTGATGATGGACTGAATGAGGAGGAGGAAGACTCAAGGATGACTCTTAGGCTTAGTTTGAGCAAAGGAATGAATGTTGGGGCCACTTACTGGTAGGAAAACAGATCTGGGGGCAAATCGAGTTCTGTGTTGGAGATGTGAAGTCCTCGATCAAGTAGAGGTATCAAGTCAGAAGTTGGATCCTCAAGTCCAGAGCTCAGAGGAGAGTTCTGGGCTGACAATTTACCTGTGAGAGTTAACAGTGTGGAAATGATATTTAAAGTCCTGGGACTGGACGAGGTTACCCAGGGAAAGGAGATGATAGAAAAGGTCACCCATTTGACATAGGATGGAGGAGGGAGCATAAAGGAGACAGAGAAGCAGTGGCCAAGGACACAGAGGAGAGACTTTAATCATCCCTTGAAGGAAGATTTTAATCTAGACTTGGTAGGAATCCATAAGCCACAAAAACACTGTATTTCATTCAAGAGAAACTTGAGATAGTACAACTCTATTAACTCTTTTGATTATTAGGTAAATAAAACTGCCAGTTGCTTCTGGAATCTTGGGCCTAAGATCTTTCATTGATCCCAGGCAGGAGTCTGCCACTGCTGGGAGGTATGGGGGCGCTCAATAACAAGGTTTATTGTAGTTCCATGCATGGGTAGCTTACCGAAACTTTATTAAGCTTGGCAGATATGTGCACATATCAGAGGCTTGATCGTCCTCTTTAAATTTTTCCCCCTCCTTTCTCTCCCTCTGAGGCAGATGCTCCTGGCCTGTTGGGTCCTGGCTGCATCACAGATTCCTTTCTTGGTCTTTGCATGTGTTATTATGAAATTTAACGCTTCTTCAGAGGAGACATGCTCTATTAAGTAAGAGAAATGTGGCTAAAGGAACATAATAATGAGGCTGATTAGATGTTTTTATTGGTGGTGACCTTTCTACTTAACTCCGAGAATGTGTTGTTTTGGGTTTTAAAATACATCATAGGGACTTCCACTCGAACCAGACGTGTGGGTGAGTTGCAGGCTGAATGTGTTTGATTGGCGTGGAGATAGACTTCAGGACAGCATAACTTCACATTTAATATTAGACATCCTGTTTGAATTAGTCAGGATTCTCCAGAAAAACAGAACCAATAGAATGTGTGTGTGCGTGGGTGTATGTGTGTGTGTGGAGAGAGAGATAGAGATCTATAATCTATAATCTATAATCTATCTAGAGATTGATTTTAAGGAATTCACTCGTGATTATGGAGACTGGTAAGTCCTAAGTCTGCAGTCTGAGTCTGACGGCTGACAGACTGGAGACCAAAAAAGAGCAATTCAAGTCCGAAGGCCACCTGCTGGCAGAATTTCCTCTTGTTGGGGTGTGTCGCGGGAGGACATGTCAGTCTTTTGTTCTAGTCAGATCTTCAACTGATTAAATGAGACCCACCCACATTATGGTGGGCAATCTGCCTTCCTTAAAGTCCACTGATTTAAATGTTAATCTATCCAAAACACCATCACAGAGACATCCAGAATAATGTTTGACTACATATTTGGGAACCTCATGGCTCAGCCAAGTTGACACACAAAATTAACGGCCACCCTAGTTTTCAAAACTCTTTTTCTACTGCAAAAAGCTGCTTAATAACCCAGTCTCTCTGCCCACCCCAAATGCCTGCTAATTTATAACCCCGTGAAGTTTGGCCACTTCTCTTACTTGGTTGAATCTTCAGTGTCTCATTTTCCATGCCCAAATGGCTTATCAATGTGTTTAGAGTACTGGGGCCAGATGTTAAGATGACCATTTCCCCCACTCTGTTACATCTATAAAACTGCTGTTGATGTAATGGCAATTTAAAAACCTTTCAGGGTGTCCTGTTTTAAAGAAACTGAGCAATCACTTGCATTTTTAAAACCTATAATAACTTATAGTATAAAAGGACTTATTGTAAAGAGTCTATTAAAAAGGAGAATTCCCTTATGCATTTAAAACATGATTGTGTATAAAGTTTGGTTTCACTGCAATCTCTCAGGACACACTGATAACGAAAAACCAGGCACAACTGGGACTTCCCTGGTGGCGCAGGGGTTGAGAGTCCGCCTACCAATGCAGGGGACACGGGTTCGAGCCCTGGTCTGGGAAGATCCCACATGCCACGGAGCAACTAAGCCCGTGTGCCACAACTACTGAGCCTGCTCTCTAGAGCCTATGAGCCACAACTACTGAAGCCCGCACGCCTAGAGTCCATGCTTTGCAACAGGAGAAGCCACCGCAACGAGAAACCTGTGCACCACAACGAAGAGTAGCCCCTGCTGGCCGCAACTAGAGAAAGCCCGCGCGCAGCAACGAAGACCGAACGCAGCCAAGATAAATACATAAATTTATTTAAAAACCCCACAAAAAGCAGGCACAACTAAAGTTTGCCTTTTATCAAGCAAGAGTTCATGGTGTGTGTCCAGAAAGCTGGAGTCTCCTCTTGTACTTTGCGTTTGCACTGGGTCAGTTCTGTCTCATGCCCACAGCTAAAAATACCTCACTCCTGGCCAACCCTAGAGTGGCTGGGGACACTAGCTACTTAGAGGCAGAGATGCTTTTTCCTATGATTTAATTTTTAATCATTAGTACTCACATGTACTTATTAAAATGATAACAGCTAATATTTTTGGATACCTGCAGTGGGCCAGGGCCATGCGTTAAGCACAGTATATGCTTTGTCTCACTCAATTTTTACAAGTCACTCTTTTAAAAAAATTTTACTTTATTGAAGTATGGTTTATTTACAATGTTGTGTTCATTGCTACTGTACAACAAAGTGACTCGGCAAAGTGTGTATATATGTATATATATATATTATAATTATTATTACTATTATTTTTTTGCGGTACGTGGGCCTCTCACTGTTGCGGCCTCTCCCGTTGCGGAGCACAGGCTCCGGACGCGCAGGCTCAGCGGCCATGGCTCACGGGCCCAGCTGCTCCGCGGCATGTGGGATCTTCCCGGACCGGGGCACGAACCCGTGTCCCCTGCATCGACAGGCGGACTGTCAACCACTGCACCACCAGGGAAGCCCTATATATTCTTTTTCATATTCTTTTCCATTATGGTTTAGTACAGGATATTGAATATATAGTCCCCTGTGCTATACAGTAGGACCTGTTGTTTATCCATCCTGTATATAATAGTTTGCATCTGCTAATCCCAAACTCCCAATCCTTCCCTCCCTCACCTCCCCTCCCCCTTGGCAACCACAGGCCTGTTCTCTATGTCTGTGCATCTGTTTCTGTTTCATAGATAAATTCATTTGTGTCACATTTTAGCTTCCACATACGAGTGATATCATGTAATATTTGTCTTCGGCTTACTTCAGTTAGTATGATAATCTCTAGGTCCATTCATGTTGCTGCAAATGGCATTATTTCATTCTTTTTTATGAGTAATGTTCCATTGTACATGTGTACTATATGTTCTTCATCCATTCGTCTGCCAGTGGACATTTAGTTTGTTTCCATGTCTTGGCTATTGTGAATAGAGCTACTCTGAACATTGGGGTGCATGTATCTTTTTGAATTAAAGTTTTGTCTGGATATATGCCCAGGAATGGGATTGCTGGATCGTATGGCAACTCTATTTTTAGTTTTCTGAAGAACCTCCATACTGTTCTCCATAGTGGCTGTACCAGTTTACATTCCCACCAGCAGTCTAAGAGGCTTCCCTTTTCTCCACACCCTCTCCAGCATTTGTTATTTGGATTTTTACAGATCACTCCTATTAGGTACTTTTATCAGCTTCATTTTACAGATGAGGAAATGGAGATTTGACTACTGTTCCCAAGGTCACACGGCTGTTTGATCCTGAAGCTGGGACGTACATCCAAAAGGATCTGACTCCAAACTTAGCCAACATGCCAGGCCCTCCCTTAGCCAATATGGCAACACTCCCCAAGCTCTCTCTGACCATGTGCTGAGTATTCTGCTAGATGTCTCCTCGTTTTGCAAAACTTTAGGGATTCAATCAGATTACCTACTAAACCGCTTTGTAGTATTTTACAATAAAATTAAGAACTCCCTTTTTTCTCCATGCCTTTCCACAAATCAATTTTTAGTGTGTGGGAGGGAGCCCCTGGAGGGGTGGGTAGATTCTTAAGGCTCCAGCCTGCAGAGTCTGTGGAACAAAATTCTGCCCCGTTCATCAGCCACATAGCTTGGGGCCAGTGTTGGCGTCAGCCTGGCGCTGTTAATGGCAAAGGCTGAGGAATCATCCTGCAAGGCTGCCACCTGCTCTGATGTCTCAGTGGCTGTTATCTGTCTTGTTCTGAGTGACTTTTAGAAAAGAAGCTTCTTGGACAGTTTCCTGAGAAGTTATCCCAGAACCTTAGAACTATCTAAGTCAGGAAGAAAAGAAAAATGTAAGACAGAACGACAATAAGAACATCTGGAATTTCACACTGGGCAGGACTGGTGATGATATCCATGATATCTATGGAGAGGAGGAAAATGAGAACTGTCACTTGGTGTTTCTCTTGTCACCCCTGCAGTAAGGGGCACACAGCGAGTCAGCCACAATGCCACCAAGCTCCTCCTGAGCTCTTGGGAGACTGAGAGGAGGTGTCTGTTTAATGCGTTGCACAGAAAGTAACTAGGCTGGAAGTGGATGCTCCCAGTGGGAGGGGCTGAGAGCAGCCTTCCACTGCCCTGGCGAGAGAACACTGGCCACCATGGGGGTGGGGACCTGGACACACTGAACTGAGCAATTCAACAGCAGTGGCAACAGCACCACCATACTCTTTCCTACCAAGGAGCACGGGCAGCCAGGGACGTTCAGGACATGTTGACGGGCAAGACAGCCTTCCACTCAACACTTAGGAGACTCCGACCACGTGCAAGTAGAGCCTGAGAACGCTGTAGCAGACCACCCAGCCTAAGGGTGGAGGGAGGCCCAGCTGGACCATGCTACTCCCTTCTCCATGCAGATGTTGGTTAGGGAGGGTACTGGCTGGGTGGGTGCGATTTACATTGTTAAAATTGCTCTTAATCATTTCTTTTCCTTGTTATCCAAGTAAAACACAGTGATTGCAAAGGAAAGAGAGAAGGAGGGAAGGAGAGAAGGAAGGAAGGAAGGAGGGGGGGTGGGAGAAAGAGAAGGAAAGGAAAAAAAGGTGAGCAAAAAAACAGGGGTTTGCCATTTGGGGGAGCTGGGTGAAGGGCACATGCGCCATGTCTGTACCATTTTTTGCAACTTCCTCTGAATCTATAGTCATTTCCAAATAAAAATAAAGGAAGCAGGAAATCCCATAATCCACTCCACGGAAATCACCACCATTACTATTGCAGCATATGTCTTTGGTTAGTGTTTCTGTATAATTTGTTGTAATTAACAAAGGCCTTCATACATTTTTCGGGGGAGGGTCTCCCTTTGATTGTTCACAACAATCCCACAAGGCGTAGCAGCAACTTAATATTTATTGAGGATGGTAGCAAGCAACACAGACATTGTTACTCTCAGATACCAGATAAGTTAGTGGTATAAGTAGAAGTAGGATGAGACCTCCAATTCCCTGTTACCATCCTATTACAAGGGATGAACATGGTGTAAAATCCCTCTTAGACAGTGCTGACTGCGACTTCCCTCAGCCAGCAGGCAGAGGTGTCACTGGGAGAAGAGGCAGGCTGGTACTCAGGCAGGGTCTCACGGACAGGTGGTACCTTGGGGTCACATGGGCCAAGAGATCCAGATATGCAATTCCAGAAACTGTTCAGGCCAAGAGGCGTAACTTCTCCTCACCGAACCTGCAAAGACTGACATGTCAACCAGTTCTCCAACTTGTTAGTCCACGAGGAGATCCATGACTGCCAACTGTCATGGATGTGTGTGTCAACTGTTCAGTTTTAAGATGCACCTTTCCCCCTTACGTTTTAACATCCCTGACACAGGGATTCATTCTACAACCACTGCCAGCCAGACAGCAGCTCCGACACAGTTGCTGTTGCCTGCATATAGAAGAATTTGGGTGTTATTTCCTGTGACGTGCCTGGAAAACTACAGCCATTCGTGCTTCAGTCAGCAAACAAGTGAGGACCACTTAGGGGGAGAATAAGAGGTATGATTCTTTTGTTGTTTTGTTTTTTCCTCCTTCCTTTTTTAAAATTTTTAATATTTTATTTTATTTTATTTTGAGTCATGATTCTTGTCTGAAAACTTCTACTGACATCTATCTGGTAAGATCAAAAAAGCACTGGAACCAGAACCCTCCAAATTGGTATTGACAGCTTGAGAAAACTTGGAAGAAAATCTGAGTGGATTTCTTTCTTTCTTTCTTTTTTTAAATAATGTTTTAAATTTTTAAAAATTATTTTATTTTATTATTATTTTTAATTTTATTTATTTTTGTCTGTGTTGGGTTTTCATTGCTGCGCACAGGCTGTCTCCAGTTGCGGCGAGTGGGGATTAATCTTTGTTGTGGTGCGTGGGCTTCTCATCGCGGTGGCTCTTGTTGTCGGACTCTCAACCACTGCGCCACCAGGGAAGCCCCCTTTTGAAGATTTTTAAACTTACAGAAAAGCTTAAAAAGTTATTTGACAAATACCTAGATATCCTTCACCTAGATTTTCTTAATGATATCATTTAGAGACATTTGCGTCTCCTCCCTCTGTTTTTTGGGGTGGTTTTGTTTGTTTATTTATTTGTTTGCCAGATCATTTTGAAAATGATGTGCAAATATCATGACACTTGACTCCTAAATGCTTCAGCACGTATCTTTTAGGAACAAGGACATTCTTTTCGATAACCGCAGATTATTATCACGCTCAGGAAATCTAACATTGATATCTTAATATTATCTGATATGCAGCCCATATTCAAATTTCTAGTGGAAAGAATACATGTATCAGTTTTATTCTCTTTTAAGAAGTGCTGCGTCACCAACATTGTTGAAAGTAGAGGATGACTGTGTAGGAAAAAACAGAAACATCAAAGGCTCTGAATCTAAAAGTGATTCAGAGAATTAGACACCAGACATGAAAAAGCTTTAGGAAGCCATTTTAGCCATTTTATTTCCCTTCCATTTTTCCTTTTATGGATGCACAAGGCTTGACGTATTAATAAAATCTGTATCTCAGTAAGTCACAAATCCTCTAAGTGATTAAATGCCAAAATGATGGGAAAGCATTGTATTGTAGTGTAATTGGCATAATTGTTTTTATTTTGTGGTATGTAAAATGATGGTGCATCTAACATACGATGAAAAACTTTGGGCAGCTGGAGGTTCAGAGCCAAGAAGAAAACATGGCGGTACATGATCTTCATTGATCGTCCTGAGTGTGACTGTTTGCACACCTGATCCCCAGCGGTCTGCTTTGAGTCCACATGGACCAGCTCTTTCCAGCTCACCTCTGTCGGAGCTACTCTCCTGGCGCATCCTTTAACTTGCTCAGCTGGCTGATTGCACTCATTTGGAATTTATTCTTCCCTGTTCTGCTCTCTCAGAGCGGTTGGATTTCTGCTTTCTGGGCTCACCTTCCCCGCAACCTTCTGAGTTCTGGCTCCCAGTGCCCTGGATTCTACTCTGTGTGCCATGAGTATGGTTGAAGTTAGCGGGTCCCGCTTCAGCTTTTCCCAACACAGAGGTGCAGGGAAGCCCTGAACCAGTGACATTTGACCTTCTCTTCAGGGAAAATTTCAAAACAGTGAATTTGCCTTTGGCAGCTTCTCACCTGCCACCCACAAGTGACTCCTTCCTCCCTTCTCCAGAAACCCCCAAAGTGCCTTTCATTCCCTTCCTTCCTGTCTCCTGCCAAACTTCCTACCCCAGTAAAAGTTTTCTGATAAATTAACCCGTGCACAGGTGTGAATATCTCCCTTCTGTTGATGGTTTGGGAGCAGATTCTGTAGAGAAAGGATAGGAAGAAAGTTTTTGTTTTCTGGAAATACTCAAGCCCTAGCAACCCGGGCCAGAGGGGTGGGAACATCTCCTTGCTTGATAGATCCAGGGGATTGTTTAGTGGGACCTACGGAACTGCTTGACCAAATTCCACCATTTGAGTGCAGAAATGCTTGCTTTCACCTGGCAAAATAATATTTAGTAAAGTCATTTAACTACAATGAATTTTAATAAATTGTAGTGGGTTGTCTTAGCTA
Source organism: Neophocaena asiaeorientalis asiaeorientalis (assembly GCF_003031525.2). Taxonomy (NCBI): domain Eukaryota; kingdom Metazoa; phylum Chordata; class Mammalia; order Artiodactyla; family Phocoenidae; genus Neophocaena; species Neophocaena asiaeorientalis. The sequence continues at coordinate 686,715 of NW_020175387.1, read as the reverse complement.
TGGTTTTTGGTTTTCTAGCAAACTTTCTTCCATCTCCCTCCTTTTGGTAGCAGACACCCTCCCCACTGCCCCCTACCCCACCCCGCCCCGGCCATAAACGTGTGGGTACATAGCCTGGGCTGAGCCAGTTGGAGAATTCAAGGCTTCTGGATCCTGACCCAACTGGGGCTATTCAAAATCCTCCTGCAAGAATCGGTCATGTTCTCAAAGTGGTGGAAGAGAGAAGCTCTCCTTTCAAAGGGGTTGCTATACTTGGAGTATGTAAATCTAGAGATGCCAGCATCATTTTCCTTTCCCCAGAGACAGAGATAGAGATCTTTCTTCAAAATAAAGGCAAGACTAAAGAGACAGAAGGAAACAGGCAGTGATGAGAAACAGAAAAAGAGAGGTCTGGTGGTACTAGGTCCTCTGTCCCTGAAGGTCCTCTGTCCCTGAAGACTGGTTTCTACACAAATTCTTCCTTTGATGCTATGAGGTAGATCCCATCCCTCTTCTTAAAATCTAGTTTTAGTTGGGTGTCTGCCACTTGCATCCAAAAGCATCCCAACTAATGCAGCCATTGTATCCATTCATGGCCCCCAAGCACTGTGTCAGGGACACTTGGCTGTACCTTTTATTTGATTACAACACCGTACTTTCCCTCTGTTTCCAACAGTGTTTGCCCACTAAATATGTTTGCTTTTAAACGACTGAAAAGACAAAGGGGGACTCTGCTGCTATCCAGTATTCTTTCTATTTTACCACTGCTGTGATTGGTGCCTTCATTTACACACACACAAGCCACACATACACACTCACAACCCATATCAGGTCTAGATCACAGATCACAAGCTCATTTAATTACAGAGGTGAAGCAGGTAATGTGAAATGAATGAGGAGAGGCAGATAGATATTCTGGTAATACAAGGGGTAGTAGAAAGGCTGCAGCAGACTGAAAGGAGGATGTCTGCCTGAAGGCTGCCAGATTCAATTGAAAACAACAGCCGCAGCACCGTGTGGGCCACAGTAAACGCGTCTGTGATTCGCCCTGCAGGCCGCTGTTTTGCAACTCCCAGCCTAGACTGTATCTACTTGCCTCCCTCTCTTAGTCAAGAGGAGATTCTGGTTGTGAAGAACAGAGCTCCACTCGAGATACCTCGTGTAAAGGACCATTGCTTAGAAGAGTATAACATAATTTCTTGGATATAAGATCCAAAGTATCATCCAGCCTCATGGGAACAGGGATGTGGGCACTGTTCAGAGCCAGGTGTATTCTCTGCTCTGAGTTCTGTCTCTCTGTTGTACTTCAGAGTCTCGAGGGAGTGTTGACTAGCTGCTGGCCGGTGGACCAGACATCCGTTCCTTGTCTGACAGGCATATGCTGGAGACGGGGTCATGGACAACCGTGCCCAACTAAGTTTCTGTCTCCAGCAGAAGCTCTGGATTGGGGATAGGGTTAGGGCTGGGCTGGGGCAGACAGTTAAAGTTGCTTCATACTGTGGCTTTGCCACTCCAAACATCATCAACGCCACAGTTAGTTCGGATTCGGCGCATTTGTTAACTTTGCATATTTCCTTTTAAATTTTTTCCCAATCTGAAAGAGGATGTGGGGCTTTGAATAGGAAGTATGTGTGTATGTATGTGTACCTACCATTAGTCATCAGTGAACATTCTTCTGAGCTTAAACTGGGTCAGCTCTTACAGCATCTTTTCTCTGTCCCCTTGGTGATCATACGTCTCTCTTTCCAAACCTTCTCTTCCTCTTATTCCCACAACAGTCCTGTCTCATATTCTGCACAGATTAGTATAAAATGTCTAGTTTCTTCTACCTTGGGATAACCCTGAATATCATCTCTTAATTAATCTTTTCAAAGTGCCATTGCAATTATATTACTCTTCTTCTGGGAACGTACTATGGTTCTCCACAGGTTTTTGGTCCTAGAAAAGTTAACTAACATCTCTGGATCTTGTACTTTATTATAAAATGGTACAATATTACCAGTCTCGTAGAGCTGTGATCAGGGCTAGAGATAATGTCCCGAATGCCTGGGACAGTGCCTGGCCGAGTATAGGTGCTCAATCGATGTTCATTTGTACTTCACATTTTCACACCATTTCCTGAGTCTACATCATTTCCACAGAGACCTCAAGCTCCTTTAGAACATTCTCTTGCTTTCTTCCCCTTTATTATCTGCAGCCTTGGAACTTCTAGATAGTTGGAACAGCCTGGCACCCCATACACATTCAGTGAGGCATGGGCAGTGAAGCTAAAAATGGTGAGAGCAGTGTCTGTAGGAGACGTGGGAGGGGGTGGGGCCCCTGTGGCCAGGAAACAGGTCACTGCCATTGTGCTCATTCCTCCCAACCCCAGGGGAGGCCCGAGGGTGGAGCCCATTGTTTCCCAGCACCGACAGGTTGATTCCTAGGCGGCTAATGGGTTCCAAGCTTTCCTGACCCTGCTCAGGGTGCTTCTGTGACACCTTCCATAGCCCTGTCACCCCACGATGAGGACTGTGGACACTTAGACTTCTCTTCCCAAGACAGGACTAGGAAACCGCACGACAGGAGGTTAAATAACAGTCAGTACGCTGCTGACAAATCTGAGTTTGCATCAACACATCTCCACCGGGGTTTGGCTCCCTGGATACCTGTGTGTGTTCCTCGTCCTTCCTGGGTTACCAGGAACAGAAGCGCACTCACTTGACTTCAAGGGCATTCTTGTCAGGACGCCATAGAAATAAGCCCAGAGGAACCTCTGCCACAGGGCCCAGCCTCCTGGGCACCATGAAGAGCTGGGGCTCACCCAGGATGGACGTGGTTTGGGAACGGAAAGGTCTGTGTTTTTCTGGTGCCCCATCAGCGGCATGCGTACCCCTTACCATGTCCAGACCATCCTATCTTCGTTTTTTTCCAATAGTTTTTTCAAGTTCTGCTCCTTCCACTACTGTTCAAGCCTCTTTTTTGTCTCCTGTTCCAACTCCTCAGATAATAGGATTCGAGTAATGTACAAGGTCATTGTCATGCCTGATGGGCAGTTTTGCCCCAAGCCATACCCTAGGTCCTGAATGGGTTGCCTCGGGTCTGGTGCCCACCCTAGTCCAACAAACTGTGGCCAGGGTGGAGGGGTCCCAGGCAGCAGGAAGGCACCCACAGGAACCACGGAAGGGGTGTGGGTCTCAAGAGGATTTGTGGCTCAGGACTCCTTACTTTTACCCTTGTCCCATAAAAGATGTCAAATAATAGTCAATATTTATGGAGAATATATTGTTTAGGGAAACAAACGATTTCTTTTTTGAAACCGTCTTGAACTTTACTGCTTTCCCCTTTCAATTCAAGCTCCACACTACTGCTAAAGTTCTCTTTGTAAATGTGTATTAAATCACATCAAGAAAAAACAATCTTGCATTGGTTTTTCCATTACCTTCAAGCTGAAATTTTAACTCCTTGGCACGATGTTCAAGACCCTTATGATCTGGATGCAACCTGTTTCACTGGTCTCATCTACTCTTCCCCTGCACACACCTCTCTCCCCCCACAGTACACACACACGCGCGCACACACACACACACACACACACTGTGCATATAGGCACCCTTTGCTCTAACCGTGTCCAAATTTTGCAGTCCCCTGAATTTATCATATTCTCCCATGTCCGGGGGCCTTTCTAGAATATCTTTCCCTCTCTCTCCTGTTTAGCTTCTATTCACCCTTTGGGATTCCAGTTTCTTAACACGGTCTTCCCTTATTGTCCAGAGCTGACTTGGATGCCTTCTGTCATGTATGCGTAGCATACGACCCCACCTGGAGCAACTCACCACACTTCTTTGTAACTGTTGATGTACTTGTTTATTTTCTCTGCTGAATGACAGACCTACTGGGGGGCAGGAGCTATATTTTATTCACCATGATATCCTCCCATTTTATGGGAGCTCAAAAATTTTTTGAATGAATGAATTTCCTCCAAAACAGGTTCCTGTTGCAAAAGCAATGAAATGAAGTTAAGAACATGTGCTTTGGAACCTTGAATCCCAACTCTGCCACTCACTAGCTGAGGGACCTTGACCTCTCTAGGACGTGCATTGTTTGTTGGGTAGATTGAAGGCTTGGGGGTTGGGGTGTATGGACTGAGGTCCTACTCTCTGGGTTCTAGACGCTCAAGGACAAGTGTCCACATAGGGCCACCCAGCAGAGCCGAAACGGACCTTCCCTGCTCAGGACAGCTAGTCATCAGGCATGGGACAAGACTTTGCTCCCTCCTCTCAACTTCTGCAGCATGAATGACATCGTTCAGTAGCTGCTTCTCTTTGGCATTTTTAAGAAATGGTGCCTTGACTCAGTTTATTTTCTCTAACTGGCCTTTAAGAAGAACAAGCTTTAGGATTTCCCTGGTGGCACAGTGGTTAAGAGTCCGCCTGCCAATGCAGGGGACACGGGTTCGAGCCCTGGTCTGGGAAGATCCCACATGCTGCGGAGCAGCTAAGCCCGTGCACCACAACTACTGAGCCTGTGCTCTAGAGCCCGAGAGCCACAACTACTGAGCCTGCGTGCCACAACTACTGAAGTCCGCGCGCCTAGAGCCCGTGCTCTGCAACGAGAAGCCACCGTGATGAGAAGCCCGTGAACCGCAACAAAGAGTAGCCCCAGCTTCGCAAGTAGAGAAAACCCACGCACAGCAACAAAGACCCAGTGCAGCCAAAAATAAATAAATAAATAAAATTTTTAAAAAAAGAACAAGATTTAAACCTGGGGACTAGCCAAAAAGGGGGAAAACGGGACTCTGCCTACAAGTCCAGACTTTTCCTTGTGCTATATGTCTCACTACATACTCCCTTTTCTTTGAAACTTTTCTTTTGAAATATTTTTAGATCTTTCCTACTTAAATCCTCTCCTTGATTTGGAATTTTTCTGGGATAAATAGTGTCCCAGAGACTTTCTTCTTTCTCGCGATAGTATTAAAATTTTGAAGGACCATGAAATGCATGGAACGCCCAGAGTACCTGCATTCTGGACAAGGCACAGCCACACCCACCCGTTGCCATGTCTGTGGCCAGAATGTGTTGAACTGAAGCCCAAGCAAGTGATTTCAGTTAGTTGCTGATATCAAACCCATTGCCTTTCAAGTTTAATATCGGTCCACCTGGTCATGGTGGCCAAGAACTCTGAATAGAACATAAAGACGAGGTGGATTATGGGCCTCCAAGTGCCCCTCAAAGGCAAACCTTGCCTTTAATTGGGTTTTTATGTGGATATTCTCTCCCATTATGGTGTTCAATACCCCTTGCCCTGCACGCCAGAGCTGAGTTATTGGTGGGGGAGTGTTTACTAGCCTTCTGGGGATAAGCTTTTAATCACCTGCAGAGAGCAGTTGGCCGCCTCTAAAAACACTTCAATAAATTGAGATTCAGGCCTTAGTTGGCTCAGCCCTTGTCAGCCCCAGGCTGCCTTGTGCCAAGATGCACTGGAGCCAGAAATGAAGGTCAAAAAGTTACTAAGCATTGGCACGTCTTGCTTTCTGGCTTGTTTGGTAGATCCTTATTAAAACATAGGTGAATGCTGGCTGGCTTCTTTCTCGCAGTTATAAATACTGTACTGTCCGTTTTCATTCCTTTCTTCTCTGCCCACTTCTGCAAAGATGGTTGTGACGGGGGATGGACAAGCTGAATGCATTGGTAGAGCTGTCACCTTAGAAGAGGGATTCCGGATGTCCCACATGATTAGCACTGATGGTGCACATCAAGGGAGTGGTGTTATGAGATCACCTGGAAGCTGGCCAGACGGACCAGAGCAGTTATGGCTAAACCCTTCCCTGGAATCCAGCTCTTCTGGGAGGGCTTCAGAACAGCGGCTAAACTCTGAGTCCACTAGATGGCACAGTGACGCTGGCACACACATCGTGGTGAGCCTCTGGGTGTCCTGCACTCACTGTTCTGGGCTTGATCCCTCTTGAACAAAAGTTGGAGGCTAGTTATTAAGAAAGGGAGCTGGGGATAAACTCCTTGAATTTCTATATCTTGGCTCTATTTCTCTAAATCTTCATATAGCCGTTGTGAAAATTGTGTGGATTTGGTAAAACTGTGGACAATAATTAATGATGAAGAATGATAAAAATACCTAAAATCCTTGATTATGTAGCAGAAATGCCATAGAAAGAGGATCTAACCATCTCTGATACTTCGAAAATGCATCCTAACATTTTGGGGAAAATATATGTCTTAACTAGCTCTTGTGTTATCCCAAGTAGTAAGTACTTTATCTGCATTAATTCCATTAATCCTTATAGTAACTTATGAGGTAGGTGCTATTTTTTTTTTCTTTTTTACACATTTATTTATTTATTTATGACTGCGTTGGGTCTTTGTTGCTGCTGTAGTTGCGGCGAGCAGGGGGCTACTCTCTGTGCGGTGCGCGGTGCCAGGGCTTCTCTTTGTTGCGGAGCACAGGCTCTAGGCATGCGGGCTTCAGGAGTTGTGGCACGCAGGCTCAGTAGTTGTGGCTCGCGGGCTCTAGAGCGCAGGCTCAGTGGTTGTGGCGCACGGGCTTAGTTGCTCCGCAGCATGTGGGATCTTCCCGCACCAGGGCTCGAACCCGTGTCCCCTGCATCGGCAGGCGGATTCTTAACCACCGCGCCACCAGGGAAGTCCCGAGGTAGGTGCTATTAACATACTAATTTTACAGACAGGAAAATCGAGGCACGGAGTGTTTAAGTTACTCACCTAAAGTCACAGAGCTAATAAGTGCTGGAGCTGAGACTCAAAGCTTGAGAGTTTGGGCTCCAAAGTTCACGCTCTTAGGGACGATACTCCTCACAAAAGAGAAGTCTGGGGAGCCCTGCCAAATAAGCTTTTATGCTTTCTCATGACAAAGGAACAAGCTTAGGTTCTAAACACCTTGCTCCCTGTTATGTCCCCTTTAACATTACTGCCCTGGGACATCAATGCTATGTGTCAGCGTATCTGTATTCTCAGTGTATTTGTTACGTTCTGATCCTACAACAAATGCCATCGTCCTTCTAGAAATCATGCTGCAGTAACATAATGTTTTGTCCTTCTATTCGGAACATTGCTTCAAAAAAGCAAAAGCCCTGACTTGTTGATTCTCATCCTGACTTTCAGTTTCAGATAGGAAAATTAATATGCCAAGTCATTTATCCGCATAAGGACACTTAGGCTATGAGTAGAGAATTTACTCCTACATTCATTCCTCCATTTATTCTGTGATGGTGACAGAATGTATGCAGCGTGCCTGGCCCTGAGTTTAGAGCGATAACTCAGGCGAGTGTGCTACCTTCACATCACTCACAGCTCGATACGAGAGGCAGACGTGTGAACACAACACGAGAAGCAATCCAGTTGTGACTGTAGCAGAGCTTCGGACAGTTGGGGGAGAAGGGGCGCCGCCCAAGCCTTTGAGGGGTGGGAGCAGTAGGACAGCCTTTGCAGAGGACGGGATTCGTGGGCGGAGGCATAAACGATAAGCGGGGGTCCTCTGGGTAAACACAGCGTCCCCAGGAAGAAAGAACACAGCGTGTTCCCAATGCTCAGAGCTTGGACACTGTAAGAAATGAGCCTGGAAAATACCCGGAGGCCGGTCACAAAGTTCTCCATGGGCCAGTCAAAGGTGGAGCTTTATTCTCTAGCCGATGGAAAGCCACAGTGAGCTTTCCAGGAAGGGAATGATACCATTAGATTTGTGTTTTAGGAAGAGGCCTCTGGTCTGAAGGATAGACTGCAGGTCAGGGGGGCAGCAGCCAGCCAGATTGGAGGTAGAGACCAGTTAGGAGATCTTTGCAGGGGTTGAGATGAACTGAGACAATTAGGGTGAGGGACCATGAGTGATATGGGGTTCAGAACGAGCCTCCCCCAAATGTATCACTCTTGCATGAGGATTATTTTGAACTAAAGGCAATCGAGACCCTGTGGGTTCAAGAGAAACTACTGCCCCTCCCCTAACTACCTACAAGAATTTAAATTGGGGATTTTTCCCAGCCAAGAGTTATTACCGGAGACAAATTTTATCCAAGTGGTCCCATCTATATGGCAGGGCAAATATCTAGATGCCAAGCATCTGCTCTTCCTCTTATCGTCCTGTGAGGGACCTTCTTTCCTTGGAAGCCCCAGGCTCCTATATCATTTCTCACTCAGGATGGCATATAGACCTCATTTTACCTTTCTGTCTCTGACCCTCTCATGTGTGTGGGGTTTCCGTATGTGCAAAATTAAATCTAATTTTCTCCTGTTACTCTGTCTCATGTCGATTTAAGTCTTATACCAACCAGAAGAACCTAGAAGGGTAGAGGAAAGTTTTCTTCCTCCTTAACAGTAGGATAGGGGAAAGGAGTTTTAGGGACATTTCAGAGATAATGTAAGTAGGGCCTTTATTTATATATGGAGGTATGAATTATTTATAGCCAGCTTTCTCCCATGAAGGATTTGGGGTAGAACCGCAGGACTTGCTAATGAGATGAATTCAGGGGCTGAGGGAGAGAAAAGGATCCAACAAGATCCCCAGTTTCTGGCTTGGACAAGGAGGTGGATGGGGTACCATCGGTCAACATGGAAACTAAAGAGAAAGAAGCCCATACTCAAGGGGATGCCCAAGGTTTCATTTCAAACATATTGCATTTGAAGTATCGTGGACAGCCAAGTGGCTCTAAGGATCTACACCCTGTGGGAAAAGTCGAGGTTGGAAAGGTAGAGTTTGAAATTATCAGCACGTTGGTGGAGGCTGAGACCAGGAAGGTGGATGTCATTACAGGGTCTGAAAAATATACGAACCATTTTGTTTAGTGTCCAGATGTTTAGCTATTTAGTTTCTTATAGCTCTGTCTGCATTGTTTTCACCTCTCTTCAAGATAGGTAGCTCCAGGGAGTAATAAGAGAACTGAGAAGAGTACGGTGTCTCCAGGATTTCTTTGGGTCTGCCTTTCCTTCCGTGCAAAGTCTGTGTACATTTTATATTCCAAGTGCTTCCCAAGATAACTCGAAGACTGGTGCAGAGGGAGAAGACCCTGAGCTTTCAATCACATCACTTGCAGACAACGCTCCACCTCCAGCCCCTGAGTACCACTCTGGCTTTTTGAAGAACTGGAAGAGAACATGCTTCACTGGCAGGTGAAGACAGGGAGGGGGCTGGAGCTGGCTTCAGTCTTGTATTTATTTTAAAACTGTGTAAATGTTTAAAATATGATATGTAAACTTGCTTTCAGGCCACTTTTCATGGTAGGCGGCCTTGACAGTTAACCATTAGGTTTCTCTGGGATGGTGGAAACTTGTGTGCTTTTGGAGAGGACAGCAGAAAGCCTGCTCGCTTGATGGTATGGGGGGCAAGGCAGGTGGGTTTGCCATCTGCTCTCAGCTTTGGCAAGATGGAGGAATTGAAGGCAGCTGTGACAGCACTCGGGAGAAATTAAACAGGAGATACTTTATTCCCCCAACCTCAGGGCTTTTGTCATGGCAACAACTCCCAGACTCGGTGGCTTACAAACATTGACTTCTCCATCGTGCTGTGGAATGGCCACAGCTCTGCACTAGGCTGTGGGCTAACTATAGGATGGCTTCTAGCATCTTCCTGTTCTGGGACTCGGGCTGCAGGAGCAACCCCTACCTGCAACCCGCGGCCCTGTGACAGAGAACAGAAGCACAAGAGGCTGAGCTAAGCCGTGCACTCTCCCTTCAGTCCGCTCCTCGGAAATGGCGTGCGTCACGCCCACTTGAATTTTGTTGGACAAAGCAAGTCACATGGCCAATCCCAAAGGGTTGTGCTCTCAGGAAGGAGGAATTGAATACTTGAGCATAATAATGTCATCTGCCAGAGCTAGTCATTCTTTCGCTAAATACTTACTGAGTACAAGCACTGTGCTGGAACTTGATCTATGGAAATAGACCTGTTCCCTCCCCTCATGGAGCTTACAATCCCACTTGGGACATAAATGATGAGACCAGAAATTACAATAAAGGCTGAGCCCAGTCCCAGACTTCAGCGCCCTCACAAGGATAGTGGAGGCTGCAGAGAGCATAGGATGACTGCCATAGGACGAATTACTCCAGGAGGTTACCATAGCAAGACCTACACAATATTTTTCCCTGGATGGGGTGGGGAGTGGTGGAGAGATTCTGTTCTTCAAAACTCCTCTCAGGTCACCAGCCTTCTGAGGCTCTCTATGGCCTTCTTTGCCGAGATAGTGTCAGGCCTGGTAGGTTACCTGCCTTGACACCCTTTGTCCCACCTGCCACCTGTAAACCCAGCCCCACCTCGCTTCCCAGTCCAGTCAGGTCCTGAATCAGCAAGGACTTAAACAGATCCAGCTCCGTATTTGGGTGCTGAGGATCAAGTTACCCTTGGCTGTTTTTCTCTCCATGACCAGCTGTCCCAATTTTAAAAACTGGATTCCTGCCACATTCCTAAGCTTTTTCTATAACCTTCCAAACCCTTCCATACCATCACACCCATCCATACTGCTCTGACCTAACATCCCAAGATTCCAACCCAGTGATTCCCTTCATATCTGTTAGACCCCTAGGTCCCAGGGTTCATAAACACCTCCATTCCCTCAACATCTTCACAGAGGCTGTCTCTCAGAAGACTCTTTCCTGTGGGTGCCACTTCTGCAGCCCTCTTGAACTCAGGACCGGGAGACCAGGGAATGTTCTCCTTACTCCCCACTGTGGCTTCCTATACCCTGGTGTGACACCGTGTGCTGCACCGGGTCTTCTTAGTGGCACACGGGATCTTCGCTGCGGCATGCTGGACCTTTAGTTGTGGCATGTGAAATTTTTAGTTACTGCATGTGAGCTCTTAGTTGCGGCATACAGGATCTAGTTCCCTGACCAAGGATTGAACCCAGGCCCCCTGCATTGGGAGTGCGGAGTCTTAACCACTGGACCACCAGGGGAGCCCGGAAAGGAGAGATTCGTGATTACGTATATGTAGATGGCTCCATCGGGGTCCAGGGAAGACCCTGGAGGAGGCTGACGGCTGCTGTTCATATTCACTGCCTGGTGCAGCCAAAACATTGTGCAGGTATCAAGAGGTGGGTCCAGGCACACGGTACGCAGATGACGCCCCAGGTAGGGGATGGCTTTGAAGTTTGGCAAGCCAAGAGTTTCTATCAATGACTGGCTCAAATTTACCTTTCATATGAGCTCTTGGCACCAAGAACAATACCCTAGATGTTGGGGTCCAACGTCACAGGTGAATATAAGTATATCCAGAGGTCCTATAGAAGTTTACACAGGGCTAGTTAAGCTGAAAGTAAGCCAGCCAAGTGGGGAAATAGCTCAAGAACCCTGTCTGCAGAGCTTTACTAAGATTTATTTGGAAAGTTATGGTCTCTCCGAAAACGAATCCACAGATTGCTTTGCTCTGATTACAAGAAGAACGTTGAGGTCTTTATTAACAGTCATCATTGGATTCCTTCCCTCCTTAAGGAGATTAATTAGGTAAATTTCATTACGGTAACATCAACTTTCTTGGAAAGAAACCATCCAACTTCAGCATGACTGTGAGTTTATATCTGGAAACTAAGCAATGTTAATGTTTACAGTTGAGAATGTGAAACATTAGGTTTTAATAGATGTTGATGTCATTCTTGGCATCCTGCAATGATATAAACTACTCTGTGAAGAGGTAACACGTTGTTAAATGGAACCAAAATGCAAAGAAAGAAGTTGGAATGTACACACACAGGGTTCATCCCTACCTCCCACTTACCCATCCTGCATCTGCCGTCTGAGCTGAACCAGAAAATTATGGTTGGCATGCCCCATCTATCGCAAGTGTCCGGGTAGAGAGACGAAGGAATTTCTCCCATTCTATTTAGTGCTTTGCTGCTCTAGTATTTTCAAAGAGGGCCAAAATGGCCAAGGAGAGAGAGGTCAATTTTAGTCCTGGTTCTGCCACTAATTGTTGCATGTTCCTGGACCAGTCACTCCCTCTGGGTTGTTTCCCCATGCAAAAAGTGAGAAGTCTAGACTCACTGGCCTCCAATGACAAGCATAAAACTCTGTTTAAAAGATATTTTTCCTGCCTTTTGGGTAGACTGTCTAATATGCAGCCATTTGACAACCCCCCTTCAACCCTGAGGGAGTCTGGGAACTTTGGGGCTGAATCTTTTTTTTTAAACCCCTCTCTTTTTCCCTGTTATTTATTTTTAAATTAACTCTGAGTTTATTTTAAAATATTTATTTACTTATTTAATATTTATTTATTTATTTGGCTGTGTCGGGGCTTAGTTGCAGCACACGGCATCTTCATTGCAGCATGTGGGATTTTTGTTGCAGTGTGCAGGCTCTAGTTGCAGCACCACAGGCTTAGTTGCCCTGAAGCATGTGGGATCTTAGTTCCCTGACCAGGGATCAAACTCATGTCCCCTGCATTGGAAGGCATATTCCTAACCACTGGACCACAGGGAAGTCCTGGGGCTGAATCTTTAACCCTGCTAGGTGGGTGCTTGGGTCCTTGAACTTGCCTCATGACAGCCAGGGGCTGGGGCGGTTCTGAGATGGCCTCAGACACAGATTGTGTAAAAATTCTCTCTACCCCCACCTCCCTCTCTCCTCTCTCTGCTTTTACAGTTTTTAAAGGATATCGCCATATATTAGTGCATTCCTGCAAGGTGGACAGGGAAAGATTCTTACATGGAATTGCTAAAAGAAGCTCATATATGTTCAAATGGTTCTGATGAACCTAGGGGCAGGACAGGAATAAAGACACAGACATAGAGAATGGACTTGAGGACACAAGGAGAGGGAAGGGTAAGCTGGGACGAAGTGAGAGAGTGGCATGGACATATATGCACTACCAAATGTAAAATAGATAGCTAGTGGGAAGCAGTGGCATCACATGGGGAGATCAGCTTGGTGCTTTGTGACCACCGAGAGGGATGGGATTGGGAGGGTGGGAGGGAGACGCAAGAGGGAGGAGATATGGGGATATATGTATACGTATAGCTGGTTCACTTTGTTATACAGCAGAAACTAACACACCATTGTAAAGCAATTATACTCCAATAAAGATGTTAAAAAAAAAAAGAAGCTCATATGTGTTCAGTAATTGTAGAATTTCTCCCCTAGTGCTGGGAAGAGGGGCATCTTTGTGATTTTTTTAATGTCCCTAATATCATTCTGCATAATAGCCTCCCATAAATAGGCTACTTTCATAGGAGTTTGTCAAGTTCCAGAATGACCTGAATGCCTGATTTTACTTTAATTTGATTCCCTAGGGAAGCATTAGGACTTGTCAACCTTTTAGTAGTGACCTGGTACTAAACTGGACTCCCCACTTATGGAGTTATAGGGTGTACCTCTGAGGACCCTCCTACACTACCTCTTACTTAAAATACCGCGTGGATGGAACTTGAACAACCAAAGCCCCCAGAACAGATTTGCTCAGGCCTGGAGAGTCCAGAGGGACCTGCAGACTAGAGGAGGGTCAGTCCTCCCAAGGAAGCAGGAATGTTGAGCACTTTTGCACTGACTGCACATACCCTCAAGATACCGTATTCTGGATTCCACAGCTTTAGAGTGACAGGAAAAAAACAACACAAAAGCTCGGAGGATGATGAATAGATTGGAAAGTGTTATTTTATGCATGGAATGGAAAAAGTGGGTACATTCACTTTGAGGAGAGATACTTGAGGAGGTTAGTGATCACCTTCAAACACATAAAGATTATTTTACAAAGACTGGCGGACATTTGCTCTCCGCGGAGGAAGGAACAGAAGAGGCACACACACACTCGTGCCCAGGTGGATTCAGGTGGCGTGAGGGAGGCTAGTCAGAGTGGTCAAGCCTGGGATGAGACCAAGGAAGCTGTCCTAAGCCTTCCTCTGGGACCCCTGTAAGCAGAGGGAATTCTCCTCTTGCTCCTGAGGTTGAGTTCCATGATGACAGCAGCAGAGGGACTAGACCATACATACACATTGACTCAACCCCGGTAGCTCTGCTTTTTCACCAAAGGGCAACTAAAACCCACCTACAGATTTATGGAAAATAGCATTGTGTGAGAGTAAAAACATGAGGGAAAAAAAGGAAGTATTTTAACTGTCAGCTCCAGGAATTTTGAGTGTGAGATCTGGGGACAGGGCTGGGGCCTCAGGACATGGGAACACCCAGCTTTGCTTCCCTCAACTATTTCTTTCTTTTCCTTTTTAAAATTTATTTATTTATTTATTTATTTTTGGCTGCGTTGGGTCTTTGTTGCTGCGCGCGGGCTTTCTCTAGTTGTGGCGAGCGGGGACTACGCTTCGTTGTGGTGTGCGGGCTTCTCACTGCGGTGGCTTCTCTTGTTGCGGAGCACAGGCTCTAGGTGCACGGGCTTCAGTAGTTGTGGCTCAGGGGCTCAGTAGTTGCAGCACGCGGGCTCTAGAGTGCAGGCTCAGTAGTTGTGGCACTCGGGCTTAGTTTTTCTGCGGCATGTGGGATCTTCCCGGACCAAGGCTCGAACCTGTGTCCCCTGCATTGGCAGGCGGATTCTTAACCACTGCACCACCAGGGAAGCCCAAGAAAGGACGTTTAATCACAAATTACCTGACATTTAGTACGCACTAATGTTTCTATTCTTGGTCTATTCTGGGTCTATTGTAATGGCTTCATCTTACAGGAAGGGAAACTGGAACTATGAACGTTGGGTGGCTGCTCTACAATGACACAGTCCCTAGTGATGATGGTGGGGCAGGTATGCAGATGAGGGAGCCCTCCTGGCCATTGCCCATTCCACCACCCATTGCCGTGTGACTCATGACACAGGAGTGCCAAGACCAGCTCTACAATAAGAAACACAGCTCTCCGGACGCGCAGGCTCAGCGGACGTGGCTCACGGGCCCAGCCGCTCCGCAGCATGCGGGATCTTCCCGGACCGGGGTACGAACCCGTGTCCCCTGTATCGGCAGGCGGACTCTCAACCACTGCGCCACCAGGGAAGCCCTACCTGCACTTTTATATTAATATTTATTAACTTTACATTAAAATTAAACACAAATATTTCTATATATTAAGTCATTTCTAATTATATAAATCTATTTAAAAGGTAATTGTATATCTTACCACGCAAGGACAGCTACCCCACTTCCCACAAATAGAAAGTAAATACAATGAAAACAAAACTGAGGTATTAAATTCTAGCTGGTAACTGTTGCTTGCCAAAGACTGAGCCAGAGGCCTGTGCTCTCTTTATTAAAAAGGGAGATTAGCAAGTGTTAGAAAAGTCTTAAAGATATATTAATCCCAAACTGATACTTTCTCTTTGACATAATCATGAGGGTTGAAAGAAAATTGAAAGACTGGCTTACTCTTTTGTAAGAAAACTTTCTATTTGGAAATAATTTCAAACTTATAAAAAAAAAAAGGTGTAAGAATTGTACAAAAGAACTCCAGTAGAGCTTTTATCCACATTTACCAGTTTTGAATATTGGCCACATTTACCCTCTCTATATATGCTTATAATATATATATATATTTTTAGCCACTGAGTTGGTTGCATCAACCATGCCCTTTCTACTTCAGTATGTATTTCCTAAGAAGAAGGATATTCTCTGTTATAATCACAGTAAAATAATCGCATGCAGAAAACTTAACATGGCTGCAATTTTTCTATCAAACTGCAGGCTATAATTTGATTTTGTCAATTGACCCAGTAATGACATTTATAGCATTTTTTCCCCAGTGTAGGCACCGGTTCAGATCACATATTGCGTTTAGTGGTCATTTCTCTTTACTCTTCTTTAATCTGGAGCAATTCCTCAGCCTTTCTTTGCATTTCATGACACTGACATTCTTGAAGAAGGCAGGCTAGTTACTTTATAGACTGACCCTTAATTCCTGGTTGTCTGATGCCTCCTTTTCTTAGATTTGGGAAAGATGGGCATAATTCTGATTCCGTGCTATTTAATTCCATGTCCATGTTCCTATGAAACTGTCTCTTGTATCCCAGTGAGAGCCACACATGCTGACACTGACTGAGACTGAAGGAGATCACTTCTGTGGTTCCTTTTAGTACCTTTTAGTTTATATTTCTGAAGAAAGCCAGACCCTGGTTTTGACCAAGTCACATGATCTATAATGAATCACGTCATCTGCAGTATTTCATGTTGTTTCTGGTGCTACCAGAGGTTGAACAGACAGTCAAAAGTCTAAAGAGGAGTTCTTCATACCTTTCTCTGTCTCTGACAAGGGTTGGTAATGCCTTTTATTTGAGAGTCAGGCATGGCTGGGGAGAGAGGGTAAAGAGAAGAAAGGATACATGAATTAAATGTAGAGTGGATGGTTGTAGCAGTAATTTCTGCTCAATGTGACCTCCACTGTGAACAGAAATGGAAAATAAACAATGGGGGAGAAATGGCCCCTGGTGAGGAGCTTTTTGGGTCAGGGTGTAAGTCTTCGCAAGCACTTATGGAAGCAGCCAGCAGGTGGTAGCCAAGAGTATGATTCAAGCCTGCTGCCCCTTCTGCTGTACGAAGTATCTAATGTATAGAGACAAGAAAACCAATTCAAAGTAGCATAGGTAAAAATAATTTATCACCTCACTTTTTTTTTTTTTTTTTTTTTTTTTTTTGCGGTACACGGACCTCTCACTGCTGTGGCCTCTCCCGTTGCGAAGCACAGGCTCCGGACGCGCAGGCTCAGCGGCCATGGCTCACGGGCCCAGCCGCTCCGCGGCATGTGGGATCTTCCCGGACCGGGGCACGAACCTGTGTCCCCTGCATCGGCAGGCGGACTCTCAACCACTGCGCCACCAGGGAAGCCCTATGACCTCATTTATTAAGCCTTAGGAATGGCTAGACCCAGGGGCTCAAATGATATCATCAGGATTCTCTTTCAGCTCTGCTTTTTTCTGTTACTTTCTTACTCCATTTGGATAGAAAGATGACCCCAACTAATTTGCATATTATCCTCCAAAGTGGACTCTGAATGACCTTGCTTGAGTCAAAAGTCCACCACTGGACCCATTATTGTGTTTAGGAAGATGGGATATTCTGATTGGCCCAGGCTATATCACATACCTCCCATTCACGGAGGGAGGGAGTCAAGGCATGTTATTGACAGTACCTTCAAGGGCAGAAGAGGCAGTTCCCCCAAGGAAAAGATGTTGTTCAGGGGGCCTGATGTTGTTCAGGGGGCCTCCCTGGTGGCGCAGTGGTTAAGAATCTGCCTGTCAATGCAGGGGACACGGGTTTGAGCCCTGGTCTGGGAAGATCCCACATGCCGCGGAGCAACTAAGCCCATGCACCACAACTACTGAGCCTGTGCTCTAGGTCACGGGAGCCACAACTACTGAGCTCACGTGCCACAACTACTGAAGCCCACGTGCCTAGAGCCCGTGCTCCGCAACAAGAGAAGCCACTGCAATGAGAAGTCCGCGCACCGCATCGAAGAATAGACCCGCTCACGACAACTAGAGAAAGCCCGCGCGCAGCAACAAAGACCCAACACAGCCAAAAATAAATAAATAAAGTTATTTTTTTAAAAAAGATGTTATTCAAGGAAAAACTTAACGAATATTCGGTACAAAGTTATGGTGCAGTATAGAGGATGATTTCGTGAGCTCTCTGATGTTGTATGAAGAACTGATGCAGTGCAGTAGCTAAGATCCCAGGCTTTGGGTCTGAATCCTTACTGTACCATTCACTAGTTCAATGGGCCATAGACAAATTCTCTCTGAACCCTAGTTTCTTCATTTGCAAAATGGAGAAAACATTTATCAGAATATCAGTGTTCTTAGTTGCAAACAAGAATTCTCTCAACCTAGTTTAAGCAGGAAGAGATTTATTAAGAGATAGCAGATGGCCCATAGGACCCCAGAGGATCTAGAGAAATGGGCTCCAGGGTACACTTCCAGGAGTCCCTCCCAGAATAATGCTCCCTCATGGACTTGATGGAGGCATTGCTACCTCTACCCTACCATTCTAGTTGCAGTGGTGTAGAAATACTGTCTACCCCAGAAACATACGGCTTCCATGGGCAACTGTGTTGGCAAAGCAGAAGGCTCCCTGCCACACCTGTTTCTCCGCTCAGCTCACTCCTGAATCGAACTCTCTCAGGGGTGTGTCAGATCCCTGGGACCGTGTTTACATGCACGGTGGCTCTATGGTGCGTGACCTGGGCAAGTTCGTGCACAGGGCTCCCCTCTCAGAAGCGGCCCATGCTTGGTTTAATGGTCTGCTGCTGCTGCTGTCTTGAAATTCTGAATAGTCTCATCTTTGAACTTAGTTTTGTATGTGAAGTCTGCTGGGGCGTTGGAGCATGTGTGAGTGCAGAGGAGACGCACTGGGTGGCAGCATATGCACACATGGGCTCAGGCATGAGGGAAGTGTGTACCCTGAGCAGTTGGCTTGGATGCCCAGTGCCCGTGGCCTCACCTGGGGACAGTCCTGGGTACTGTGAAATTCCCAGGTGGGAGCCGGGCAGGGACCTGGACCCAGATTGGTGGTGGTGATGGCAACAGCGACAGTAAAAGAAGCAGCAGCTGTGGTGGCAGTGGCCGCTCCCTGGGAGAAGGAGAGGGCTGCATATGGAGTAGGGCAGGGATTATGGTGGGAAACCAGGCGGTCTGTGCATTCTTGCAGCATCTATACAAATATTTATACAGTGAATCGAATTGAATCTAGATTCTCCAGCCTGAGAGCCAGGATGGGAACTGCTAGGGCTTATTAAGTTTTTTCAAAATAAAAGCTATGTACACATAGACATTGCAATAAAGCATATTAGGAAATAATTGGAATTCTTCAAAGAATTTAGAATCCGGTTTTTAAAACTGCTGCAACATTGCAAAGCAAATTGCCACTGGGTTAGAGAGGGAAGTTAAAATTTTTTTAAGCTTGCCATATTTGATGGAAAAGAAAATTCTTTTCATATGAAGCTTTGGATGAACCAATTATTAACAAGGAAGATAATTTTATGATTAATTTTTCTTTGTATTTGAAGATACCGTGACAGAATGTATGAACAGGTGTGTTTTGAAATATGCACAAATCATAGGACCACTTTCGGTTTCCTGTATGACCTCAACAAATTATAGGAATTGTCAGAGGAAACATCAAAATGTCATTGTATAAATTTACATTTAAAATTAATTTCAGACTTACACAAAACTGATTTGTATGAGGAGTTAAATCTTTTTAGAAAATTCATTCTGCAAGAATCGTCAACTCTAGATGTACTAAAATTTGTATTTCAAAATAATTTATCAAAAATTTATCCCAGTGTTGTCGGAGACTGCAAAATACTCTTAAGAACGCCAATAGCAGTGGCATCAGAAAAGTCCTTCTCAAAATTACAAATTGTGAAAAGTTATTTGTGATCTTACATTTGCTAAGAGCAGCTGACTTCATTTTGATTATATTGATTGAAATCATGTTGTTAAAAGCATAAATTCTGAGAATGTAATAAGTGAAGTTTTAGAAAAACAAGTTAGAAAAATCTTAAGATCAGTCAAGATATTACATTAATAAAGTATTTTCCTTAGAATATTATTTAAAATTATGGTGCAACTTTTTTTGCAATTTATAAATTTATGTAGGTATTAATGTATCACTATTACCCCACAGTACATTTTATGAGTAATAAAATATTTTTAAAGAAAAATGAATTCTATTTTAGTGCCTTTAACTGTAACTTTCACTCCTACATTTTAATAAAGGACCACACATTTTCCGTTTTCACTGTACCCCACAAATTACGTAGCTGGCTCTGGTTACATGTCTATACTATAGGTATGAGTGAAGCTGGAAAGTATAGTTTTGGGGGGTTCCTAGCTTGAGAAGGAGAGCTTCATAACGCAAGAAACCAGCTAGTCAGGAATGACACAGTATCAGCCCCCCACCCACCTTATTGGCTGCCAAGCCACTAACCATACTTATTTTCTCTCTTGCTTTGGTTGGCCCCAGCAAAGTCTGAAAGAGGATGAGATCACAGCATTAACCCTGCCGTTCTAAGGAAGGTTCAGCAAATCCCAAAGGCCAGGGTGGTGCATCAAACCGAAACTGGCTATCTTCTAGCTCTGTGAGGGGTGGTTTCCCTAACTATACATGGCCCCCTGGCTCCAACTCAATGCCTCTGGGCACCTGCCTGCCTCCCAGAAGTCATTTTTGTTCTTTAGTGCTTTCCTAATGCTGTCTAATGCACTGAATGGATAAACAGCAAGTATTTACCTTTCTCAAAGATAGGTCTCAGAAAACTCTTATTGATCTAAAAAGGTTAGTCATTTAGTCTCACACCATTTTTATGTTCACTGAATGACTAGGTGATCCTAGAATTCGCCTCCACAAATATCCTGAAAGGAGAGGAAGAGGAACAAGTTGATCTGGATTGAGGAATGAACTTGAACATGTAAATCAGAAAGCTCCCCTCCAGGACTTGGCAAAGATGCATTCGCCATCAGTGTTTGGGTCTTGCTTTTTTATGCCCCAAAGGACACCATGAATACTTGTGTGTGTGGATGGCCAGTTTCCCAAAATTAACCTCTTTGTGTTTCATTCCTGCCCAAAGATAGACCCATCAGGCTCCCTGGGAAAGCCTGGTGGCTACAAAAGGAGGACTGACCAGTCTTACACACCCGGAAAGAGACCATCGAGGCACCATTTGTTAGAGTTTTAGAGACGGCTGAGACGAGTTTCTTCAGTTTAGAGAGAAGAATCCTTGTTGGTTGTTTGGAGGCAGAGTTGAGGTCTCCAGAGCCCGGGGCTCACCTGCTTCTCCTCCACACTGCTCCCCTAAACAGCACCAGAGAAACACGTGTCCAAGGGCAGCCATCTAACGGGCTTAGAGCGCCCATTCATCCTAATACGTGGTGACCTCCTAGCCCAGAGCTTTCACAGCAGGAAACGCAAAGGAGGAAAGCTCAAGACCTGAACACAGCTGCTTAGATTTGCAGCTGGAATTTGGGGCTGAGGCAGAACAGGGGTAGGGGTCAGAAACTCGCTTCAGGCTAGGATTGGGAAGGGGGGAAAGTGAATAATGTGCATGTCATCTTTCTGCACGAGGGAAAAAGAAAAGCCGTCTACTCTAGCATCCCAAGAAATCTGTGTATGTGTGTGTATGTGAGTGTGTGTGTATGTGTAGCATATAGTCTAAGAGTGACGGTTGTGGGATCGCACTGCTGGAAGAACTCCCAGCTCCATCAGTTACTGGTTGAGCCCTCTGGGCAAATCAAATCATGCCATCTCTCTAGGTTCCAGATTCCTTAGTTATAAAGTGGGAGAATTTTAGTAGCTACGGCATAAGGGACATTGTGAGGTTTAAAGGAGATTATCTATGCAAAGCACTTGGAACTGTGCCTGGCTGTAGGTAAATGCCCCATCAAGGTGTTATCACATCTGTTATCACATCAGACAGCGGCTGTGACCCATACTTTCCAAGCTGTTGGTTTTCTGGGATACCTGCCCGCCAAACATGCTCTCCTGCTGTACACGGAGCTAACACCCTCCTATCCAGATTGTATGCTAGCACTTTTGTGCTTAGAAAGGGAGCAGCCCACCTAATAGGTCCCTTCCTTCATGGGGTGATGCCTGCTCCCCTCACCCCCACCTCAAACGTGCCACTGACTGGGGCACTGACATGGTCAGATGTCTACCAACCACAACCTCTATCCCCATCCCTAAACGAAAGTATATTCTCCTTCCCTCCATAAGGACTCTTTTTTTAAAAAAAAATTTATGTTATTGAAGTATAGTTGATTAATAAGGACTCTTATGTCTGAATTTTCCTATGAAATAAGTGAGATCTTAGAACTTGTTCCTTGTAGTAGATTTTTCAAAATAAAAAAATACCTTTTGTACAACTAGAACAAGGTCACTTCATTAAATAGAAGATTTTTACCCATCCATTGTATACGGAAACCAACCTTGCTCTTTGATTCTTCTTTCAAATAACTTTATCAGCCTCCTGAATTTCCTGGCCTTAGTGCTCTGGTAACTATAGCTATTGAAACGTCTTTACCAATCCAGGTTGTTCTGAACTGACTGGGCACCCAGAGTCCAGCCCTTCTGAGGCTCCAGATGGAGGTGGAACAGCAGAGGGTCAGAAGCTCTGGGCCTCTATGGCTGCAGGGAAGATTCTAGCCCAACACAAGAGTTGACCTAATCAGTAAAACAAGAAGCCCTGAAGGGACAAAGCCCATATTGAAAGATGGGTGAGAACTTTCTGGTGTCTGGAGAAGCTATATACTCTCATCAGGGGCTGAGGCAGCAGGAAACTCTGTCCGGCTGTAGCACACAATGAAGAGCTTCTCTTCACTTCCTGGACTGAGACAATGGAGGCCAACCAGGGGGGACCCTGTATTCAGGCAGCCCCCAGAGGGTCCACATCTCTGGTCCCGAAGAACACTTGCCTTCACCTGACCATTGCTTTTGGCAGGACAACACCACTGGGGAGGCTGCGTGTCCTCAGTAGTCTCTGGTCTCAGGGCGAGTTTTTCGTAGGTCTACAAACGAGGGTAGAGTAGGGTTTGGGGTCATCATGGTGGCTGCAGCCTGCCCTTATAGTGTGATGTGGCTTCCTCTGGCATGGCTGGCCTGGTCCCAGTTTAAGCGACCCTGACTGTAGATTTGGGACATTCTGAGCAGATAATTTTATAATATTCTTGGCTAACTTCTTAGCAGATCAGTCCCTCACTCACCCACACACTAATCCCAACACCTGCTCAACCATGAGCCAGACCTGTACCAAACAACCGGAAGACAGAGAGGAGACAGGGCCTGTCTTCACACAGTTGAGTCAACTGGTGAGAAATCTTAAGTGGTTGGGGAAATGTGATGGTTACTTTTATGTGTCAACTTGGCTAGGCTACAGTGTTCAGGTATTTGGTCAAATATTATTCTACAATAGATATTTCCGTGAAGGTATTTTTTAGATGAAATTAACATTTAGACCAGAAGACTTTGAGTAAAGCAGATTACCCTTCATCATGTGGGTGGGCCTCATCCAATCAGTTGATGGCCTTACTAGAAAAAGACTGACGGGATTAAGATGGAATTCTGCCAGCAGATAGTCTTGGATTGAACTGTAGCGTCAACTCTTTCCTGGGTTTCCTGCAAATTTTGGACTCTCCAGCCTTCACAATCACATGAGCCAATTCCTTAAAATCAATCTCTCTCTCTCTCTCTATGTATATATATGTATATAAATGTATATGTATAATTCTATTTTTTCTATTTCTCTGGAGAACCATGAATAATACAGAAATCTGGTCTCTGTTTTATTGCCCTCTTGATGAATTTTGCATTTTATTAAACAATTTTTATTTATTTTTTTTTTATGATAAAATGCAACTGTATTGAAAATACAAATAGTTCCAAGATGGCCCCTGTAAACATCTTGCTGAGAGCCCCTCTCTTTTTTTCTGTGCATGTGTTGGCAGGTATACCCAACAAAACTGGGAACAGGAGTCTTCATCCTATCTTCTTTTTTTAAAAATAGCATTAATTGTAAGCACTTTAAAAATGTCATAAAATATATGGAAAGCTGTTTAGGGGCTGCCCACTAGTGTTTTTTTTGTTGGAAATTTCAGTTGTTTCCTATTTTCTGTCATTATAAATAGCTCTGCAAGGAAAGTTTTTGTTCATAAATCTATGTCTGTCTCTCTGACTGTTTCCTTAGGGAAGATTCCTGGAAGGGGAATCACTGAGAACTCTGGCCTCATAAATAAGAGAATTATGAAAAATGGAAGGGGAAAAGCAATAAATTAAATGAATTGGGTTGCTTGACTCATTCTAACTGAGAAAATAAGAAACACCTGACCTCCTCCAGGGCTGAACTCATGGTCATGGACGTTACTTAGGGAAGCTGTGAGGCATGGTAGAAACAGGACTGGATTAGGAGCCAGTTCTGTGCCCACTTTGTTTCTCTCCATAGCCAGGAGCTCCTGGGCAAACCTCTGACATGTTCTGCTCCCAGTTTTTCATGTAAAGTGGGGATATAGTAACTGCCTGCCTACTTCCCAAGAGTTTGTGAAGGGCCACTGATGGAATGTGTGTGAATGGCTCCCACCCACCTTTTTTCGAGAGCACTGCTTCTTCTGTGAAGTTGGCTTCAACTTTCCCAGGAAAGTCAGTAGCCTCTAGTCTAATGCTTTCTCTAAGCTCTTTACTAGCATATGTAATCTTGAATAACTATGATTTGTTTGCACTTCTGTCCCGCCAGCTGAGTCCGAGTCTTACTTTTTCTCCCCATTGGTGCTCAATAGAGTACAAAGCATTCAGGAGATGCCCAATTCATGTCTACTAAAAGAAATTGTAAACTGCTAAATGAACATGATATCAACCATCAGCATTTATTAAGCACCAATGATATGTCTGAACTCAAGGCACTCACACTGCAGTAGAACAAATATTTTTAAATTTCAGGTGGCATTTGCTAAGTGCCCAATTGGCTGTGCAGACGCAAAAATGCATAAAGCATAAATGTAACTTATTTTAAAATAGAGCTGTTGAGTGCTTCTACATCATTTCACTTGACCTTCTCAGTAGCTCTGTGGGGAAGGAAGGGGAGCCATCTGTATTGTTACCTACATTTGTTAAGTGAGGAAATAAGGAGCTTCCCTGGTGGCGCAGTGGTTAAGAATCCGCCTGCCAATGCAGGGGACACACTGAATCCAGGGTTCAAGTCCTGGTCTAGGAAGATCTCACATGCTGCGGAGCAAATGAGCCTGTGTGCCACAACTACTGAGTCCGTGTACCACAACTACTGAGCCTGTGCGCCTAGGGCTAGTGCTCTGCAACAAGAGAAGCCACCACAATGAGAAGCCCTCACACTGCAACAAAGAGTAGCCCCCGCTCGCCACAACTAGCAAAAGCCCAAGCGCAGCAACGAAGACCCAATGGAGCCAAAAATAAATAATAATAAATAAAATAAATATATTTTTCAAAATCTTATATAAAAAAAAAGTGAGGAAATAGGACAGATGATTTTCCCAAGTTCAAAGCCAGTGGTGGATCCAGAACTTGAACCCATGTTCTGCCCCCAGAGCCCGTGGTGCTCTGATTTGCATATAGCATTTATCTGATTTAGCATTTATCCAATGCTGCCTCTCTTAGAGATTATAGAAATCTGGTGAAATTTGGCAGAGACAGAAAGAGGTTGAGTGTAAAGTTCTGAAAAATTATTAGTAAGTAAAAATGAATAGAAAGGAGTGGTAGCTGCTGTAGGTGTTTAAACATAAGAGATCCTGAGAGCTATGGAGTAAATGGGGCATGAATTACCCCTTGAGATAAACAGTGTCTAGTGGGAGGGACGTGCAAAACCACTCTCATAGAATTAACATTTTACTATAAATGAAATAAAGGGGGGGGGAATAAAGGACACATCTTTGGCAACCCTTCCTCCTTGTCACTATTTTTGGTTCCCCGTCTGAAGAAAGTTTTCAAGATTTCCTTGTAAGGACAAAAGAAAAAAATCATGCTGTGACCTCAGGACCTGAGTAGAAACAACCATGAGTGAATATTCCTCTTCTCCAGCAATTGGAAAGAATTGATTGCAGATTGTAAAATCTTCCCAGCCACCCACAAAGGGCATAAACTGATGAAATCACTTCAACAATCTCAAAAAGTGGTCTCTTGGAATCATCAATCTCTCCATTTCAGATATGAAAAGCCCCCCGGGGTTTGCGTAAAGGGCACTCCCTATGAAGGAGTCAGACTTTCTTCCTTAAGTAGGCATTGGATCTGAGCCCTTAGGAGAGATGTTTGGTTATATGCATTTGGTTCTCATAAACTCTTTCATTTATGGAATTTCTTCTAGTTGGTGGAAAGAAAGAATAATGAGAATGTCTCGTTCCCATGTATTCGGAGATGGGTTCTATTGTGTGAACAAGTTGCTGAGCAATAGGAATAAAGAGTAATTCTTCTCCCACAAAGGAATGTTGAGCTAACCCAGCTCATTTATTTATTAAACACACACTTAAACATGTTTATTGTGTGCCAGGTAGGCACTTGACAAATACTAACTCATTTCAAACTCCTAACAACCCTCTGAGGGAAGTATTGTTTCACTCGGGAGGAAACTGAGGCACACAGAGTTTAAACAACTGGCCCAAGGTCAAAGAGCTTGTCAGTGGACCCAGGGCCATGCCCTGGACTACCATGAATGCTCGCATCTTTCGGGAAGAAGGTCTATTTGAAGATAGAAGAACCTGGGAGCCCAGGTAAGCACAAGTAAGATATTTATTAGATTTTTATAATAATAATAATAAAGATATTTTATAATAATAAAAATCATACTAAAATAATAATAATAATAAAGATATTTATTAGATTCACTGCCCTGTATAGTTCTCCACTTAAAAGAAAACTCCATTTCCCTCCCTCCTGCTACTACTTCTGATGCCAAACGTGGGTTTGAAAATTCCAGCCCACTAATGAGGTTGCCCTGGAAACCCACCTCCCCTCTCCTTTGGGGCTTTCCGAAAGTCACCTCATTAACATAAACTCGGGTGTGGTGGAAAGGGGCTAATGAATAACAAAAGATGCTCCTTTCACCTTTATTAGTCTGGAGCTGTTTCTGGAGCCACGGATGAAGAACAAAATATATACTTCTTATTATATCACAATAGCAGATTATTCAATTCATGGTTTTCTGAAGGAAGGAAGGAACGAAGGAAGGAAAGGAGGGTGGGAGGGAGGGAGGAAAAAAGGAAGGAATGAAGGAAGAAAAAGAAAGTAGAAAGGGAGGGAGGGCAGGCAGGTGGCAGGATCATTATATACCAGGAAGAGAATGCTGGTTTGGGTTTTTTCTCAAAAAAAAAAAAAAAAAAAAAAAA
>NW_020175387.1:654918-659865 GCF_003031525.2 Neophocaena asiaeorientalis asiaeorientalis | reverse complement strand
GCGTCCGGAGCCTGTGCTCTGCAAGGGGAGAGGTCACAACAGTGAGAGGCCTGCGTACCGAAAAAAAAAAAAAAAAAAAAAAATG
This sequence comes from Neophocaena asiaeorientalis asiaeorientalis, assembly GCF_003031525.2. Classification (NCBI taxonomy): domain Eukaryota; kingdom Metazoa; phylum Chordata; class Mammalia; order Artiodactyla; family Phocoenidae; genus Neophocaena; species Neophocaena asiaeorientalis. Next base: position 659,780 of record NW_020175387.1, on the reverse strand, counting down.
GTGCTACTGAAGATGAAGCTTTTATCTGATGCTCAGTTTCCTCATTTCTTTCATGAGGATTATCACAGCTAACTGCATTTGTTTGTTTGTTTATAAATATCCATCAAATCCGATAATGCCTGTGGAAGTACTTTAAAAAACAGACTGATATGTACATGAAGTACTTTTTTTTTTGCGGTACGCGTGCCTCTCACTGTTGTGGCCTCTCCTGCTGCGGAGCACAGCCTCCGGACGCACAGGCTCAGCGACCATGGCTCACGGGCCCAGCCGCTCCGCGGCATGTGGGATCCTCCCGGACCGGGGCGCGAACCCGTGTCCCCTGCATCGACAGTCGGACTCTCAACCACTGCGCCACCAGGGAAGCCCATGAAGTACTTTTTTAATTATTATGATCAAACCAGCTCACTTGTTTCTGTTTTCAATTTTTCCTTACGCCACCCTTCATTTGACTTTGGGGTGAAAAAAAAAAGACTCAAGAAACGAAAATCCTCATGTTCTCCAGAGGTGGTTAAATAGCTACTAATCTTTTCCCCTTTGGCTGAACATTCCAAATATGACACCACTTCCCCAAATGCAAAACATTCATTATTGTAATGATACCTTTATAAAGGAAACACTCTCTGAATGGCATTAGTCCAAACTCTTAAAGTACTTGAAAATCTTCAAGGCTTGAAAATGTCTTACCGGCTTGCAAACGCTCAGACCTTCTGTTATCTACAGCAGCAGAGTTTTACCTACACGAAGCTTCATTCTTCTATGCCCCTTCCATACTAGTCAGTTCTCACTTAATCATGGACTCATCCCCTTTGAGGTGTTGACCGCCTCTTTCCTCTTCCTGGGAGGGTTTCAACTGCAGACATTACGGCCACAACACAGGAGGGCTAGGACTGGAGGAGGGATTGCCTGGGTCTCTGAAAGAATATAAGCTCTCTATGGAGTCTGTGTTCAAAGTCAAGTGTAACTTTTGAGCTTACCTCTTTTTCTGTGTTTCACCAACATTTCTGTTCTGTTCCCTCAGTGTGGATAATTGAGATTGAGCCACATTTTAAATTCCTCTTCCCCCATTTATTCCAACCAGAAGTCCACCCCTACAACTTCATTGAAACTGCTCTCAGTTGCCCAAGTCACTGGACATATCTTAGATCCTGGGAATACAGAGACAACCAGGCCCTGCCCTTGAAGATCTTGTTGACCCTGAATTAGAGACACAGGTAAACAAACAGTGTTAAGACATAATAAAGTCTTGGGCAGGTGTTTGGGAGCACAGAACGCATCTACTGACCTATCTGGAGTGTTAGAGATGGGTGGGCAAGTTCTCTTGACATTTTCTCTTCTTTTGGTTTTTAGAATAATGCCCCTTGGTTTTCCCTCTCTCTGGTCATTCCTGGTCCATCTCTTTTCATAGTTTCACTTCCTCTATTCATTCTGTACACGTTGGTAGCATTCAGGTGTCCAGACCAAGGCTCCCATTATTATTCCCCAGGCTCTCTTAGGACAATCTTATCCATAGTTCTGACCTCATGTGTCCCAATAAGTTGGTGACATCCACATTTCTATTTTTCAATGTGTACCTCTCTCCTTAGCTCCAGATTTAATTGTCTATGTGTTCACATGAATATCAACAGGCATCTCAAACCCAGCACATCCCAATCTGAACCCAGCATCACGAACCTTCTACTCTTCTTCTGTTTCCAGTTTCAGCGAATGGCACCACCACTGCCTCACCCCTTCCAGTTAGAAACCTGGGAATCATCCTTGGCTCACGCAATCACCAAGTCCCACAGGTTCTGCCTCCTCACTGCCACCACCATGACTCACCTTCACTTTATCTTCCAGGCTTGGTGGCAGGCATTTAGGAGAGCCTTCAGGAGCTATGGTCCTGGTGACTGCTTATTTCCAAGGCTGGCCAGCCTGATCAGCAGATATGCTTGTCTTCTACTTGGCTTAAGATCTGGCAAGTGCCGTAGGTTGTGGTCAAGACAAGGGCTTTGGAGTCGGACAGATTGGGGGTTCAGACCTGGATTTGCCATTTATTAGCTGTGTGAAAGGGAGCAATAACACTCATTGGGTCACTGAGGGGCTTCGTTGAGAAAATAAATGTAAAGTGTGCAGCATATAGTAAGAGCCCAATAAATTGCAGCTAATCCTATCATAATTCTTACTCCTAAATCCAAGAAATCTATCAAAGACATCTTTAAAATCTACTAATTTCAAAAGAGAACGATGAGGCTAAGTCTTTCCTTTCTACAAAAGAGCGGAGATGTTAGAAAGGCAGGGATTTGTTATTTATTTTTCCGAAGGCCACTTCCAACTGAATAGCCCATCATTCGTGTAACTGGCCATTCATCTGATGGATATAAACACACAGCAAGATGCCTGCCCACTGGCTCAGGCCTGCTGCTGTCTCAGGTGGTCACTGTAGCACCGATGAGCCGTGCTGCACACCTGCCACATGCCTGCCACACGCCTGCCACACCACCCACAGAATCGGAGTCCTGCTTCATACAGCTTTCTGAGACCAGCGCTCAGGTGTCTCCTTCACCTGTTTCCCTAATAATTGGGTCATCACCTGGCCATGCTTCTTGGAGAGAAGCAATTTCATTCTGGATCCATGATAATGTAATTAGACAATGAATGAGGACCTGCTCTCTGCGGTGTCCTACTCCCCAGCTCTTTAATTTTTTCCTGATATCTGTTCTTAAATGCCCTCTTATTAGCAGCTAAGCCATAAAATGGAAAATAATCTTAATCTTTTCCTTAAGAGGAATGGGGAAAATATTACTGAAATGGAAAAAAATGATAGAGGAATGACTTCAAATTGCTTCCAATGTTTGGGAAATTCCAACCAGGGCAGAGTAGAAGGTACTTGTATTATTTTTTACATTTAAAAAGTTTAAAAATAAAGTCTGTAATATTTTGAAAGAAATTTCTATGCAGAGACTATAAAGACTGGACCTCCAGTAATGTTTTTTAGAAACCTGAATGCATAACAGGGTGTGGTGGGAAAAAGGAATAATATGGGGACTTCCCTGGTGATGCAGTAGTTAAGAATCTGCCTGCCAGTGCAGGGGACATGGGTTTGAGCCCTGGTCCGGGAAGATCCCACATGCCATGGAGCAACTAAGCCCGCGAGCCACAGCTACTGAGCCCATGTACTGCAACTACTGAGCCCGCGTGCTGCAACTACTGAAGCCCGTGAGCCTAGAGCCCATGCTTCACAGAAAGAGAAGCCACCACACGGAAAAGCCCGTGCACCGCTACGAAGAGTAAACCGCATCTAGAGAAAACCAGCGTGTAGCAACAAAGACCCAATGCAGCCAAAAAAATAAATAAAATAAAATAAAATAAATTTTTAAAGCGATAATATGTTTGCAAAGATACTAGACTTCTCATGGTGTTTGGGTTTAAGTTAGTTATAAGACTTTCTTATTTTTTTTATGCATTGCAAAATTGTCATAGAGGAAAACTAGACCCAGGGACCTGAATAATTTTCTCTAGTGAACAAATAATTCCACACAATTTATATAATAATGAGTCAGATTAACAGTTAATTTACCATTTAAGTGAGCAAATTCCAGTCCCTGAAACAAACATGTTCTATAGATTAAATAAATAATTCCCTCTTTTACATGCTTTGAGATTAAAGTTTACATTCCAGAAATTTTGTATTTAAATTTTAGGACCATCCTAGACAGAAAAACCCATGAAGAACTTGTGAATATTTCAGGAAACTTCTTGTTTCTTCTTAGGAAACGTAGCAATGGTCATGGCCCATATCATTCAAATATAAATAAGACATTTTCCCTCTGTCTGATTTCTTTGTTCTTTATGCTGCTGAGATTATAGGGATGAAAAGTTGTTCAGCCCATCTGTCTATTAATGACTAGTACTTGACATAAGAGGATTTTGCCCCCAAGACATCCAGTTGATGCTAACCTATAATTTCTTCCAGGTTTAACCGAGACAGAATCAAAGTGTTTATGTCTCTATTTTATCATCACTGTATTTAATCAACAGTTGTATTTGAAAGTGACATTTTTTCCACTACAAAAATGATCCTTCCTCCTTTTGTTCCTTCCTTTCTTCTTCCATTTCTCCCTCCCTCCCTTCCTTCTTTCTGTTTTTTCTTCAACAAATATTATTTGAGCACCTAATCTGTCATAATTATAACAGATTGGATGTTGGAGATGAAAGAATAATTCTGACATTTTCTCACAGAGGAGGCGAGTACAGTGGAGAAAGCAGATATGCAAAGAGAAAATCATAAAAGAATGTAAGTGCAGTGACTGAGACTTGTACAAGGAGCACAGACAAAAACCAAAATAAAGGGGGGTTGAAGATCCATCAGGGACTGCTATCCAGGAAAGTGAACCTGAGTAAGTGAAGGGGGGTGTCTGTAGGAGAGGAATGTGCTCAAGGCTCTCTGGTCAGTGAGCCTAGGCCAAGCAAGGACTAGAAGTCTGAAATAAGAGAGTAAGGTTGCAGAGTAAAACCAGGTCATCATATCTAGAGTGTGAATTGTGAGAGAGGAAAGAATAAAATGAAGTTAGGGAATTTGTCAAGTGCTAGATCATGGAGACATTTCTGTGCCATATTAAAGAGCCTGGATTTGATTCAATAAGAAAAGAGAACAGACTTGTGGGATCCAGGATTGAAGACAGAGAAACCAATGAAGAGATGATTACACTGGTCCAAGAGAAGTAAGAGAAAGTGAGAGTCCAAACTAGGGTGGTGAGGAGGGAATAGAGCCGAGAAATATTTAGAGAGTGAAATTGGCAAGTGTAAATGATTGTTGGACACGAGGGGAAGGAAAGTTGTGGGTGGTATCTAAGATAACTACCAAGTTTCTAGTTTGTGTGACA
>NW_020175387.1:551807-654835 GCF_003031525.2 Neophocaena asiaeorientalis asiaeorientalis | reverse complement strand
CAGATATCCTGGTTCAGAAAGAAGCATAGTGAGCTGCATTTTGGACACTTTGAGTTCAAATGTCAGTGGAGTACGGGGTAGAGGTGTCCAGAGGCAGTTGGGTGTATCAGTCTGGTGCTTGAGAGAAGGATCTGAAGAGGTAGATTTTTGAGTTATTGGCATGTAATATGTAGTAATTAACACGCTAAAAAAGAATAAAATCACCTGTGACTGCTCTGGGAAATTATGTAGAATAAGAGAAGCAGTCAGCTAAGGAAGAGACCTTAGAAACAGCAACATCTAAAGGATGGCTAGAGGGACTTTCCTGGTGGTCCAGTGGCTAAGACTCCACGCTCCCAGTGCAGGGGGCCTGGGCTCGATCCCTGATTGGGGAACTAGATCCTGCAGGCATGCCACAACTAAGAGTTCACATGCCGCAACTAAGAAGTCTGAATGCCTCAACTAAGACCCAGCGCAGCCAAAATAAATAAATAAATAATATTTTAAAAAATAAATAAAGGATGGCTAGAGCAAAAGAAATCCCATGAAGAAGACAGGAAATAATAGTAAGAGGAGCATGAAAACAACTGAAGAAGACATCACTGTGAACAGTACGGGAGGGAAATGTCTCAAGGAGAGTGAGAACAAGAGTATTCAATGGAGGAGAGGTCCATAAAGTAATCTGAAAAATGTTCATCAGCTTTGACAGAACTTCACTGGAGAGAGAGAGAGAGAGAGAGAGAGATAGAAGAGTAGGGGAAGCATTATTTCATTCTTTCTTATGGCTGAGTAATGCCAGAAGTCACACTACAAGACCTTGAGGGGGAAACAGGAGCAGAAACTTAGAATCGGTGAATGTAGATTACTATTTCAAGGTGTTTGCATGAGAAAGAGAAGAGAGAGAAATTTGACAGTAACCAGAGGGGAACCTGGAGTTGAAAGAGATGTTATTTTTCTCTGAGTCTGAAAGAATCTTCTTTAGAGGAGGCTGAAGGGGAAAGTCACCAAATAGACAAAGGTTTAAAAAATTCAGGAGCTGGGCTAGGTTGTTCAATGGAAGCAGATTTTTGAGGAGGCGATGGAAGACATTAAGGATACAGGAGGAGATTTTGGTCTTGAACAACTCTTCCTGACTCTTCATCCTCTGAGACTGGCATAGGTAAGAATGGGTATGGCTGGAGACAAATTGGCAGCCTGGAGAGCAAGAGGTTAAAACAGATTGCCCTTGAAGATCTCTGTTTTCTCAGCGGAGGTCATCAGCTGAGGGCTTCGTGAAGAAGCCTGTGGAGAGTGGTGAAGGCTAAGACCATCTTTGAGAAGTTGGGGGAGGGAGCCAACCAAGGGCAAGTGCAACACAACCAGCGTCCATCCTCAGAGTTGTGTGCCTTTTCCCCAGCAACACCAAGCAGACTGGGGGTAGCCTTAGACAGAGGAGTTATGACCTGAATGTAGGCTTGGTGGACACCAGCCCCAGAGTTACAGTTAGTCCCCTATGTACAAAGAAGTTCCATTCTGAGAGCACTTTTGTAAGTCCAATTTTGTTCATAAGTCCAACAAAGTTAGCCTAGGTACCCAACGAACACAACTGGCTATACACCGCTGCTTTTACACTTGCTTCCAGACATCCTGGGCTTGAAATAAAGACGCCATACTACTGTACTCTATACAGTATTGTACAGTAAAGTACACAAAAGCACAGCCAGTGGTAGTAGATGAACGCAAGTGACAATGTACGCCAGACACGTGAACTAACTTACGTGATTGAACATGTGAACGCACATTCGCATCTTTGAAAGTTTGCACCTTGAAGGTTTGTATGTAGGGGACTCTTTCTGTATAGGGATGCTAGGGAAAGAGAGGAGAGAGAGACGCTCACAGTATCAACAATGGGGTCCAGGCACTTCCCTGGCGGTCCAGTGGTTGAGACTCCGCGCTGCCACTGTCGGGGGTGCGGGTTGGATCCCTGGTCAAGGAACTAGGATCCTGCATGCCGCATGAGGTGGCCCCCCCAAAAACCCCAAAACGAAGCAAAACAAAAAAACACAATGGGGTTCAGATGCAGAAGAGAAAGAAGAAACACCAGGAAGGAGTTCATCAACTGGGAGAAAATAGAAGGCAAAGAGACTAGAGATTTTTGAGGTTGAAGGACTGGTGTGGTAGAAATGAGTTTTTGAGAGAGCTATACATGCAGAGAGTAGAATGTCGCAGCTTAAGATTTCAGATATGAAAACAGTTCTAGTTTTGATAATAAGATGGCAGGTGTGGTCCTAGAAATATATAGATATAGAGATGAAGATCATTAAAGTTAAAGAGATCATTAAACTGAGAAAGTATGGAAATGTCCAGGCAAGGGCATTATATCTGCAATGTACATGTAAGCCTCCCAGGTTCATGAGAGGAGTTGAGTGTAATGGGAATCTGTGAGCCATCTCTGAAGAGTTTAATGATGGTAATTACTGATCTTCACTGGGTGCTTATGTGTTTCTAGGCACAGTTCTAAGATCTTTGTACGTACTTAAACCCTATGGGGTAGGTATTGGGTTGGCCAAAAATTTCGTTTGGAAGATGTTACAGAAAAACCCAAACAAACTTTTTGGCCAACCCTATATTAATATTATCCTCCCCATTTTATAGATGAGGAAACTGAAAGATTGAGTTAACTGCTCACATACACAACCTTAGTAAGTGGTAGAGCCAAGATTTGAGCTCAGGCAACCAATTCCAAGATCCCACGCATGTAACCAGTAGTATAATATAAGTGATGAGTTGGCATCCAATTCTTTTTCTAGTAATGCTTATATCCATCCCTCTTCCTCATTCTCACTATTACTTCCCTGCTTTGGATTCTAATCACCTCCCACCAGGACCACAGGCAAGTTGCGTGCGGGCCCTCCCACTGACTGTTGGCACATAGCACAACTGCCACCACGGTCTGCCCACATCACTCTTCTGTGCCTGGTAAATCTTTCATGACCCCCATTTCCTCACTGGATCAGTCTGAATTCCCTTGTTCACACTTTAATACACGCTGCAATCCGGTCACCATGCCCATTTCCAACTTGTCTCTGATGCTCTACTAAAAGACCTTCTTACTGCGGCCCCAGGGCCCAGCACAGTGTCCCACACTTAACAGGCACTCAGTGATTACTGGGTGATGAGGGGCTGGTAGATAACAATGATTTACATTTTTAAAATAAATATAATTATATATATGTTGGGACATTTTTGTGTGTGTATTTTTTACTTAAAATAATTTTTATCGCCGCACCGCCCTGCTTGCGGGATCTTAGTTACCCAACCAGGGATCAAACCTGGGGACCCAGCAGTGATTGTGCCAAGTCTCAACCACTGGACCATCAGGGAATTCCCATGATTTACATTTTTATGGAAGTTCAGGGTTTATAAAACTATTTGTTTTGCATATAGTCTCATTTGATCTTGGCATGGAGAAATGTGGCAGGTCCTATTCTCCCCATTGATGGAAGCTCTTGACAGCTGAGAAGGAAGCCTTTATCCTCATAAAGGAAGAGAATCTGGAAGAAGGACATTAAGACAGTCTGGGTCAGCATGTTCTCAGAACCATTGAGAGGATAAGTCATGAGCCAAATCAGAAAAAGAATATGAATTTTCTGCTTCAGTCAATGGTACTAGATAGTAATATTACCTTAGATTTGGCCATTTCAGTCATCCATCTCTATCTGATAATAAATAGCTCCTTGAAAACAGAAACTCACTTTCATTGGTGGATCCCCAGACCCTAATACAGCATCCTGTAAACAGAAAATTCTCGATAAATATTTGTTGAATGAGGAAAATAATCTTTATTTACATATTGGATTATTAATTCAATTCATTTTAATTTACATTTACTGAGTGTCTAGTCCCCTACTGGGTAAAGTTCTAAAGAAATTTTTACAATATGGTTGCATCAAATTCGTTTATCCATTCCTAGTTTTCACAATATCTCAAAAGTAAAATGCATATACAAACGAGCACCAAATCCTTACAGGTTTTTGAATCGATTTGAATTTGATATATGTCCTCTGCCAGAGGATGTTATGTTCTAGGGTAGACTGATGACTATTTAGAGTACGGTGTAGGGCTAACTCTTATATCATACCCTGCCCTCAATCCCTACATGATTGGAGCCATTATTAATACATTTCCCTTATATGTATCTACAGTTTACAAAGCATGTTCACATACTATAAATTATCTAAGCTTCTATGGAATAACTATGATTACCTCCATTCTACAGATTCAACCTTCATTTAACAAATATTTACTAAAATAAACCAGATACTATTCTAGCTACTAGGTTAAGAATTGAGTACAAAGTTCTCTACCCTGATAGGACCTAACATTCTTGCAGGGCAGATGGACAGTAAACAGAGAACAAAACAGAAGATAGTGATAAAGGCCATGAAGACAATGAGATGGTGATGTGACTGAGAGGGACTGGTGTTGGGGAGAGGAAAGTCTTCTCTGAGGAGGTCACAATTGAGCTGTGTCCTTGATGGAGATCAGAAATCAGTCATGGGAAGACCCCAGGGAATAGTGTTCCAGACAGAGGAAGTGGTAAGTTCAAGAACTTCAAGGTGAAAATCAACTTGATAGGCTACTCAATAGTCTGTAATGGCCTATATGGGAAAAGAATCTAGAAAAGAGTGGATATATGTATTTGTATAACAGATTCACTTTGCTGTACACCTGAAACTAACACAACACTGTAAATCAACTCTACCCCAATAAAAAATTTTAAAACAGGGAGAAAGAAAATCAACTTGATATGTCCAAGAGACACAAATGAGATGAATGAGATGAGACTGGATAGGAAGGGACCAGATCAAGTCGCCCTCCTAGGTTATGACAAGGCAGGGTTGGATATTATTCTAGTTACAGAGGAAATCCATGGAGGGTTGTAAGCAAGCGAGTGACTGCTGGGGGCCATTTATCTATGGACTCCTCGTGCTCCTACATGCTACATGTCTGAGGTCCTCTGAGCAAAGGCATTTATGCCCATTGTTTGCATGATAGCAAAGCTTAGGGATGTCTCTCTTTTTCTCTGGAGACATTCCAGGGTAATAAAGATAATGCCCTTTTCTTTTGCTCCCTGGAGGAGCTTAGCTTACATTCCAAAGTAATAAGTAATCTCTCTCTTTAGAGGGGAGGATGGGCAGGTTACCAGCAGCCCTATATAAAATCAGATTTTCCTAACTTCAGCGTTCCTCTCCTCTGATATACCCCACTGTACGTGCAGGAACATCTGGTCCTTGTCACGTTGGTGAACCAAAGAGAGACATTGCTCTGGCTGCTGCTTCTGCTATAAGAAATGGTCTTTGTCTCTGACCCAGAGATACAGAGGTCTTGTGTCTTCTGTTGGTATAAACATAAACCTGTGATGTGGTAGGCTAACTTGTTAGCTTGCAAGTGGGGTAAAATCTCAGACCCTCCACAGTTTCTGATTTATTAAGGACCTAATACAATTTGCTCTGGGAAAGGATTTTATCATAGGGAGACTGAGGGTTAGAGAGCTGAGATGCTTTGCCTGAGATGACGTGGACCAAGGTTCTCGTTTGGACTTCCAACACAAGGAAGTTTTTAGGTACTTTTTTAGTGCTTTCCAAAAGAAACCATCTTGGCTACTCTGAGTTTCTCTTCTGAAACCTCCAGGTGTGTCATCATATAGTTTGTGTTCATAGATTATTCATACCAGTCTTCTGAAGGAGGGCTATATCCTCAAAAGGTGATTCAAAGAGACTCACAGACATAGAAAGAAAACTTACTGTTACCAAAGGGGAAAAGGGGGAGGGGATAAATTAGGAGTTTGGGATTAACATATACACACTACTATATATAAAATAGATGAACAACAATGACCTACTGGATAGCACAGGAAAGTAGATTCAATATCTTGCAATAACCTATAATGGAAAAGGATCTGAAAAAGATACCTATCTATCTATCTATCTATCTATATATAGTTGACTAAAAAAATGCACAATGTGAGAGTTGTGAGTTAAGGTTTTTTTTTTTTAATAAATTATTTATTTATTTATTTTTGGCTGTGTTGCATCTTCGCTGCTGCACGTGGGCTTTCTCTAGTTGCAGCGAGCGGGGGCTACTCTCCGTTGCAGTGCGTGGGCTTCTCATTGCGGTGGCTTCTCTTGTTGTGGAGCACGGGCTCTAGGCGTGCGGGCTTCTGTAGTTGTGGCACTCGGGCTTAGTTGCTCCAGGGCATATGGGATCTTCCCGGACCAGGGCTCGAACCCGTGTTCCCTGCATTGGCAGGTGGATTCTTAACCACTGTGCCACCAGGGAAGTCCTGAGTTAAGTTTTGTTTGGGACAAAATGAGGACTGTCACCTGGGAGACAGCGTTTCAGTTATCTCTGAGAAACTGCTCTGAGGAGAGGAGGGGGGAGCCAGGATATATAGGAGTTTTGCAGCAAAGAGCAGGTAATTGGGAACGTCAGAAGATTATTGTTAAATAAAGAAAACCAGATATCTCAAGTTAAGGAATTTAGCGCTTTTCTATTTTTGGGAAGATACAAGAGTCTGGGCTCACTGAAATCATTCCTTTGATGTGCACCTGAGCTATCTGGGGCCCTATTTTCACATCCTGAGTTTCCTCAGGGCTCACCAGCTCACATCGGAGGACTGCAATCATCGGTGACCGTGACATCCTTTGTTTATTGATGTGGCAGGAAATACTCCATTTATAAATATTCCATTTATCTATATATACATATATAAATATAAAACTGAATCATTTTGCTGTACACCTGAAACTAACACAACATTGTAAATCAACTATACTTCAACTTAAAAATACAGATTAAAAAAAAGAAACTTTGCTGGTTAAAGGTAAAAAAAAAAGTAAGGTGATTCAAGAAATAGCCCAGGGGCTTCCCTGGTGGCGCATAAAAAAAAAAAAAAAAAAAAAAAAAAAAAAAAAAAAATAACCCAATGGAAGAAATACACAGAAAGTCAGGAAGTTCCACCATAGACTTTATGAAAAACAAGGTAAATAGACTAGTTCTAGGATTCTTTTTAAAAAGAAGGGTGAAGCTTGATGGATTCCCGTTGGAACTGAGTTTACTAAGAAGAGGAGTTGATATAAAGCAGTCCTCACACTCTGTGAAAACAGCATCTGAAGATGCAGTGCAAACCTCACCACCCTTCTCTCTGTGGGAGACTGGATGCTCCAGCACATGTAAGGCGGAACCGCCTCCCTCAGGACGCAGGGCGCAGCTGGTGTGGGCGGCTGTGTTTGTTTCATGTCACCTGGAAAGAGAGAGCAGTCATACAAGGAAGACTCTCTGGAGGCCTCTTTTTTTGTTTTTGTTTTGACTATGTGTGTTGAACACAAAGCAAATGGCAACCCTGACTGAACTTACTATTTCCAGTTCTTACTGAACATCTGCTCGCGAGTAAAGAATACTGTTTGGATACAATATCAAAACAAAACAAAAATCCACATTAGGGAGGGGAAACTTGTACGTTCTTTTGCTGTGTCCTTTTCCACCTTATTGATCTCTGAAGTCTCCTGAGGTCTCAGGGTTTACATATTTCCATCATGGACTCACATTTTCAAAGGAATTTGTCACGTCAAAGTTTGTTCTGCGTTAAGCTGCCACTCGCCGCAGTATTGTGCCCTATTTCCGAAATGCAGAAACTCCTGAGAACTGATCCTTTGGATAAATTACAATATTCTCTGGGTGACCATCAGGGCAATGGTTCTCAACCTTTTGTACTGAACATCTTACCAGTTGCTGGAGGAAAAAACCTTGTTTCTATCATTGTAGAAGAAAAATGCTACTTTTTCCAAAAGAGTATTTCCACGTTGACATGCATTCGGTCAGTAGTTTAGAACTTGTATGAAAACACTGCATACCACCCAGCTACTTCATAGGACCAGCTTACAATCTGTCGATGCCAGATTCGAAGGAATGACACCTTGGAAATAGGTGTTTGGTGACAATGGCTTTAGGTGAGTGACATTTGATTGAAGCAACTCGTAAAAATGTTGATCTCATTTATTTTATTACTGGGACTCTCTAAGAAAGTTCCTGGTCATAAATTTGTGTAGGCCACAAGTGCTGTGACCTTACATGCAAGGTCTTACTTTTGTTGTTGCTGTTGTTGTTTTAGTTCATAGCAGCTCTATTCACAACAGCCAGGACATGGAAGCAAGGTAAGTGTCCATCAGCAGATGAATGGATAAAGAAGATGTGATACATATATATATATACACACACACAATGGAATATTACTCAGCCATAAAAAATAATGAAATAATGCCATTTGCAGCAACATGGATGGACCTAGAGATTATCATACTAAGTGAAGTAAGGCAGACAGAGAAAGACAAATATTATATGATAGCACTTATATGTGGAATCTAAAAAGTAGTACAAATGAACTTATTTACAAAATAGAAACAGACTCACAGACATAGAAAACAAACTTATGATTACCAAAGGGGAAGGGGGGGGCAGGATAAATTAGGCATATGGGATTAACAGATACACACTACTATATATAAAATAGATAAGAAACGAGGATTTACTGTATACCACAGGGAACTATATTCAATATCTTGTAATAATCTATAATGGAAAAGAATTGAAAAAAAAAGAATGTATAGATATATAACCGAATCACTAAAAAAGAGACATAAATGACATATAACGTTGTATTACTTTAAAGTGTACAACATAGTGATTTTATATATATATATATATTGCAAAATGATTACCAAATTAAATTAACATACATCATCTTGTATAAATACAAATTTTTTTCTTGTGATGAGAGCTTTTAAGATTTACTCACTTAACTTTCAATTATACAGTACAGCACGTTAACTGTAGTCACCATGCTGTACATTGCAGCCTTGGAATTTATCTTATAACTAGAAGTCTGTACCTCTTCACCACCTACACCCATTTCACCCACACCCCCTGCCCCCGCCTCTGGGAACCACCCATCTGTTTTGTTTCTATGAGTTTGGGTTTTTTTTTTAGATTCCACATATAGGAGAGATCGTACAGTATTTGTCTTTTTCTGTCTGACTTATTTCACTTAGCATAATGCCTTCAAGGTTCATCCATGGGTGCAGGTATCTGTTCAACATAGTGTTTTTGTGTCCTTTGGATATATTCTTAGAAGTGGAATTGCTGGATTCTCAGTCTGGATTTTAACACCAACCTTAATTCAGTTATTTCTAAAGATTCTCCAACACGAACCTCCTTACACAGTGTTTGCTAATGCCAAATGAGTAGAGAAAGTGGTTCTTGAAAATAAGATGATTCACAAGGTGGATAATTCTTGGGCAAATATTCTGGAGCTGATTTATCATCTGTATGAAAAGAACAGAAAGCAATGAACTGAAATCAACAATTGATTTGATTTATGGCATTACGTGTTTAGCATGGTGTTATGTACGCAGATATGATATATAGATATGGTAGATTTGGAAAAGGAATTTAAACAATTAAGTAACATGAAGACACAGAATTGGGCTTGTTTTCCTTCCAAGTATTTTATTTTACCATGATCCAATGCTTATTGACTCAAGACACATGTAAAGGAAACATGTCACTAACATTTTCTAATGTACTCAGATCCTCCAACTTTTAAGTCGAGAAGGGAGGGGACAAGGGGCAGGAGGGAGGTGGGAGGAGAAAGATGAGGCAACTGATAAAACTTTGAAGGATATCTTCTCCATCATCATATTTAATTGAATGTTAATCTAGGGAAAAAATTATGATGAACTTTGGCTCTGTGAGTTCAAAGCACATTGAATCCTTTTATAGGATGTAAATCAGCATAAGGTTCAACTCTGAAACTCCTACAAAGAGGACTGGAATATTCAGAAAGCCCCTGAGTGCTTATCTAAGTACCTCCCTCCGACCCCTCCCCCCTTAAGACATATCTTCACTGATTCTGGTCTTAACACCAGCAGGGGGCCAGCCCATCATGGTGCTTAACATATAGATCATTCTGGGTGTGGCTTCACTGGATTCTGCGATAACACACAGAGCTATCTGTGGTCAGGTGGATCTGTACAGCCTGACTTGGGATGCTGTCATCAATGGGATGGATGTTCATAGGTCTCCTCCAGGGCCAGGGTGGGTCTGTCCCTCACCTGACCAAGTTATGATAGCATTTCTTTAGGCATTGTGCTAAGTGCACAGAACATTCATACCATCCAGGGCTGGCTGTAGACTCTCACGGGTGGGAGAGGATGTAATTCACCCCTCCAACATTAGTCAAAGCTGTGTTTAACTCACCCGTGTCAGTGGACTGTGACACATCAAATTTTCCAGGCAAACATCTCCACTTTAATAGGGTCCCCTGCAGGTGGGCTCCTTACCTGCCTCCACTGTTTTCTCATACCTATCAGAGAGCCCAGCACATTGTAGACACTCAAGATATAGATATAGTGACGGACGGTTCTTACAACTTCCTTATTAACAGTTTAAAAGCCAGCAAGCCCTAGGTTTAAGAAAGCTCCAGTCGTCCCACCTGTATTTATTGGGTGCTGTTTCAGCAGCAGGGACTTCACTGGATATTAGAGACGGGATGGTGAGTAAGATGAGGTCCTTGCTGTTAAAGAATTTAAATCCAGTTTCCCTGCTATTCAGCCCAAATATTTCTGGCTTTATCTTTGTCTTATTAGTCAGGATGCCCTGCACAAGGGCCTTATCCTCATTCTCAAGACCTACCTCTTGCTCTTCTTACCCTGAATGCCCTCCACCTGGTCCCCTCCCATTGGGTGCCCATGTTCTCACTCAAAAGCCCGATTCAGGTCCCTCCCCTCCACAAAACTCCCCTGATATCACCCCTCCCACTGCTCTCCCTTCCCCCACCTCACCCCCATGATCTTTATCACATTATGTTTTCACAAGAAACAGGGAGTTTAATGACACCACTTGATGTGGTTTTACACTGTTTCTCGAGGCTTATTTTATTTCCCGGTGAGAATGGTTTAACTGTGGACCTTTTCCCCTACTTCTTCACCTCCCGTCGTGCTCACGTTGTTCTGAGTACATGATTAACGTTCAATAAATACTTGATTGGATAGTGTAGTCTATTTTTTTCTTGTTTTATTAGTATATATAGAGACCATCGAGACCATCTTATTAACAATAAACCGTCACAGACTTGAAGACTATGGTTGCTCCATTTTTCTTTTTTCTAGATCACACGGCCCCAGTTCTCTGCATAATTCCTGCTGGATCTCATCTTCTACTTGTGACTAGAGCTGCATTCTTGGAAGTATGTTCTCTGGAACATCACATGAATAAGTATTCTGTGGTTAATTTGAGAAACTCTGTTCTGTTTGTTTACTGTGGCTACTCAGCTCCTTTAAAACCTTCAGGTATATTGTGAACCTTCTAAAGGTGGGTCTGGTGTGCCATTCTTAACACTTAGAAGTTGGGGTCTTTATTTTCTTTGTAATTACATTTAAAATTTTAGGCAGTTATCAGTCATTGCTTTACTATGAAAATGTCTTCAAAGTTCTCACTTCCCACCCCCCGATTTTGTGACATTATTTTTATTTTCTTGGGCAGAGTTCATAGCATTCCTATCCATTTTGCAACCCAAAATACCCTAAATATTTGTCTTAACTCTATATGCTTAAATGGAGCAAAGTTCAACAATAGTGTTTTTGTTATGGCTTTTCCATTTCTGTGTTCTTTATTTTGCTTTATTTTTCAGATACCTGAATTTCATCAGATATTTTTAAAGCAGGAATCAAAAAGCAGTATTACCTGAGTTATTTCATGTTGAGATTTTTCTCTTACATTTATTCTCTTTTTTAAAAACATATATTTTGGGGGCTTCCCTGGTGGCGCAATGGTTGAGAGTCCTCCTGCCGATGCAGGGGACACGGGTTCATGCCCCGGTCCGGGAAGATCCCACATGCCGTGGAGCAGCTGGGCCCATGAGCCATGGCCACTAAGCCTGCATGTCCGGAGCCTGTGCTCTGCAACGGGAGAGGCCACAGCAGTGAGAGGCCCGCATACCATACACACACACACACACACACACACACACACACACACACACACACACACACAAAATATATATATATATATATATTTAGTATCTAATTTTTCCCCTTGTAGGTGATTTTCTTCTTCTTCCTGGATCTCTAGAGATTTTAATTTGTGAGTTTCAATAACTTAACCAGAGTATATCTCATTTTCATTGTTTGGTATGCATTTTTCTTGGCATATGGTATGAACTTTTGATCTGCAGACTCAGTTTATCCTCCAATTCAGGAAAATTTCCCCATCTAATATCTTAGGATTTTTTTACTAATCCATGTATCAGACTGTCTAACTCAGGGATACCACTTATTCTTATGTTGGAACATCTTTGTCTTCTATAGTTAGCATATTCTAATTGCTTTTATCTCTTTGTATTTGTCTTTGTGTTCATAGTGTTTATATTTCAATCTTCTCGTTGCCAGCAGTACAAATTTCGGTCATATCTACCTACAATGAGTATTTATTAGGCTCCTATTGGATTCTAAGCATTGGGCTAGATGCTCTACCATAGTGCCAGCTGTCTGGTCTGAGACACATTTTCAACCTGTCCAAGTCAAAGTCTAAGTACAAAGAATTCCACCCACCTGACAGCTTGTCACCTTGGTCCAGCAAGACCCTTGTTGAGCTTTCAACCTATGGAACTGTAAGATAAGAAATCTGTATTATTTTAAGCCACTAAGTTGGCGGTGATTGATTGGTTATGACAGTAATAGAAAACAAATACAAATTTTGGTACCATAAGTGGGGTGTTGCTATAAAAAATACCTAAAAGTGTGGAAGTAGCTTTAGAATTGGGCAATGGGCAGAGGTTGGGAGAATTTTGAGAAGCATGACAGAAAAAGTCTAGATTGCCTTGAACAGACAGCAGAAATTTAGATGTTAATGGTTCTGCTAATTAGGACTTAGAAGGAAGTGAGGAACACGGTAGAGAAAATATAAATTGCCCTAGAGAACACCATAATCATGGAGAAAAAGCTGCTAGTAGAATATGGATGTTAAAGGTGCTGCTGGTGAAGACTTAGAAGGGAGACGGACAGTTATTGGAAACTGGAGGACAAGACATCCTTGTTACATGGGGGCAGAGAGCTTAGCGGAATTGTGTCTTGCAGTTATGTGGAAAGCAGAACTGGTGAATGATGGTATTGGATAGGCTGAGATTTCCAAGGAAAGTGTTGAAGGTGTGACCTGGTTTTGCTGCTTGAAGTAGAAAGGGAGAGGGATGAGATAAATTGAGGGAAAAACAGGTAAACCAAAAGAAACCAGGTCTTGATGATTTGGGAAATTCTCAGTTTATCCAGATGTCTCAAGATGCTAAAATGAAGAGATTCACAGTCAGAAGAGCGTGGTCTGGAGGAAAAGCAGAGGGTGTGGCTGGACCCTTTGCTAATACCTTAGAAAGACTAAAAGTTCAGAAGATTGAGTCACAAAAAAATCTCTTTGTAGATGAAGAATGGGGCTCAGAGATCCCATCAGCCATATCAGCAGATGCCAAAAGTAGAGCTGGGGTTATCTAGGAAAGATCTTTGGAGGATCCTCTTGTCTAATGGAGTGAATCACCATGACTTACATGGAAGACCCTGGTTCCTGAGAATTTTATACCAGCAGAAACACTTGCAGCTTGGGCTGAAAGGGACAGAGAGATTATGAGATGAAAGAAGCCTGGTGGTCCTCCAAAATCCAGGACACAGGCTGATAAAGCTACTCGGCTACAAAGACATGCTACAAAAAGGGAGGTATGACCTAAAAAGCAGAGCAGTGAGCCACAGAGAATTATTCCAAGGCCCTGAAACTGAAGCCCAGCTGGATTTTAAAATTGCTTGAGAGCTGGGATTCCTTTTTTCCTTCCTTTTCTCCTTTTTTGAATGAGACCATCTATAACTGCTGCCCTATGCCTGGCCTACCATTGTATTTTAGGAATAAATAGCTTGCTTCTTTAGCTTTACAGGTCCACAGATAGAAAAAAATTGTGCTCCCGGATGGATTATACCCAGAGGCTCACCCATACCTTATTTAGATGATTGAGATGGTGAGATTTGGGACTTTTGAGCCGATGAGATCTAGATGAGATTTTAAACTTTGAGCTGATGCTGCAATGTGCTGAGACGTAGGGGGACCTGGGAAGGAGTTAATGCATTTTGGATGTGGGACAGATGTGGGGAAGGAGTTAATGCATTTTGGAGGTGGGACAGATGCGGGTCTTTGGAGGCTAGAGGGGTGGACTGTAGCAGGCAGAATAATGCGCTCTCCAAGATGCCCACATCCTAATCTCTGGAATCAGTGGATATGTTACATGACATGGCAAAAAGGTATTAGGTCTGCAGATACAATTAAGTTTGTTAATGAGCTGACTTTGAGATGATAGCGTCATTTGGATTTTCTGGGCGGACTTAATCTAATCGCATGAATCTTTAAAAGTGGAAGAAGGGTCAGAGGACCTGCCATCTCAGGACTGGATCCACTGTCCCTAGCTTTGAAAATGGTGGAAAGTGGTCATGAGTCAAGGAATGCAGACAGCCTCTAGCAGCTGGAAAAGGCAAGGGAACAGTTTCTTCCCTAGAGCCTCTAGAAAGGAATACAGCCCTGATAACACCTTGATTTCAGCCTGATGAGACCCATGTCAGACTCCTGACCTGTAAAACTGCAAGATAACGCATAGGTATTGCTTAAGCCACTGCATCTGTGGGAATTTGTTACAGCAGTGATAGAAAATGAATACGTTTTATGTGCATCGGAGCACCTGGCAGGCTGAATAAACTCCAGATTGCTGGGGCTCATCCCCCAAAGCTTCTGACTCAGTAGGTCTTGACTGAGGCCTGATAATTTGCATTTACAGTAAGTCCCCTACCTATGAACGACTCCCATTCTGAGAGCAAGTTCATAAGTCCAATCTGCTCGTAAGTCCAACAAAGTTAGCCTACGTACCCAACTAACACAATAGGCTACATAGTACTATACTGTAATATATAAATAAAAATAATACATCAAACACAAAAAATAAAGAAACCATTAGGTATCGAGTGAACAGGCAAGAAGAGTTACTGACTAGAGGAGGGAGAGGGGGTGGGAGATGGTAGAGCTGCAGGATCGCCAGCAATAGGAGATGGAGGGCAAGCTGCAATTTCACTCACGCCTGACGTTGATGGCACAGGTTCTGGTTTCTTGATGGATTCAATTCTATCTGCCCTCTTGGAAAAATGATCCAAGAATGTCTGGGTAGTAGCTCTTTTTCTCTCGTCACAGATGACATGGACTGCATTCTGCACAGCTGCAACAAACTTTGTGTACTGTTCTACGTTCAGGTCCTGTGCCTCCAAAACTAACAGTGCCTCCTCAAATAAAGAAAATCCCCTTGCCATTTCCTGCGTTGTGAATCTCTTCAGTCCTTCAGTTATTTCTTCTTCCTCTTGTCTCTCTTCGTCCTTTCTCTGGGCATGTTCGCATCTTTGAAAGTTCACAACTTGAAGGTTCGTATGTAGGGAACTTACTATATAATAAGTTCCCAGGAAATGCTGATGCTGGTGGACACTTTGACAACTTCTGCTTTATCTCACTGAAGCCCTAAACTGCAGCAGGTCATTCAGCTTCCGAAGTGTCCCATTTTATTTATTTGTACCCGTTGACTTGAGAAATTCGAGAGTGAAAAGAGGATTTGAATGTATGGGGATAATGAAGGAACGATTAAACTAGGCTTGCACACAGCAGTTTGTAAGAGTCACTTTCATTCCCTGTGGCATGTGTTTGGGGATAGGCCCGTATCAGAGAGATCAGTAGTGACCCATTCAGGAAAGTAATTACACAGCTCAACAACAACAGTACAAAAAACCCAATCGAAAAATGAGCAGAACTAAATAAATATTTCTCCAAAGAAGACATATAGATGGCCAGTAGACACAAGAAAAGCTGCTCAACATCACTAGTCATTAGAGAAATGCAAATCAAAACCACAATGGGGTATCACCTCACACCGGTCAGAATGGCCGTGATTTTAAAAGTCTATAAATAACAAATGCTGGACAGGATGTGGAGAAAAGGGAACCCTCCTACACTGTTGGTACGAATGTAAGTTTGTGCAGCCACTATGGAGAACAGTAAGGAGGTTCTTCAGAAAACTAAAAATAAAACTACCATATGATCCAGCAATCCTACTCCTGGGCATATATTTGGGCAAAACCATAATTTAGAAAGATACATGCACCCATATATTCATAGCAGCACTATTCACGATAGCCAAGACATGGAAACAACCTAGACATCCATCAATAGATGAATGGATAAAGAAGATGTAGTACATATATACAATGGAATACTACTCAGCCATAAAAAAGAATGAAATAATGCAATTTGCAGCAACACAGATAGGCCTAGAGATTATCATACTAAGTGAAGTAAGTCAGAAAGAGAGACAAATACCATATGATACCATTTATATGTGGAATCTAACATATGGCACAAATGAACATATCTACGAAACAGAAACAGACTCACAGAATAGACTTGTGGTTGCCAAGGGGGATGGGGGGATGGGGGAGGGATGGACTGGGAGTTTGGGGTTGGTAGATGCAAACTATTACATATAGAATGGATAAGCAACAAGGACCTACTACATAGCACAGGGAACTGTATTCAGTATCCTAATATAAATCATAATGGAAAAGAATATAAAAAAGAATGTGTATATGTGTATAACGGGGTGACTGCTGCACAGCGGAGATTAACACAACATTGTAAATCAACTATGCTTCAATAAAAATAAATTTAAGGCTTCCCTGGTGGCGCAGTGGTTGAGAATCTGCCTGCTAATGCTGGGGACATGGGTTCTAGGCCCGTGAGCCACAACTCCTGAGCCTGCGCGTCTGGAGCCTGTGCTCCTCAACAAGAGAGGCCGCGATAGTCAGAGGCCCGCGCACCGCGATGAAGAGTGGCCCCCGCTTGCCACAACTAGAGAAAGCCCTCGCACAGAAACGAAGACCCAACACAGCCAAAAATAAATAAATAAATAAATTTATAAAATAAATAAATAAATAAATTTAAGAAAAGAATGTAATTAGGAGTAACGACATGTGTCTGTGTCATGCTCTTCATGGTACAGAGCTGGACCCAAGAGTCCCATCACTCACTGTGACCGTAATCTTCCACGTGGAGCTCAATGAACAGCGACTCCAGAATGACAATATTGATCTGGACTTTCAGCTGAGCTCAGGACTTACTGTATTCTCAGGTTTCACCCGTGTCTGGTATTGCACAAATTCTTCAGCTTTTCTCACTCTAAGTTGGACCTTTCAAAACTCAAAAATAGTTCTGTATGCTGAATGGAGTCTCCGAACCAACGCCAGGCACAGCAAGGGTGGCTGACGAGACTTCTTACGGTCGTTGGGTGTCCTCATCTCACTTTGAGAGCAGGAGCTGGGGAAGAATGGACAATTGTACTCTGAGTTATTTTTCAAAGCACATTCACATCTTTCATCTCATCCTGTCACAAATATTAATGAAAAAGTCAGGGAGGGAATCCAAGTTTCCTGAACCTTAGCCCCATGTTCTGTACTCCTTCTGCTGCTGCAACATTTTATCTCTGTCTCTAGATCCATGTCCAGAATGCTGTCCCATCATCAGTGAGAAAGACAGAGCTAGAGAGAGACAGAGACAGAGATAGAGATGAAGAGAGAGAGGCAGAAACAAAGAGAGAGACAGAGATAAAGAGAGAGAGGCAGAGACAAAGAGAGAGAAACAGAGACAGACAGAGACACAGACAGAGATAAAGAGAGATGTGGAGACAGAGATAAAGAGAGACAGAGAGAGAGAGACAGAGAGAGAGGGAGAGACAAATAGAAAGAGGAAGAGAGAGAACAAAAGGAGTGAAGGAGGGGAAGGAAACAGAAAACAGAGAAGAGGAAGAAAGGAGATAGGAAGCAGAAAAGAAATAGATCATAGAACACCTCAAGGACAATGGGGAGGCATAACCCTCCATGTCCGTGAAGAGGGTTACAGGTGTCCCCCGGTACCTGCTGGGGACTGGATTCAGGACACTGCACTCCCCCCCACAACCCCACCCTCGCCTACCACCACAAATACCCAGATCCATGGATGCTCGAGACCCTTATATACATACCTACAAAAGCGTGGTACAGCCGGCCCTGGACATTCACCCCCTCCTCTTCCTGGTTGGCAGGATCTGAGACAGCGTGTGGGCAGGTCACCTGCACTGTCTATAGGCTGTACTCAGAGTCACATTGGGGGAAGGATGGGCTAAGAAATGACAAGGACACACTGACCATCCCTGGGCTCTCAGGAGTCCCATAAAGTCCCCAAGATTATTCTCAGGTAAAACCAGAGGGAGACAGGAGAGAACAAAAACTGGGAAAACAACCCTCCCCATTCTTTTTCAATGGCATCTTAACGATTATAAGATTAAGATCATGAAATCTTTCCATAGGGAATGGGGGTCAACGTAACACTACTTGAAAGGTGAAATGACATTTTTCAGAACATAAAATAAGACCAGTTCTGTAAGCATGCTGTAACACCTGCCAGCTTGGCCAGTTGGGGGCCGGGTGGGGGGAGGATGGCAAAGTGGGAATTCTTATCGCATGTTATGGGATGCACTGTTTTGTTTTGACTCTTAACATCTAGAAGCGTCTCACTTTGTTTCATCCTCATCTATCCTCCTCCTATTCTCTGTGCCCACAAGCTTGCCTCTTGAGGTCCCTGGGCCCCTGGCACAGCAGCTGGTGCATTGCAGGTGCTCAGTGGATAGGGGGAGGGGTAAGAGGCAGGAAAATTCTGCTCCAGGGAAGGGCTAGTGCCAAGGGCGCTTGCCCTTTTATTTGGAGGAATATGGGAGTCATGGGTAAGATGAATGGTTAGACATCATCACTTTAGGGTGCCTCAAAACTCTGAAATTCTATAATTCTTATGTATTTAGAAAACTTCAGCAATACCAATATCTGCACCTGAAAAAACACTTATTAGAGATTTATAGTAGGGACTTCCTTGGTGGCGCAGTGGTTAAGAATCCACCTGCCAATACAGGGGACAGGGGTTCAAGCCCTGGTCCAGAAAGATCCCACATGCCGTGGAGCAACTAAGCCCGTGCGCCACAACTACTGAACCCACGTGCTGCAACTACTGAAGCCTGTGCTCCTAGAGCCCGTGCTCCGCAAGAAGAGAAGCCACCGCAGTGAGAAGCCCGCGCACCGCAACGAAGAGTAGCCCCTGCTCGCCGCAACTAGAGAAAGCCCACGCGCAGCAACGAAGACCCAACCAGCCAAAAATAAATAATAAATAAATTTAAAAAAAAAGATTTATAGTAAATGTCTTTGTCAGAGGCTTATAAATAGCACTATTATTTGTCTTGAACATAAGTTCCCAATTTTCTATTTTTCTTATTACTTATATTCTATTTCAATAACACAATTGGAAGCCATCATCCCTAATGACTCTTACTGTCACATCTTCACAAAATTGAAAGAATTTTAGAATTCCAAAAGAAAGTTAGCTACTTCAAATGGAATGAATACCAGCAAAACATAAACTGCCTCTACCCAAGGTGTGTACTGAAAAGTATGAAAAGTTGGGTCTTTCTGGGGATTCCTTGGCAGTCCAGCAGTTAGGATTCCATGCTTCCACTGCAGGGGGCACGGGTTTCATCCCTAGTAGGGGAACTAAGATCCCACATGCCGCGCAGTGTGGCCAAAAAAAAAAAAAAGGTCTTTCCAATCTTTCCACGATATCATCTATGAATTCATAAGCTCTGGGAGAGCATATTAAGTTAACAAATGGTTTCCCATGGGGATAATGTTTGGCTATAAGCAAAGGAAGAAAAAATAGCCTGAAGTTCTACAGAGAAAAGAGGAAGAGATGAAAAGGAGAAAATAACATCACTGTGAAATAAAAGAAAACTTGAAAAATATGTGATCAATTATCATTGCTGGGCTTCCCTGGTGGTGCAGTGGTTGAGAGTCCGCCTGCCGATGCAGGGGACGCGGGTTCGTGCCCCGGTCCGGGAAGATCCCACATGCCGCTGAGCAGCTGGGCCCATGAGCCATGGCCGCTGAGCCTGCGCATCCGGAGCCTGTGCTCCGCAACGGGAGAGGCCACAACAGTGAGAGGCCCGCGTACCGGAAAAAAAAAAAAAAAATTATCATTGTTTTGTAGAAAACACAAACCCAAATATTCAGTGTCACCAATTTTGCAAGATTTGCCAGCTTCTGTATTCTTGAGGAAGAGAACTAGGGGCTTGGTAAAAAGAGCGTAGCACACTACAGAAACTGAATTCACACTAAAGCAAAAAGCACCCAGACTTGTCCAGGAATTTCCATATTTATCATAGTTCCTGGAGGCTGGAACCTGTTCAGAAATATTACATGTGTTTCACAAAGGAAGTTGAAAGAAATAACATTCCACATAAGAAGTTACATAAACTCAAGTTTCAGCTAATTCTTCAAAATCTACTTTCAGTCATACTATTAATTAAGTATGATGGCAAAATAATGACATTTGATATATACAAGGACTCAAAACTTTTACTTTTCAACTACCTTCTGAAACATTGCTTATAGATATCAAGAAAAAGAGAGGCAAAAAACCAAAAAGGAAATCCAACACATTACTGCAGAGGTAGACATCTTTGATATTTGATAGCACTTTGTATGAACCCACGGATGATTTGCTGATTATAAATAGGGAAGAATATCTTTACAGGAAGGGATAACGTTCTCATCACTGGAACCCACTGATCAATTTCCATCTCCTTAAAAGTGAGAGGGTAAGACATTTTTCCTCCAAAATCATACACTATGAATACATTGCAACATTACCAAGTAGTTTTACCAAAGATTGGAGCCCAGATTTAACCAAGCCTTTAGATCTAACTTAGTAGTTTGCAGGAAATATAAGTGATAGAAGAACTGTTTAAACAACATCATGAAGAAGCCAGTTGAGAACTCCAGAATGTGGAACCTTCTACAATAGACCTGACCCACCTTTTCAACAAGTCAGTGACGTGAGGAAAACATGGCAGGCGTGTGTTGATGAGGGAGAAACTTTGAAGATTATTAGAGACCAAGGATATACAGCAAACAAATGCAATGTGTGAACCTTATTTAGATTCTGATTAAAACAAACTAACTGTAAACAAACATGGGGGGATGGATGGGGGAAATTAGAATATTCGATGATATTAAGGAATTATTTTTACATTTTCTTAAGTGTGATATTAGCATAATTGTTATGTGAAAACAGAGTTTAATTTTTAGAAAGTTATGCTGAACGATTTAAGGATAAAACAGCCTTTAAAATACTTCAACTGGTTTTTCTGTGGGCGTAGTATCAATAACTTCCCTTCATGGTTAATATACTGGATTCTTGTCAATATGTGGAATGGGGAAGGAAGGCTGAATCCCATGCTCACGTTTTGAAGGCAAGAGGAAGAATTAAATGACATGATGAATAAATAAATTAATTAATTAAATAACTTCCCTTCATGGTTAAGGCAGTTCGAACTAGCAGTATGTTTGAATGCTGTTGACAGTTATCTAGCGGAGAGGAGAAAACTGATGCTGTCCTGAGGGGTAAGAGGGGCTGTGATTAGTCCAGGGCTAGCGACTCAGAGAGACCCATGGACCCGGGCCAGTCTACAAAGTGTTTGTTGACAAGATACGGGCAGAAGTTGAAAGTATACATTTTGAAATGTTTATAACAATTTAACAAAGTAATTTTATGCCCACTGAATTTTAAATGGAGCTTGTAAAAAAGATGGGTTGTTACTTATAACAGAAAGATTCATAACTGACGTAATATTATTTTACCGTCAGTGTTTCAGGGCTTCTTAACCCAAGTCTTAGATGCACTTGTGAACCCATCACAATTGTGTGCCGAGGGGAATTGCACACAAATACACTCACACACATATTCATATATATATCATACACGTGTCACTCATAACTGACAGTAGCTTTCATCAGATGCTTGTAGAGGTCCACGACCCACAGAATGCTGAAGAACCCTTGCCCCAGAGTTGCCTTAGGGGAACCCTCCCCACTCTGCTTAGAGTTGCCCGTGTGGACACTTTCTTTTCCAGATTTCCAAGTTTTAAACCTAAATGCCAATTCCTAGCCCTATGTATGTGTGTGGCCCCATCACTGATAGTTATTAAAGCACGAATGTCTTTGGTTGTTCCCTCCTCACTCTGCCGAAAGGGAGCTTTTAGAACAAACACTGCAAGGAAACCGAGCTTCCCTCATGACAGCCGAGCTCCCTCCCACCCCCAGCGGGGGGAGGGGCAGCCCTGGGGGAGACTTTCTAAAGCCTTAGGCACCAGGCACTCGTTCTTGCCCATCTCAGTACTTGGGACACAATCCTTTTTGGCTTAGCTGTCCACCACACGATTAACTGTTTAAACAAATTCCAGAAAACACATCAATTATTACTAATGAATTCCAAATCAAATCATCCAGAACTACAAAGGGCCGCCAGATGTTTCAGGCAAGGAGAAAAGAGGGGGTGGGAGGCGTGGGGAGAGAGAGAATTCTTTCCCACCACTCTATTAACTTGGACCTGAAACCTATAATTTATCCAACACCTGACATAAAGAGGCATCACACACATTTTAAAATATTTCTTGGAGATGGTCCTAACATTAATTTCATTGTGGAATATTACTTTATATTGATATCATATCTAGCAAAAGCTTTTCAGACCTCTTTTACATATATATCTCATTTTTTCCTTACAGTGTCTGACTGAGGAGGCAAAGGCTGTGACTAGTTGTCATTTTTTCCAGATGAGCAAGTTAAGGCAAAGTGAAATACAGGTTTTGGGGGTTTGTTTTACAGTAGGACTACATTTCGAAACTGGATGTTCTGATATCACTGTTGGACACTGCCATTTCCAAACAACCGGTGAGCTAATAAACATAAAAGCTTTCCGAGGTATAAAGTCACTAGGGCCCATATGAAAGGCGCACAATGGGTTTCAAGGTGTGTATCTGAATGAGATATAACCGGAAATAGGAGACAGCTCTGCAGTGGTGAGCCTAAGGTTCAAAGTCAGAAAGTGGGACAGCTAAGGGCAATTGAAGGTCCCCATGGCTGGGGCCCCTGACAGGGGAATAAGGAGCAGAGGCTCTTTAAACACTAGGATGCCATCAGCAAAGACAAGGGAAGGTGCTCCCATCATGTATCTAGTGTCAGCTCATCAGCGGTAAAGTGCCGTTGAGCTGGTCCCTCTCTGAGCAGCTTGATTTCCCCTGGAAGCTGGTTCCATTATCAGGCTGACTTCAAGATTCCCATTGGAATTTTTGGGTCTAAAACAAAACCCTTCAAATGGCTGTAATCAGTGTTCTGCAAAATATGTATGGCTTATGAAGTGGTTAATGGACTTGGGAGTGAGATAGAGGGAATCATGGCGTGTGAGACCTGGAAGGGACCTGGAAAAACAGGGTTCAACCTGTTCATCTCTCAAGTGAGGGGCCTGGGAGGCAGTGAGAATCAGCGATTTGCCAGGGACCTACACTTTCTTCCTAGACGTGGAGGTGATTGTATGTTCATGAATTGTTTTCTTCTGTTTAGTCTCCTTCTCACGCCCATTTTAAATATTCATATACTCCAGTGGGTTTTACATATTTAAAACTAGTGGTCTCAAATGTTGGAATGAATAAGAATTATGTGTTGGTTTTTGTCTTTCCTGCTAAATATTTGTTCAAATAACCAAATTTTCTTTAAAGGTAGACTTCTTTCTTCTTCTTCATCTTTTTTTTTTTTTTTTTACAATAACACATGGTAAATGTCTCAAGAAGGGTCCAAAGTTATAGCCTCACGGAGAGAAAAGTCATAGCGGCTGCGCTTTGGTTTCTGCTGTGTAAGGACTGCTGAATAAGGCTGGGTTTTTGTTTGCAAGTGCATTTCATGCTGCATTCCATCTCGACAATACATTTGATTTATAAACTCTAAAAATAAGACATGCTTTAGAGAAAGATGTGGGCTTGGTCAGGGTGAAAGTAATGGAATAAACAATCTCTTGCAGCCACTAACATTCCAAAATCATTTTCCAGGGTCATTATCAAGCCAAGAACTACAAAAACCATTTTCTTTCAGGGCACTGTATGTATCAATGCAAAAAAAACAGAAGAGAAAAGCACTCTTTACCGAGTCAAGCTTGTTTGTGTTTTAATCCCAAAATCAACTTTCTAACCATCCATTTCTTTTAGAAACAACAGGGTGATCCCACAGTTAGAACAACACTTTGTTTCTTTCCCTTCCTTCTTCCTCTCCTCTTCTTGACTGGATATTAAATTAACTTTTGCTTTAAAACGACAACACATAAACATGAGCATTAAAAATTTTAAGTTTTTAAGACAAATATCATATGATATCGCTTATGTGTGGAATCTAAAAAAAATATATACAAATGAACTTATTTACAAAACAGAAATAGACCCACAGACGTAGAAAACGAACTTATGGTTACCAAAGGGGAAAGGGCAGGGAGAGAAATAAATTAAGACGTTGGGATTAACATATACACACTACTCTATATAAAATAGATGACAAGGACCTACAGTATAGCACAGGGAAGTCTACTCAATATCTTATAATAACATAATGGAAGAGAATGTAAAAGAAGGAATATATATACATTTATATGTATATGTTTAACTGAATCACTGTGCTGTACACCTGAAACTAACACTACATTGTAAATCAACTATATTTCAATGAAAAATTTAAAAATAAATACATAAAATGTTTAGTTAAAGCTGAAAAAATGTAAGTTTTAACATGTAGGTTATTATTTTGAATTTTAAGAATTAAAAAAAAAAAGCATAACAAAAGGCAGAGAAAACCGTGTCTCTCCATCAAGCTGTCTTCCGACAAATACCACGACTCTCTTTGTATCTGTTGGTGCCAGTTGCCAAGTCCCATGCTTGAAGTAACCAAAACCCGATGTTTCTGCGGAGTGATGGCTTTGAACAATTGTGCCAGCCCTCTTGAGGGAGAGAAGTGGTGAGTGGAAGCGCCCACCAGTCCTCCTGAATCATCAAAACCTCGTGTTGGAGGCCTACTTTCCAACAGAGTAGTCATTCAACAAACATTCATTGGGTGTCACCCATGTGCCCGGAGTTGGATTTCAAAGATGAAAGAGATGCGGTCCCTGTCTTACAGGAGGTCGCAGTCCCAGTCTCTTCCTCTGGGAAAGTGAACTGGGAATGCCTAACCAGCAGGGCTGCTGTGGAGATTAGATGAGAGATGAGTAAAGCACGGGACCAGGCACATGACACTCAAAACTGGTAGCTATTATCGTTGTCATTACTCAGTCATTCTCTGGTCTCCAGATGACAGCCCAACACACTGACATCTGGGACCCAGACTGGATTCCTGAATTCAGTCCGCATGTACGCGCGCACGGGTGTCCTCAGCATGGAGCACAGGAAAGGGAAGGGACGGATCAGTTTATCCCAGAGCTTCTCAACCTTAGCACTATTGGCATTTTGGACTGGACGATCCTTTGCTGCGGGAGAGGGAGGTCTGTCCTGAGCACTGGAGGGCGGTTAGCAGCATCCCCATCCTCTACCCACTAGACACCAGTAGCACCGCCCCTCTCCCCAACCCCCCACAGTCGTGACAACGAAAACTATCCCCAGACATTGCCAAATGTCCCCTGGGACGGGTAAAATCACCCCGGGTTTGAGAACCACTGCTCTACGCATTGGACTTCTACCCCTCTTTTTGCCAATCCAATACATCACAGAGATGGGGATGATACTTAGCCTGTGTAGATCAGTGTTGCATTGAAGGTTTCTAACATCTGCTGACTCAAAACAAAACCTGCTTCCAAGGACAGACCCTCTCGAGGTTATCTGCAGGCTTTCACTCACACTCTTAGCACAATGCGCTTGTTTTTTTGAGGGCAAGTGCTGCTTCCGGAACAATCTCACTCTCCAGGCTTTCTGACCCGGGCACACCTCTCTTTCCTGCTCACAAGTCCGCTCCCTCCTCTGCATTTGTGCATGAGACATTGTGACGCTCTCCTCGGGCTCCTTTTCTCTTTTTTCCCAAGCACACACACTCTTGACCTCTCCCTTGTTCCTCAGGATGTCTCTGTTCTCACCCCAACCCGGGCTGAAAGAGCCTCCCACATCCTTCCTGCCTGATCTCCCCTGTCTCTTCCTTACGGATCCTCTTCCAAACCCTACTCCGCAGGGACAGCTTTCCTAACTCTCTGTCTAGCAATCTCTCTTCCCTCCAGAAGCTTTCCCATGGATCATATCTATCCACCCCTCAATGAAACAGACTCTGAAAAGAGCATCATTTGACAACATGCCTAACGGACTAACAAGTGATTTCATGAAATGCAGGGAAATTTCACTGCTCTTTGTGCTTTTTCCTGAGCCATATTTGCTCGGCAGTTGTGAATTTCATAGCTGTCTCTAATATTTATCTGGGTCAAACATCCACTTCTTCTAGGTCTACTGATATTTCAAAAATTAATGTCTATACATTAGACGACTGGCTATTTACAAAGTCCATTTAATATCAGACATGAACCACAGACTCAAATCCTTGGGCAGTTTGCACTCAACCTGTTCTTTGCGAAATTTTGCTCTCTGCAATGCTCCAAATCAATTTTGTTTTCCAAACTCCTCTCTTTTTCCTGGCATTTAGCTCTCTAGTTTATGATAGTTTCTTATAGACCTCGATTCTTGCTATAAAGTTATAAGTAATTTTTTTTTTTTTTTGCGGTACGCGGGCCTCTCACTGTCGTGGCCTCTCCCGTTGTGGAGCACAGGCTACGGACGCGCAGGCTTAGCGGCCATGGCTCACGGGCCCAGCCGCTCCGCGGCATGTGGGATCCTCCCGGACCGGGGCACGAACCCGTGTCCCCTGCATCGGCAGGCGGACTCCCAACCACTGCGCCACCAGGGAAGCCCATATAAGTAATTTTTAATGAAAGGAAAACTTAAAAGAAAGGGATAGGAAGGAAATAAAGGGATGGAAGTGGGTGGGAAAATGAAGGCTTTGGGGGGAATAGGGTGTATCTCATGCTCATGACTCACTCATGTTAAAACGTATTAATGTTTTTAGGTTTATTAATGCATTTCATTGAGCCAATAACATCTTCAAAGACTACTTAGCATACTTTGGGGAAGAAGTTTGGGCACATCCTGTGCTTAATGAATGCGATTACATAAAACCTTACTCAGTGTAATTGGACTGACGTTTTCTTCTGTGTTAAAATATAGAACAGATCACTGAGGGTTTTTCTGTTTGTTTGTTTTTTTAACTCCCTGGTGAGCAAATTTTGGTGCCCTGGTTTTCTTTAGGTTACACCCGATGACTTTTCTAAGAGGCATTCCGCATATTTTCCTGATGACAAGGGATCGAACAGCCCATGGCTCTCTTCATGGAGTCCCTGGTCTCAGCCCTCCTAAAGCTGCTCCAATTCTTCATATGTCCTCTATCTCTGATCCCATTCATTAGTGGAAATTCTTAGTTTTTCACTGCAATTTGTCCATTTTACCCACGGGGTGCTTATTTTTGTCAACATCTTTCTATTTGTGCAGATAAAATTTTGAGACTTTCACATGCTTGCAATTCTCTGGAGAAAGTTTAGTTTTGCACATAGCAGTTTGTCTTCCTGTCCTCCTAGCTTTCTAGAACTCTGGAGTAAAATAAGAGATATAAAAAGTCAGGATGCTGGGCTTCCCTGGTGGCGCAGTGGTTGAGAGTCCGCCTGCCAATGCAGGGGACACGGGTTCGTGCCCCAGTCTGGGAAGATCCCACATGCCACGGAGCGGCTGGGCCCGTGAGCCATGGCCGCTGAGCCTGCACGTCCGGAGCCTGTGCTCCTCAATGGGAGAGGCCAACAGCAGTGAGAGGCCCACGTACCGCAAAAAAAATAAATAAATAAAATAAAAAGTCAGGATGCTGACCCTCACTGCCCCCCAAAAGTTACAAAATACCAACTATGAATAGTTCTGTGAAACAATAATCACCACTTTTTTAAAATGAATTACTCACAAACAACCCCATTGCAATATAGGCAAAGAACTTGAACAGACATTTCTCCAAAGAAGATATAGATTTAACTCTTGAAGAACATGAATTTCAACTGTGGAGTCCACATATAGGTGGATTTTTTTTTTTTTTCAGTAAATACCTACTACAGTACTACATGATCTGAGGTTAGTGAACCTGCATATGTAGAATCTCAGGGTCAACCGTACAAATGGGTACATGAAAAGACTTTCAAAATCATTAGTCATTAGGGAAATGCAACTCACAACCACCGTGAGATCACTTCGCATTCACTAGGATGGCTATAACCAAACCAAGCCAAAACTAAACAACACCAACATGAAAGGAAAATAACAAGTATTAGTGAAGCTGGCAAGAAATTGAGACGTGATAGGAATGTAAAATGGTGCAGCTCCTGTGAAAAACGGTTTGACAGTTCCTCAGAAAGTTAAACGTAGAATTACCATATGATCCTATAATTCCACTCCCAAGGTATATACCCCAAAGAATTGAAAATAGGCATTCATACAAATACATGTACACCCATGTTCATCGTAGTGCTATTCACAATGGCCAGAACAACCCACATGTCCATCAAGAGATGAATAAGTAAACAAAATGCAGTGTATCCGTACAATGGAATATTATTCAGTCATTAAAAAAGAATGAATTACACATACATACTACAACCTGGATGAACCTTGAAAACACTATGCTAAGTGAAAGAAGCTAGACCCAAAAATTCACACATAGTATGATTCCATTTATATGAAATGATCAGAATAGGTAAATCCATAGAGACAGAACACAGGTTGGTAGTTGCCGGGAGCTAAGGGTAGGAATATTTAGGAGTAACTGCTTAGTAGGTACAGAGTCTCCTTTTGGAGTTATGAAAATGTTTTGGAACTAGATAGAAGTGATGTTTCACAATATCATGAATGTACTACATACCACTGTGGTCTAGCTTTCATTACCCCATTATAGCCTTAAATATTCTGGTGATAACTAAATGTTGTTCTTTTTCTTCATTATCTGTTCAGCTCAGTAAAACCAAATTGCGTTGAGTCTGGCTTTTGCCAGTTGGCTGAATTGTTCGTGTTAAAATGGCTAATTTTATGTTATGCAAATTTCACCTCAATTAAAAAAAAAACTGAGGTGAATTACTCACTTGCCAGTGAGGGTGATTTTTCAGGGCATTTAATACTTCATTGAAATGGAAGGTATATTTTCTTTTCTAATGTATTTCGGTCAACCTAAGAAAAGTTTGCAGAAATACCTTCTCCGAAAATTGAAAATCCAAAACAAAACTGGTAGTCAACTCTGGACTTTAAGTTGCTTTGCAATTCTATCTGCTATGGTAGAGCAGTACTGAGTATGTGGCCCCTCTTGCTGTGAGAGCTGTCGTAGCACTGGAATCTTCTGACGTGTTCTTTTTTTTTTTTTTAATAAATTGATGTATGTATTTATTTATTTTTGGCTGCTTTGGGTCTTTGTTGCTGCACGCAGGCTTTCTCTAGTTGCAGAGAGCGGGGGCTACTCTTCGTTGCGGTGAGCCAGCTTCTCATTGCGGTGGACTTTCTTGTTGTGGAGCATGGGCTCTAGGCACGCGGGCTTCACTAGTTGTGGCTCACGGGCTCTAGAGCGCAGGCTCAGTAGTTGTGGTGCTCAGGCTTAGCTGCTCTGTGACATGTGGGATCTTCCAGGACTAAGGATGGAACCCGTGTCCCTTGCATTGGCAGGCGGATTCTTAACCACTGCGCCACCAGGGAAGTCCCCATTCCGACATCTTCTTAAGGTACACATTATAATAGACACCTTGAGGGCTCTAATCCAGAAGGGTAACTAGTGGGGAGAATTTGGGTGTGTATTTGTGAGGGTGGGACTTTCCACTCATTTCCCACTCATTTCATCATGCCCGTGGGTGCAGCCAGCACTACTGGAATAGAACTGATTTCAGAACGATTGTTAGCTAATCCAAATGTCCCTTTTGACTGCCAACATAGAACCTAAAACTCACAGATCAGTGAGATCTGTGGTTTTAACCATATAAAGCCTCTCACTGTCTACAGGCCACGTCATATTTTCCACCATGTCCCACCTCCAACTCATGTGTCACTTCAGCTTAGCTGTCCTTTGTTCACATTGCTACTTGCAATTTCCTATCTCCTTTCTTTTGTTATTGTCCAGATTTTATCACCCCACTAAAGCCCAAATACTCCAGTGGTGACTAAATGTTCTTTTCTTTATTGTTTGTCCAGCTCAATGAAACCAAATTACATTGATTTTGGCTTTGATGCCAGTTGGCTGGCTCCTTTCCAGGTTTAATTATTGAAGAATTTGTCTTATTCTTCAATATTAATTACTCTGTGTGGGCTTCAGTGGAAAAAATAGCCCAGAGATGGAATGTGACATTGGAAACAGGTCCAAATCCTGACTATTCTCCCCACCAGACCAGGGTGTGCTGAGCTTATTAAACCTGGGAGGAATGATGCAATGCTCAAGGGTGCCTTTAGAAGACATAAGACACCTAAAGAAAAATGGGAAGAGCAAAAATAGGAGGACCAAGGAGAGTGGATGGGTGTGGAGGACACAGGAAGGCAATGCCTTTTGGAGCATCACATGAACCATAAATGGTCACTTTTCACGGACTTGCTGTTAGGAGGCATAATGGTTAATTAAGACCATGAACTTGGGAATCAGAACAGTGTGGGTTTTAACTGAAGCCCTATAGGCAGGCTATCTAACACCCTAGATCCCTAGTTTCCTCATCTGTAAAAGGAGGATAAAATTGACTACAGCATATCTTTATTACGAGGAACACTTCAGCTAATGTATGCAGGATCTTGCCACACAGTAAGTAATCAATAACTGAAGACTGTTACCATAATTATTGCAGTAGCTGCTATTTGTGTAGCCCTTTACCTTTTCTCTCCCTCTTTATGGATAACTTTATAGAAAAGGAGCCTTGCTAAGGTACCTAAGATAACCTCCTTTTTTCATTTTGAGCTATTAATACTGAGCTAAGCAAGTATTCTTAAAACAAATGTTTGTTGGTGTATTGGGTTTTTGTTGGTTTTGCACCAGACTCAGGCTGAGTTCTGAGCTGCTGGGCTGGAAAAGAGGAAAGGGATCAAACTGACACTCAGAGAGTCACTGTGGAGGCCGAGAGACCACACAGGAGACTGGGCAGCAGGCAGATGCCAGGGAAGGTGCCATGGAGCAGAAACAAGAGGTAACAGGAGGGACTTCCCTGGTGGCGCAGTGGTTAAGAATCCGCCTGCCAATGCAGGGGACACGGGTTCGACCCCTGGTCCGGGAAGATCCCACATGCCGCGGAGCAACTAAGCCCATGCGCCGCAACTACTGAGCCTGCATGCCACAACTACTGAAGCCCGCGCGCCTAGAGCCCGTGCACCACAATGAAGAGTAGCCCACACTCGCCACAACTAGAGAAAGCTCGTGTGCAACAACAAAGACCCAGTGCAACCAAAAACATAATAATAATAATGTTTTAATTATTATTATATAAATTATATATAATATAATTATATATATAATTAATAATAAAAATTTAATAATAGTTTTTTTTTAAAGGGTAACAGGATAGAGAAGTGTGAGGGTTGGTGGAGCCTGAAAGATTCCCCGGGCGGTGGTCTGCAAGCTGGAACACGGTAATGGAAAAACTCCATTTTCCACCTGTGTTTCTTCCCTGTGTGTTTCCTTTACTGCTCACACAGGACACTTCATTTCTGACACTTTGGTCACCAAATGTGTGGAGGGTTTTCTCCACAACAGCAAGCAAGTCTTCGTGACACCAGCTGGTGTCCTACCATTTAACTCAGCTCTGACACTATCTACCCAGAGATGGCATCATATTCCACAGGGTAAGGGCTTTAGTCCTACAAGACTCTCTCTCCCGCCCCACACCGCTGCCCCCAACACACACACACTTCAGACGCCAGTTGCAAGCCCAGGTTGTCACCTGGGCTTCTGACCAACCAGCTGTAGATTGGAGGTTCCAACCACACCCTCCTTGGGTTTGATTACTTTGCTAGAGCAACTCACAGATCCCAGAAAAAAAGTTTACTTACATTCACCAGTTCATTACAAAAGGATATGATAAAAGATACAGATGAACATGGAGATAGAAGAGGTGCATAGGGCGAGGTATTTGGGAAGGGGCATGGAGCATCCATGCTCTGTCTGGGGACCACTCTCCCAACACCAAAACCTGTTCATCAACCCAGAAGCTCTCTGAAACCTGTGCTTTTGGGACATTATGGAAGCTTCATCATACAGGCATGATCAATCATTAACTTCATTTTCAGCCCTTCTCCCTTCTCAAGAGAAAGGGGAGCAGAGCTGAAAATTCCAAACTTCTAATCATGGCTTGGTCTTTCTGGTGACCAGCCCTCATCCAGGAGCCCACCCAGGGTCACCTCATCAGAACAAAAGACACTCCTATCACCCAGGAAATGACAAGGATTTCAGAAGTTCTATGCCAGGAACTGGGGGCAGAGACAAATATACATTTTCCATTATTTCACAAACATATTACCCTGGGATACACAAAATCTTTCCAAAAGTTGTGCAGCTCACAGATAGCCTTAAGAGAATCAGATTCAATCATCAACATCCATATATATAATTCTTTATATGTCTTTGCCCAGCAAGGTACCTGTAGGCCAGAAAATGCTCATTTTCCACCTCTGCTTTTATAACTGTTCTTCTTCCATCTTTCAAAAAAAGATATCGTCCATCTCTAATCTAGTTACGCTGCATTGTACTGGGTCTGACAAACCTCTAGAGAACCTAACAAAGGACGATTTGACAGATGGCACTGGCGATGATGTGGAGAAAGTGAATGATTCCTTTTTTTTTTTTTAAATATATTTTAAGGGTCTTTTAAAAAATCTCATTGTTTTCAACTGTGTTCTGTTCTTTTGTTAAAATAAATTATTTAGTTATTTTTGGCTGCAATGGGTCTTTGCTGCTGCGTGCAGGCTCTCTCCAGTTACAGCGAGGGGGGCCAGTCTTTGTCACGGTGCGCGGGCTTCTCTTGCTGCTGAGCACGGGCTCTAGGTGTGTGGGCTTCAGTAGTTGTGGCACATGGGCTCAGTAGTTGTGGCTCACGGGCTCTAGAGCACAGGCTCAGGAGCTGTGGTGCATGGGCTTAGTTGCTCCGTGGCACGTGGGATCTTCCTAGACCAGGACTCGAACCTGTGTCCCCTGCATTGGCAGGCGGACTCTTAACCACTGCACCAACAGGGAAGCCCTTTTTTATTATTTTATTTTATTTTATTTCATTTTATTTTTTCGGTACGCAGGCCTCTCACTGTTGTGGCCTCTCCCGTTGCGGAGCACAGGCTCTGGACGCACAGGCTCAGCGGCCATGGCTCACGGGCCCAGCCGCTCTGCAGCATATGGGATCTTCCCGGACCGGGGCACGAACCCGTGTCCCCTGCATCGGCAGGCGGACTCTCAACCACTGCGCCACTAGGGAAGCCCCAAAATTTTTCTTTATGCTCCCCCCTTACCCAAAGAATGTTATAAACTTGGAGTAACGCTCATGCTTAAAAAAATTTTGACTTCTAAAATTTTTTATCAGTGATGTAATTTGATGCAATGGATACAATTTCTATTGTAGTATAAATATTGGTACTTAAACATAATGTTATTGTATTACTCTCTTAAATACATTCATTAAACTACAGATACCATAGTTATTTTATAACCATGGTCATCCATTTGTAAAACATGGAAAAACCCTTCTCTAACCGTGGGAAAGTTTGCAATGTTTCTTTGCTTCCTTGAATTTGTATTTCCAACCCACTTCTCCCATAGAATTTTATCCTATTATCTGGTTATGCTTGAAAGTTTAATAACCACCCTATCATAATGTTTTACAATAAAAATATGCATATAAACTTAAATGCCTAGGTTTCCCATGTCTCTAAGACTGTACCTATTAAAATTTTATTCTGGAGTGAGTTTTCAAATATTATAAGGATTGATCAAAATGACATATACATGTTGGGGCTTCCCTGGTGGCGCAGTGGTTGAGAGTCCGCCTGCCGACACAGGGGACATGGGTTCGTGCCCCGGTCTGGGAGGATCCCACATGTCGCAGAGCGGCTGGGCCCGTTAGCCACGGCCGCTGAGCCTGTGCATCCGGAGCCTGTGCTCCACAATGGGAGGGACCACAACAGTGAGAGGCCTGCATATATCCCCCCCAAAAAAATGACATATACATGTTAAAACATTTTAATAAATGACGTTATTAAACATAAAACATACAAGTTTATTGGAGATACACTTTATTTATTTTTCTCCCACTCCCCCCAGCCCAGTATTGCCCCCTCACCCCTACCACCGGTAACCATTAGTTTGTTCTCTACATCTGGAGTCTGCTCTTTTCAAGTCCATCCCTGTTGCTGCAAATGGCAAAATTTCATTCTTTTTTGTGGCTGAGTAGTATTCCATTATATATATATATATGTTATATATATATATGTAATATATATATATACACCACATCTTAATCCATTCATCTGTTGATGGACACTTAGGTGGCTTCCATATCTTGGCTATTGTAAATAATACTGCTATTAACATTGGGGTGCATGCATCTTTTTGAATTAGTGTTTTTGTTTTTTTCAGATACCCAGGAACGGAATAGTTGGGTCATATGGTAGTTCTATTTTAGTATTTTGAGAACCCTCCATAAGGTTTTCCACGGTGGCTGCACCAATTTACTTTCCCATCAACGGTGTACAAGGGAAATGGTGTCCACATCCTTGCCAACATTTATTATTTGTGTTCTTTTTGATGATAGCCATTCTGACAGGTGTGAGATGATATCTCATTGTGGTTTTGATTTACATTTCCTTGATGATTAATGATGTTGAGCATCTTTTCATGTGCCTGTTGGCCATCTGCATTTCCTCTTTGGAAAAAATGTGAAACATACAATTTTATTGGAAATCTATTTTAGAGAGCCTCCAAATTCTTCCCCAGCACCATCCTGACCATACATGCACTGCAGACAGTGAAATAAATTCCAGGAAAGGAGCTTCTGTCTCTTTGAGAACGGACTGAGTGGTGGTAGGCGAGGAAAAATTGTGCCTCAGTCCTGTCCCAGGGGTTACCTTCTTCCGACGGTCACTTAATTTCTTTCAATTTTTGTTTCCCACCTTTGTAAACTGGAGATAATACAATACATGCCCTGTTTCCTGCTCAGGGCTGTAGAAAGGTTCACCTAAGATAATGTAGAAATGCCTTGTGTGTATTACAAACAAAATACAATGGTTAATTACTGTTATTAGTAAAGGAGGGAAATGCCCATCTCTGAAATGTTGGCCTCTGAGGCCTGGAATTTAAATTGCAGTTTTGATAATTATAATGTTCATTTAATCTTGACCTGTCTGATATTGCTTTAGGCTTATTGGTACCCAAGATATTAAAATAAATTTATCTTTCTAAAGAAAAATACAAGAGCCATTTAGGGATCCTCCAAGTAATCTTAAAAATAAAATTAAAAGGATTCCTGTAAGCTGAAATGACGCAATGTTCACGCTAGTGAGAAGTTAGCTCTGGGTTAGCCCCCAGCTAGGGCCTGGGACCCAGGAAGGCAAACCACCCACTCGTCAACCAGGAATGAACTGTGAGTCACAGACTCAACACCCTGTGTGCACACAGCCAGGCAGCTTCTGGTTTTAAGGACCTTTCATCCTAGGCTCTTGGATAAGAGAGAAAGAAAGAGAGAGAGAGAGGTCTCTAAAGAGTAAACAGACACAAGGAAATAAGCAAGTGAGGAAAAAAAGGAAAAGAAAAATACAGAAGAGCAGCATGGGTGAAGTCTCCCATCTTGATTCCATCAGTTAAATCCCCTGGAGAACCTACAAAGTGAGTGGGCAGGTGGGGCGAGGAGGTGGAAGTGAGGTGAGGCCAGCTCTCCACTGATAGATCTCCTGTCTCAGCTCCGCTTTGATGTTGACCTGAAAGATCTTTTCATCGGGTTCTCAATATCGCTGTGGCTATAATTTAAACTTGAAACAGGAACAAAGTGTTTTTACTATTGAGTAAATCCTCTGTCCGAAGAGCAGCTTCCCACCATGCAGATGGTTTGTCTCTGCTCCCCTCTTCTTGGGGGTGCATTTTGCCTCCACACTTCACACACACAGTTTGGGAAATCATCACTTTGTAGAGCAAGTGGACACATACATCAGGACTGAGCATGGGTCCAAACAACAACAGTACATTTCCTGAAGTTTTTCTTCCTCCTCCCGCCCCCTCTCCCCTCCTTCCTTCCTTTCTTTCTTGCCTTTTTTCTTTTCTTTTTTTCTTAGAAAAAATTTTTTTCAGTCTTCTGGTTTCTTTCCATACTAGTGCAGTACTATTGCAAATGTAATGCTCATTACAAAACATTAAGACAAATACAAATAAGCAAACACACAAAAAAATCAAAACAAAGCCATGGACTGCCTCATCCAAAAATAACCTCAATTAACATTCTGGTGGAAATTCTTCCAGACTACCCATCTCCCTGTCGCTCTCTAACTTTGTGTGTGTTTTTATGTGTGTATTCACATATTTAGGATTACTTGACTAGAAATAAAGTTTCTTGAGGTTGATAACTCTTCTTCCCCTCAATTTGACCCATTTTTGAATAGAAGCTTCCACTTGTCTTCCTCCATGGTAGTACCTTTAGTTTTATCTACAAGGAGCTACTTCTTGGACCACGTAATACAACATGATTTTCAGATTGGAGCTATCTGAGG
This sequence comes from Neophocaena asiaeorientalis asiaeorientalis, assembly GCF_003031525.2. Lineage (NCBI taxonomy): Eukaryota > Metazoa > Chordata > Mammalia > Artiodactyla > Phocoenidae > Neophocaena > Neophocaena asiaeorientalis. The sequence goes on along the minus strand of NW_020175387.1, from coordinate 618,003 downwards.
AGGTCAGGACTAAAGTTTCTGTTCATGAGGGTGAGTGACATGGGGTTGAATTTTAAAGAGTCTGAGTAGATGCTGAAATCAGAGCTTCCTGGGCAGGCTTGTCTGATCTCAATCACATGGTGTGATTGAAAACTGTGAAGAAAGGAACCCCCAGCATGTCCATCATAAGTAGCCTCCTCCACAGCCCTCTCTGGTCCCTACACTTTCCAAGAACCCATCATTCGTTGTGCTACAGGAATCCTGGGAAGATTCTCAAACAGAAATGTGCCTGCTTATAGACATCACACCAAACGCTTATCAGGCTTTTAGTAACATCATCAGTTTCTGGGAAGAGAGGAAGGCTTTGACCAAGTTGGGGTGGAGGAAATGAGGAAGAATAGAAAGTTAAGGGAAGAAAAGGTTAGGGAAGATTCTGAGCCTAGGGACCTCCTCCAACGTGATGGATGTTCCAATGGCAAGCAAACACACACACACACACACACACACACACACACACACACACACACACACAGGACAGAGGAAGGAAGGATTAGTGTGAAGATCCAATATTATTAGACGTTATGGGGATATGAAATGAAGTATAGAAGATCCCTCTCTTTCTTCTCTGCCTCTCTTGTTCCTCTACCCCTCAGGCAATGTCTTCTAAGCACTCAGTCAGCATTTGGCCCCAAAGGGTCTCAAGCTCCATCATCACAACGATGCTGGTTCAGTACCAACCACAGCCAACAGTGGTTTCTGTGTCTCTTAACTCAAATTCCCTAGAGTAGTGGCTCCAAAATCTGGCTGATGATTGAAATCACTTGCGGCTTTCTAAACACAGATTCCTGGGGGTCCATCCCAGGGACTCAATCAGCATCTCTGGAGAGAGAGTAGTAGGCCAATATCTCTCTCTTTGGGTGGACTCTGTTAGAGCTGCTGATTGGCTGCCCTGGCATCAGGTGTCCATCCGAGGACACTGAGCTGTGGCTGGGGTCAGTGGAGTCCAAGACACACATGTGGGGTCATTTCAGGGGTGGGATGGGGACAAACACAATAACACATCTTTGTGACAATGTTCCTTCCAACCCATCCTCTACTGGCCACTGGAAGTTTAAAAATTTTTTACCTCTCAGATCATGCTTACTCAGTGGATTCCCTATCTTTTTTTGGATAAGGATAAAAATCCTTAACAGGGTTTACATAGAGAGAGAGGTGAGGGCTGGAACAGAAACAAACAAAAACACACAGGAAACACTAATTGCAAAACTGAGTATCTAAGGACCTGAATTATGGTTTGGATTCTGCATCATCTTGTCAGTCCTATAACGTCTCTGGCCTTAGTTTTCTCACTGTAAAAGTATGTGGTTGGATAAAATAATCTCTAATTCGCTCAGCTTTAACATTTTGATATTTCTTGGATCTGCTCCACGGTTTGGGCGATAAGAAGCCATTCTGGGGTCGGGGGAAGGAGTTGGTTGGAGCAACATGGGTCATGAGTACTTTCACCTCATATTAACTGGGGAGAAGTAACAGTGAGAAGTCAGTGGTAATAAGGGACCCTGTTTGCAAGATCCTGATCAAAGCTTGGCATCAAAGACAACAAACAAACAAAACATATTCCTTCCGGCTTTTAAGGACACAATCAAATGATGCAAGTGAAAATCGGGGTTCTGAGACTGTTCTTGGAAAAGACTCACTCTAAAGCCTGCTTATGAATGTGTCCAGGTTTCAGCTTGGAGAGTATATGGCAAATGCTGAAATAATTTAGTCCCAAACAAACTGAAGAATTGATACAAGAGAAATGATATGAAAATAGCTACCAAGAGAAAATTTTAAATTACTATGGTTGACTGGTCACATTGCAGCTCATAATAGTCATCTGAGGATAGATGAAATAACGTGTCAACAATTCATTGGTTGGATGATTATAATGACTCTTGTAAGTTGATGAAGAGGCTTGAGTTGCAATTTTTAAAGGAAGTTCAGAAATACTTCACTCATTTCCACCGATCAATGTGTGTGTCCCTGACGTCAAAGATGGCATCCATCACTTTAACATGCTTGGACCTTTAACAATTTCCAGCTAATCCATAGCAGTAGATGGAGGCCAGTGGTTGGATGGAAGATGCTCAAAGACTCTCTCATCCATTATCCCGCTTGCATCTTCCGTCTACTTTGGAATTTGCCCCCAGTGTACCAGAATGCCCTTCTCTTCTGCAGGCCAGCCTTTCCCTCTCATCATTCAGCCTATTATGAAATTTTATCTTCACCAAGAATGCTGTCCTTTACTAGATGGATCAGGGCTGATGACTTTTGGTTCCTAATGCTTAATTAATCACTCCATCTTCTGTGCTACCACATCATTTTATAAATACTACCATTATGAGACTTAGAGTATTAGTTATGTCGATCTGCCCATCTAGGTTGTATGTTTCTTTATAGCAGACCTCATGACCACTTGTGTTTGTATCTCCCACACCTACTGTAGTGGCCAGCACACAAATACTTAGAGAAAGAGAATTATATCAATGATGGGGTGGGGGGGAATGGGGAAGGGGAGTTACCATCTCAGAGGGACTTTTACTCCAATATATTTTATAACAGTTAAAATGCTACACATCGACAATGAAAATATAGCAGAACACAATGCGGTTTGAATATTAGTGATTCAAACAGAAAAATGCTGTGTAGGAAATATTTATTTATTTATTTATCTTTATTATTATTATTATTATTTTTTTTTGCGGTGCGCGGGCCTCTCACTGTTGTGGCCTCTCCCCTTGCGGAGCACAGGCTCCGGACGTGCAGGCTCAGGGGCCATGGCTCACGAGCCCAGCCACTCCGCGACATGTGGGATCTTCCCGGACTGGGGCACGAACCCGTGTCCCCTGCATCGGCAGGCGGACTCCCAACCACTGCGCCACCAGGGAAGCCCGGAAATATTTATTTTGAATGGTGGTGCTTAAGGAAAAGAGAACAAGCTAGTTTAAATAAAGGTGGGTGGGGCTTCCCTGGTGGCGCAGTGGTTAGGAATCCGCGTGCCAAGGCAGGGAACACGGGTTCGAGCCCTGGTCCGGGAGGATCCCGCATGCCGCGGAGCAGCTAAGCCCGTGTGCCACGACTGCTGAGCCTGCGCTCTAGAGCCCGTGAGCCACAACTGCTGAGGCCCGCGCGCCTGGAGCCCGTGCTCCGCAGTAGGAGGGGCCGCCGCGATGAGAAGCCCACACGCTGCCTTAAGAGTGGCCCCCGCTCACCGCAGCTGGAGAAAGCCTGCGCACAGCAACGAAGACCCAATGCAGCCAAAAATAAATAAATAAAATTTAAAAATAAATAAATAAATAAATAAAGGTGGGTGATCTGTGGGGGTGTTCATATCTCCACCCAGGTCAGGCTTCACAGCACATGGCCTTCTTTTTCCTAGACATGCCCATTCTTACGGGTTTCCGTCATATAAGATAATGTGCAGGCTAATGAGGTAGGAGCAGAAGCAGAGGAGAGAATGAGAATTAAAAAACGCCTGGAGGGATCTGAGCAAGTTGGAAGGAAAGAGGAGGGAAGTTGCTGTGGGTTGAATTGTGTCCGCCTTCCCCAGATTTATGTGTTGAAGTCCTAGTCCCCAGAAACTCAGCATGTGTCTTTATTTGGAAATATGGTTATTGCAGATATAGTCGTTAAGATAAGGTCATGAGGGTGGGCCCTGATCCAATATGACTGGTGTCCTTGTAAAAAGCAGAAATTTGGACACAGAGACTGCATGCAGGAAGAATAGCATGTGACTATGAAGACAACCATCCACAAGCCAAGGAGAGAGGCGTGGAACAGATCTTTCCTTCACAGCCCTCAGAAGGAACCAACCAACTGACAAGCTTGATTTCTGACTTTTGGCCTCCAGAACTGTGAGACAATAAATTTCAGTTGTTTGGGCTTCCCTGGGGGGCGCAGTGGTTAAGAATCAGCCTGCCAATGCAGGGGACACAGTTTCGAGCTCTGGTCTGGGAAGATCCCACATGCCGCGGAGCAACTAAGCCCGTGAGCCACAACTACTGAGCCCGTGTGCCACAACTACTGAAGCCCACACGCCTAGAGCCCATGCTCTGCAATGAAAAGCAGCCCCCCCCCCCCCCCCCCACCCCCCCCCTCCCGCAGCGCTTTTTCGCCCCCCCCCCCCCCCCCCCGCTCGCCGCAACTGGAGAAAGCCCGCGCGCAGCAACGAAGACCCAACGCAGCCAAAAATTAAAAAAAAAAATGTCAGTTGTTTAAGCCACCAGTTTGTGGTACTTTGTTACAGCAGCCCTAGCAAATTAATCTAGGAATGAAAGAGAACGTGTGTATACACGTATAAGAATGATTTCTTAGGAGGGAATGAACTGAATTGTGAACTGTGAAATACAGAGGTCTGAGGGGGATGGCTGGCGAAAGCCTCGTCCGATGAAGAAAAAGAATCAGTTCCCAGGGCCAGCCAGAAGATGGCGCTGTTGATAGGAACAGCTCACAGAGGCAGGAAGAAGAAGTCGGTAGGTCTTTCCAATTTGTCAGATACTTGCAGGTGGAGTACCCCGGACACAGTAATTGCTGGACATGCAGTCTACTGTCAAGCTGTGTCCAGCATCCTCGGTGATTCTTGGAAGGCTGTGAACAGAGACTGGTGGGAAATTTTTCTGATGGTTATAATCTAGACAGGCGCACAGGGTGGTATGCGGTCATGGAATTTAAACTTTTGCTGCATCTGAGTGAAATGCAAACTCCTACAGGGTTTGTGACAGTGGCTGTACCATTCTCTTTGCACAGCATCTTACACAAAATTAGAAGATGATTGTTCGTTGTGGTAATAATTTTATCCTTTTGAGCTTACTAAAAAGAGATCATTTTTTTCTTAAAAAATTACATTTTTAGATAAATAATATTTATATCTATTTGTATTTACCTCTACTTAAATCTCTGAAGCATGCTCCCATTTACTTCTTAGAATATTAACAGCTAAAATTTTAATGTAAAAATTATATATATGAAGAATCCAACAGTGACCAAGTAATAACGATACGTGCTTACAAAGCATTTTCACATAAGAGCCCTGTTATCAAGGTAGATCTTACTGTTCCTGTTTTACAGGTGAGGAAAACTGAGACTCGTGGAGTTTAAGCAAGCAGGGAGTAGCAAAACAAAAACACACTAAAACCCAGTTCTTCCGACTCCAAATGGAACATTCTCTATCATTAATTAAATGTTTGAGAATTTTAGGAACTGTTGGAAATACAAATCAAACCACAATGAGATATCACCTCACACCTGTCAGAATGGCTATGATCAAAAAACAAGAAATAACAAGTGTGGGTGAGAATGTGGAGAAAAGGGAGCCCTTGTGCACTGTTGGTGGGAATGTAAATTGGTGCAGTCACCATGAAAAACAGTATGGAGGTTTTTCAAGAAATTAAAAATAGAATGATCATATAATCCAGCAATTCCACTTCTGGGTATTTAGCCAAAGGAAATGGAAACACTAACTTGAAAAGAAATCTGTAGTCCCATGTTCATTGCAGCATTATTCACAATAGCCAAGACATGGAAGCATCCTAGGTGTCCATCAATGGATGAATGAATAAAGAATACACACACACACACACACACACACACACACACACACACACACACACCCACAATGGAATACTACTCAGACATAAAAAAGAGGAAATCCCACCATTTGAGATAACATGGTTGGACTTGAGGGCATTATGCTAAGTGAAATAAGTTAGACAGAGAAAGACAATTACTGTACAATTTCACTTACGTGTAGAATCTTTAAAACAAAAAACAAATGAGCTCATAGCTGCAGATGGTGTTTGCTAGAGGTGGAGGGTGGGAGGTGGGCAAAACGAGTAAAGGTGGTCAAAAGGTATAAACTTCCAGTTATAAAATAAATGTCATGTAAATAAGGGATGGAATGTACAGCAGCATGACTATAATTAATAATACTGTACGTGGGACTTCCCTGGTGGCGCAGTGGTTAAGAATCCGCCTGCCAATGCAGGGGACACGGGTTCAAGCCCTGGTCTGGGAAGATCCCACATGCCGCGGAGCAACTAAGCCCGTGCGCCACAACTACTGAGCCTGCGCTCTACAGCCCGCGAGCCACAACTACTGAGCCCATGAGCCACAACTACTGAAGCCCGCGCACCTAGAGCCCACGCTCCACAACAAGAGAAGCCACCGCACTAAGACCGCACACCGCAACGAAGAGTAGCCCCTGCTCACCGCAACTAGAGAAAGCCCACGTGCAGCAACGAAGACCCAATACAGCCAAAAATAAATAAATTAATTAATTAATTAAAAAGAAAAAAAGATCCCATTTAAAAAATAATAATAAAAATAATACTGTATGTGCACTTGAAAGCTGCTAAGAGAGTAAATCTTAAAAGTTCTCATCCCAAGAAAAAAAAATTGTAACTAAAAAAAAAATTTAAGGAACTGATAATAGGAAATGATACCACAGGGTTCAACGACTTCAGTTATTTAATAGTCTATGTGCCATTTGTCGAGCTATTTATCCTAAAAAGCCTAGGAAATTTTAATAGAAATCCAGTGTTGATTATATACTTCTCAGAATAGAAAAAAATGTAGACTCCTGAAATTGCACAGAACAGGTTTGAATGTCTCTGGTTTGGGCAAATTTTTCAATGTCATCAAACTTCAGTTTCCTTAACTGTCAAAAATAGGTAGTAATAGGGCTTCCCTGGTGATGCAGTAGTTGAGAGTCCGTCTGGCGATGCAGGGGACATGGGTTCGTGCTCCGCTCCGGGAAGATCCCACATGCCGCGGAGCGGCTGGGCCCGTGAGCCATGGCCGCTGAGCCTGCGCGTCCGGAGCCTGTGCTCTGCAACGGGAGAGGCCACAGCAGTGAGAGGCCCGCGTACCGCAAAAAAAAAAAAAAAAAAAGGTAGTAATAGGTGCCTCATAAGCTTCAACAAACTAAAATACATTAAGAATGTAATATAGTTCACAGTACCAAATAGGCCTGGCTAAATGGTAGCTCCCTTATTCTCCATAAATAAGAGAGTATCTGGAGGCTTAGCATGCAAAGAACATGTTTTCTCTCAAGCAAATGTCTAGGATGAAAGTCAAAGTCCTAACCTGCAGCGTGGACTGCCTCACAGCCACACAGGGCTGCCAGGCACACCAGCGAGCGCACTGCTTTCCCACTTGCTTCTTAGAACGAAGTGAGTAGGAACATTCCTCTTTCTCGAAGAGGCACATTTCTCCCTGGCTTGTGGGGCAGGCAGTTCTGAGGGCTTCGTGCCCTTCGCTGACTTAGCGGGAGTTTTGCACATAGGAATAAAGAACAGTCTGCTATAAAGATCCCTGCTGTGGCTCAAAGAAGGTGATTTTACTGTAAAAGGAGTAAATTACATGACTTCTTTAACGTCATCCAGATGATTTTTCTCCTTTCCATTTTTTAAGCTCTGCTTACAATTCCACAGTATTTCCTCACAACTCGGGCCCAACTAGGCACAAGCCAGAGCTTCCACGGTCCTAAACAAGGATTGCAAGGTGGAGGTTTTCTGCCTGTGCCTTTTTAATTTCAGAATTCCATTTTACATGAACCCCTTCCATGCAGAGGAATGTTTATGTAGTTTACAAAATGTTTAAGGTATATTAGTTCATGAATTTTAGAGCTGGTCATATTGACTAGGGGTCAGCCAGACATTTTCTGTGAATATCCAGATAGAAAATATTTTAGGCTTTGTGGACTGTATAGCTTCTATCTTCTGTAACTACTCAGCTCTGCCCTTGAGAGTGAGAAAAGCCAGAGACAACATGTAAACAAATGGTTATGGTTGTGTTCCAATAAAATTTTTATGGACACTGAAACATGAAAGTCATTTAATTTTCATGTGATACCAGAAAATTCTCAAAAACTTTTCTTCCCTTAGTTTACAAGCTATACAAAAATCGGCATAATTTGTCTAGACCAGAACTAGATGATAATAGTCATAGAATCAGTGGTGGATCCATGGAAGATCTTAGCTTCTCAAAGCCCTTCATTTGATAGCTGAGATTCTGGAACACAGAGAAATTCAATACTTCCCTCAAAGTCATACAGCTAGAAGAGTTATGGGTCAAAATATCCATCTCCTGATTCCTAGATCAGATTTTTTCAAACCGTGTCATTCTACCATAATCTCCATGCAAGCATCTATGATGAATTTGTAATTAATCTGTGGACATAAATGTCTGTCTCCAAATAAGCCCTTTTGATCTCAACTTGGAGAGACTTGGACTCTGCAAAAGGACTTCTTCAACTGTGTTACTTGCAGCCTAATGTTAGGGTCAAAGAAAGCATGCAAGACCTCTCTGTCATGACTTATATCGCTACTAAAGTTGAATATTAGAATCTTTGAGCTAAAAGGGTCATTGGAGATTGTCTTGGCTCACACCTTCAAATTATATAAGAGAAATCAAGGTCCGGAGAGCCTAAATGAACTGCCCAAGGTCACTCATTGGCAAGATCTAGAAGACAGGTCTTTGGACCCCTAGTGCAGAGCTGTTGCAATTGTACCTTATGGTCTGACAGTTTATGATTATGAACATGAATAGTTTATGAAAAGGAATTTTATTGCTTATAATTAAAGCATGTCTTTTGCATTAAAGTCCAGAAAAGAAGTATAATAATTATCATTAATTCCCAACTTGTTCTAATCTATCAGGAACTAAACTAGGCATTGCTTAATCCTTTCCTTCTGTATCTCCATTTTACAGATCAGGAAACTGAGGCTTGGAGGATTTACAATAATTTATTCCATGTTACGTAGCTAGTAAGTGATAGAACCATAGTTCAAATTTACTTTTCTCTTTAAAACCGGAGCTCTTCACTTTCCACGTCACCTCTGTTGGGTGCTTTTGTTTTAAGCCACAGAAATTTTTGCAACAAGCTGGCATAAATTATAAGAGGGATTTCTTGGGGCAGGGAATTGAAAGATGAAAATGTGATTTCAAGTGTCTTTCAATCAGAGCCCTGTGGGTGGTGGTGGGATGAACTGGGAGATTGGGATTGACATATATACGCTAAGATGTATAAAATGGATAACTAATAAGAACCTGCTGTATAAAAAAATAAATAAAATAAAATTCAAAAAAAAAAAATCAGAGCCCTGTGACCCCTGGCTCTGCCTTCCCTGGCTTGTTAGCTAGTATCTCAGGTGGCTTCACAGAGGCTACATGTGTCCTAATGCACATCCAGTGAGGGCAAAGGTGAAACTGAGTCATCCATGGAACGAACAAAGATCCCGATCCTGGGGCTCTGATTGGACTAATCCCTGGACTGGTCCATAGGCTGAGGATGGAATTAATCCTCAGAGCTCATCACTGGCACTTGAGATGAGGTTAATCCACCCAAAATGAACTGCTGTCACGTAATAGAGGGAAAGAGTTCTCCCTCTGAAAAGGAAATTTTAGGGGCTGTTAGAAAAGGAGGGAAGAATGAAATTTTATTTTATTTTTTAACTTTCAGCCACGCCGCACAGCATGCAGGATCTTAATGCCCCCGACCAAGGATGGAACACGTGCCCCCTGCAGTGGAAGCACGGAGTTCTAACCACTGGACCGCCAGGGAATTCCGAGAATGAATATTTTATGGGCAACAAATGAATTTACTTTACCACCTTCATACCCACCCCATTGTACTGATAGGGTCAAAGACACAGAATTGGCACCATAAACCTTGATGATGGTGTCCTTGACTGCTTGCTATAAGGTGGTAGGGGAGGAATTGCTCAAGATCCGTGAGGCACACCAATCTTTAACAAGCAGATTTGGACTCTCGCCTGCACTTTAGGCATTATTAGATGAGTAAGTATCAGCCTATCACGGCAGGACCTTCCCAAAAGGTGCGCAAGCTTTTCCTGGGGGCTAAATCTGCACTTTGCAGGGAGAAAGTAAAGGACTAATAGTGACCCAATCTTCTGGAACCCAAATTCAATCTCCCATTGCCTGCCCAGCTCCCATGTCAGTCATCTCAGACACCCCCATCACCCCCTTTTAGAATAGCCCTCATCACAAAACACCGTGATGACCGTTACATGTCTAGTGTCTCCCTGAGACCTCAGTCTCCTTAGGGAAGAACCAGTTTTTACCCATCTTTGGCCTTCAGCCTGGAGTAGCATCTCACCCACGGAAAGGGGATGACTATAACCAGATAAGCAATGCCTGCCATGAAGGGGGGACTCGGCTTGAGCCCTGGAGTGCTGGAGTGGTCACTTAGCTCCTCTGAACCTCCCCTCCAATGAAATGAGAAAATAATATCTGCCCCATGGGATTTCCTGAAAAGCACATTATAAAATGTAGAGTGATGAAAGTGTTATTCCTTTCAATTTTTCACTAATTCTAAGATCCACATTTTCATGCGTTTTAACATCTCTGAAACTGATCCATTCTTGCAATGGACTGGATGCTTATGTTTCCCCCAGATTCGTGTGTTGAAAACTAATGCTCAAGGTGAGGATATTAGAAGGTGGGGCCTTTGGGAGGTGCTTAGGTTATGAGCCCCTGTGAAGGAGATTGGTGCTCTCATGAAAGAGACCTCACAGAGGTCCTAGCCCTCTTGCCATGTGAGGTTACAGCTAGAAGGCACTGTCTGTAAACCAGAAAGCAGGCCCTCACCATACACCGATCTGCCGGCACCTTGCTCTTGGATTCTGAACATCTGAGGGATACATTCCTGTTGTTAATAAGCCATGTAGTCAATGGTATTTTGTTATAGCAGCCCGAACAGACTAAGACTATACTGCAATCCACATATGAGTACGCACCACACTTTAATCGACAGTGTTTTGTCTTACGTAGTATCTCTTAGTATTACATAAAATAATGGTGAATCTTACAGTTTAAGGTGTCTGAGCATCAACAAAATATGATGTTATCGATATCCATGCATTATTTTGCCTCTGACAAATGCCCCCAAACCTGCCTAAGAATCAATTATTCTATTTGATGTGAAACCAAAACAGATGAATAAACGTAATTAAATAGAAACAGAGTCATAGATACAGAGAACCAATAGGTGGTTGCCGGAGGGGAGGGGGCTTTGGGGAGGAGATGGATAGGTGAGGGAGATTACAAGGTGCAAATTTTCAGTTACAAAATAAATGAGTGACAGGTATGAAATGTACAGTGTGGGGAATATAGTCGATAATTATGTAATATCTTTGTAGGGTGACAGATGACAGCTAGACTTACGGCGATTATTTTGAAATGTATAGAAATATTGAATCATTATGTTGTGTACTAAGAGCTATCAGAGTGTTGAGGTCAATTATACTTCAAAAACAAACAAACTCGGGGCTTCCCTGGTGGCGCAGTGTTTGAGAGTCCACCTGCTGATGCAGGGGACGCGGGTTCGTGCCCCGGTCCGGGAAGATCCCACGTGCCGCGGAGCGGCCGGGCCCGTGAGCCATGGCCGCTGAGTCTGCGCGTCCGGAGCCTGTGCTCCGCAACGGGAGAGGCCACAACAGTGAGAGGCCCACGTACAGGAAAAATAAATAAATAAACAAACTCATAGAAAAAAGAGATCAGATTTGTGGCTACCAGAGGCAGGGGGTGGAAGGATGGGGACTTGGGTGAAGAGAGTCAAAAGGTACAAACTTCCAGTTATAAGACAAGTAAGGATTAGGGATGATAATGATAAAGATATTGAACACTGCTGAGTCCTCATCACAAGGAAAGAAACTTTTTTCTATTTTTTTACTATTGCATCTATATGAGAGGATGGATGTTCACTAAACCTACTATGGTCATGATTTCATGATGTATGGAAGTCAAATCATTATGCTGTATGCCTTAAACGTAGCCAGTGCTGTATGTCGATTATATCTCAATACAATTGGAAGGAAGAAAAAAAGAATCAACTCTTCTATTTGTCAATCTCAAGAGGTTGCCTCGACAGCCCTCAGAGCATCCTGGATGCCTTTTATAACTCCCTATCCATCTGACGTGTACCCAAACTTTTGGGGAAATGATTTGTATTTTCACTTCCACATACGCTAGTTACAGTGTTTACTACAGCACTTAATCTTACTTGTCCTTACTTTCCATTACCACCTTATCACCACTGCTACCAAGCTTTAAGTAACGGGAAGAATTCTGCAACGTTTGGAAGGAATACTTATAGTTCTGCTCTGGTTTTGTCACTAATTAGTTATTTTGTATTTTCACTTCCACATACGCTAGTTACAGTGTTTACTACAGCACTTAATCTTACTTGTCCTTACTTTCCATTACCACCTTATCACCACTGCTACCAAGCTTTAAGTAACGGGAAGAATTCTGCAACGTCTTGGAAGGAATACTTATAGTTCTGCTCTGGCTTTGTCACTAATTAGTAACATGTCTAATCTCTGTCATCTGCAAAATGGGGGTGCCAACATTTTCCTCACTGTTATGCAAGGTCGAATGAGATCATGTACGTGGACGTCCTTTAAAATTACTGCATTCTGAAATCTGGTGAACAGAAAAGCCTCTCTTCCCCTCGGTATATTTACCAATCTTGGGCAGCTTTCAAAAACCACACTTCAGAAGAAAGGGTGTCTTTTCTTTGTTGTTTTGTTTTTGTTTTTTTTCTTTAGCGGTACGCGGGCCTCCCACTGCCATGGCCTCTCCCGTTACGGACGGAGCACAGGCTCCGGACGCGCAAGCCCAGCGGCCACGGCTCACGGGCCCAGCCGCTCCGCGGCACGCGGGATCCTCCTGGACCGGGGCACGAACCCACGTCCCCTGCATCGGCAGGCGGACTCTTGACTAGTGCGCCACCAGGGAAGCCCCCAAAAGGATGTCTTTTAAGGTGCATTTGATTACTTCCTACATTCACCACACGATCACTGAGATGATTTCTGTTCTCCAAAATTCTACAAGACATGGACAACAAAGTGACTGTCACATTTGACCAGCACCCGGTTTCCGGTAAGAATGTGAACTCATTGCTTCAAAAGTCGGTGTCCCCTTGACTTTACCTTCCGGCAAGAACTATTTCCTTTGCAGGCGCCTGCTCAGGGAAAACTTATTTTGATGTTTTCAAGACAGAGCAAGATTTAACTTGAAACTGTGAGTTTCTTTCAAAGTCACTTACCACAGACAAGCACCTTTTTTATGGTTGTTGATAAGTAGTAATCATTTACATCCGGCCCTCGGTATCCACGGGTTCTACGTTGGACCAGCTAGTGGTTGGTTGAATCCATGGATGCGGAACCATTGGATACCGGGAGGGGGAGGGGCAACTGTACTATGTCATTTTATTTTATTTTATTTTATTTTTATTTTTTGCGGTACGCGGGCCTCTCACTGTTGTGGCCTCTCCCGTTGCGGAGCACAGGCTCCGGACGCGCAGGCTCAGCGGCCATGGCTCACGGGCCCAGGGGCACGAACCCGTGTCCCCTACATCGGCAGGCTGACTCTCAACCACTGCGCCACCAGGGAAGCCCTATGTCATTTTATATAAGGGACTTGAATACCTGCAGGTTTTGGTATCTGTGGGGAAGGAGGGAGGGAAGGGGGCTTCCCTCCTCCACTGCCACCCCCATACTGAGGGACTGTTGTGTTTGCGGTTTCTTCTTTTTAACTTTGTGCTTTCCCCTACTTTGCACACTATTAAAACTGAGTTTGTCTGTTACTTGGCTCAGGCTTAACTTACGAAGTGGGAGTGGGGTGGGCATGAGGGCAGTACCTAATAGATATTCAGTGCCCACTCTGTGCTCAATTTAACCACATCACCTTGTTTCTGTGGACAGCTCACAGCAATCTGAAAACGTTCAGTGTTCTATATTTGAGACGAAGGCACTGAGGCAATTTGTCCAAGACCATAGAATCAGAACTGGACCCAACCTCCCTGATCACAGACCCCCAACATTTTGTTTTTGATTTTAGGTTTTGGTTTTGTCTGGGTATAAGGGGGAAAAGGGGGTGAATAAAAAAGTATTTGAGCAAGCATTCGGCATTATGTGTTTAATTCTCTTAAACCGGAAGTCAGCTTCTACTTTCTGTATGTGAAAATGAATTTGTCAGTGGATCAGTTTCCTTTACATTTTCCTAGATTCTTAAGGCATTACAGAACAAGTCTCTAGCTAAAGGCATTCCATAAAGCAGACAGCCTTAGGGGAGGAGTGGGGCATAAATTACATGAATGAGTTAGTACAAAGCTGCTAATAAAACCTACAACACAGGTAAAGGCAGAGGGTATAATTTTCTGACAAAGCTATTTAGTACCAACTACCAAGAACTAAAAATATAAAAAAGTAAATATTTTTAAATTAAATTGCAAAAAGAGAGACTTACCTAAAGAGGAAAACGAAAGTATTTCCAAGCCTGAGATTTATTAGTATAAATAATCACAAAGAAAGGATTTCTTTTTGATTTTAGAGTATGTTTTCCTTGGACAGTGGAAAAAAAAGAAATGCATTGTGCACTTGTCAAGCTTCACTTGTGATTGCGGTTCATGATACAATTCTTATAATGTAGTCAAGCTTTTTCATTTCACAACTTTTTTGCTTATTTTTAATGTGTGATTATTGTATTGTTTTACTACTTTCAAAGCAAAGTATTTTTTTCTTTTGTTACTTTACTAGTCTCTAAAGAGTAAAGGGAATTCCTCTTTGAGAAGTCTTTACATGAGAAAGGGAAAAAATTAGCTCTGAAATTAATTAGATTCCTCAGACTCACAGATACAGACAACTTTATATTCCTGGTTTCTTACAAAAACCATTAATAGTTTAAATGATTTAAGAACATAAAATAAAATGAGACTTCCAGGATTTTCGGTTAACAACAAAAGTACAGAAAATACTATGTATTTGGAGGGGAAGGTGGAAGAGAATGTCTATGGAAAGTTAGGCTGGCACCTGATTAAAGCGGAAATTATTTCTAAAATACCATCAAGCAGAATTTCTTTGGGGAAATCTGCAGTAACAGAAAGCGAGCACCGTTTATATTCTATGTATCATTAATTGGTTGTTCTGTGAAGCAAAGTGGCATCTTCCTGGGGCAGGAAAATCCCATTATAAAATACTGCAGGAATAAAGCATGCTTCTTCAGTCTTAGCTCTCGATTGCGTGGCCCGGGGGCGGGGGACTGGTGTCCCGGGAAAAGCGCAGCGTGGGTTTCCTGGGCGAAGCCTGGGTGACCCGCGCGCAGGGTGCGGCTGAGCCCCGCACGGGCACATCAAGCGCTGTTCGGCTCTTGGCCTTGGAGTCAAAGTGCCCCGTGGGCTAACGTGTCCGCAGACGTCAGGAAGCAGAGTTGGGAACCAGGAGATGTGGTGGCCGCCCTGACGGGGCTGCTGGGGGCCCGGCACCTCGCTGGGCCGCTGGGATCCCAGAGCACCTGCTCTTCCGCTGCCTCCTGGCGGGTCTCGCCGCGGGGAGGGGGCCGGGGCCCGGAGCGTCGATCGCGGGCGCCCTGGGGTGAGGCGCCCTCCCCGCCCGGCTCAGGACGGGCGCGCCGCCAGGGCTGGGGAGGGGCGGCGGGAAGGGCGGGGGCCGGCGCGGGGCTGGGCCAGGCCGGGCTGCTCCGGGGCCGGCGCTCTCCGAGAAGCCCAGCGCTCGCCCCGAAGGTGTGCGGAGCGCGTGCCATGAGGACCCTGTGGATGGCGCTGTGCGCGCTGGCGCGGCTGTGGCCCGGGACCCTGGCCGGTTGCGCCGACGCGGGGCGCTGCTGCCCCGGCCGGGACCCCGCCTGCTTCGCCCACGGCTGGAGGCAGGACAGGGTCTACGGGACGTGCTTCTGCGACCAAGCCTGCAGCCTCACCGGGGACTGCTGCTTCGACTACGCCAGGGCTTGCCCAGGTAGGTGGCGGGCCCGAGGGTGGGCAACCGGCCGTTCGCCCGCAGCGGAGGGGCACAGGGTCCCACGCCAGGGACCGCAGCCCGACAGCCAGATGTCCCGGTGCCGTCTATCCCGGCCCACCCCGAATGCCTCCATCCAGGGTCCTCCAGCACCCCCCTCTCTAGGTGCACCCCAGACTCTCCATCCTAGGGTCCCCAGCCCCCTCCATCTCGGGGTCTCCCCGTCCTCTCCATCTAGACCTACGGCTCCAATGCCCCCCTTCCCACCAGAGCCTGGGTGGAAGGGGCTGGAGCCCTGTTGTCTGGAAGGGCGCTGGCCACCTCGGCCGAATAAATCCCTCCGCCTGGGAGCTGCGGCTTGGTAGGGCCACCTCCCACCTGGAGAGATGGCGCTGACAGGTCCCAGAGGCACGCCCCTGTGCTGGTTCCGCCGCGTGCAATCTGTTAACCCTGGAAAGGGGTGATGGGGGTGGGGGGGGACGTGTAATTATCCCACTTGGCGCCAAGGTCTTGTCCTGGGAGGGTACTTTCTTCTGAAGAACAAGTTCCTGGAGGACCACAGTTGTCCTCACCGGCACTCCAGCGTGTAGCACAGCCCCTTCCTCCTAGGAGGTGTTCCATATATTCGTTGAATTCAATTTTATCCATATAGCATGATAAAGATTTTTATCTCAAAGTTCCTAGTATGTTTTAATCTTGCCGGTTTTCCTTTAGGGTCAATCTTTTTCATCTTTAAATCTCCCACAATATCACAGCCCCTGGTATAGGCACAACAAATGCTGATTTAATTAAATTAAAAGGTAAAGGAAGACATGGTGAGTACAGTCCTGAGAAACAAGGCGTACCTGAGAAAAGCCAGCTCTGGAAATAAAAGTAGCCCTCATCCCTGATAATCACATCACCCCAAAAGCCACACATACATTAGGGTTTGACCTCGAGGAGCCCAGCGTTGTGGGACCTTCAGCCTCTTCCTGGTAACC
This sequence comes from Neophocaena asiaeorientalis asiaeorientalis, assembly GCF_003031525.2. Classification (NCBI taxonomy): domain Eukaryota; kingdom Metazoa; phylum Chordata; class Mammalia; order Artiodactyla; family Phocoenidae; genus Neophocaena; species Neophocaena asiaeorientalis. The sequence continues at coordinate 601,226 of NW_020175387.1, read as the reverse complement.
TGCAGGGCTGTGTCATTTCCCTGCAAACCGGATGCCTGGTGGAGTCTAGCAGCCCTTCTGCCTCTTTTCTGCCGGGAGAGGCCACCAGCCCACCGCAGGACGGTCACCCAGGCCTGCTGCCGAAAGAACACAGTTGAAAAACATTAAGATTTTTAAAATCTTGATTGAAAGCTAATGATTTACCTGAGAATATTGATCTTTTTGATAAGCTTCTTTCCCTCTTCTGCTCCAAGGCCAGGATACTTTACTACTAAAGTAAGGTGAAGAGTCAGTTACTTAGGGAATGTAGTACCCTTGGTCCAGGAGTCCCCTGTTCCCTCCCCACAGAATCCTCTCTAAACTCCTGTTTGCCTCAGTTACCTGGATCACTCAAACCTTTCCACCATGGCAGCCTCTCTCACTAATCTTTTCTCTCAAGGGATCTGCCTACATTTTAAAGGTAAATACAGAATTCCTGCAGTTCAGATAATGGGCCCCAGTCTGTGGTAAGCACAGCAATACAAAAACAATGAAGACACAATCTCTGCCCCCTGGAAGTTCAGAGTGGAGCAGGGAAACACACACAAAACCATTTGCAATATGCTAAGTGCCAAAATAATGGATCCGGGAAGCCAGAGAGGAAAAACTCAGAAGACCAGAGGAATTCAAGGAAGACTTCCCAGAGGAAGCCTGGTCCCAGAGAATGAGGGAGACGCCTCTAGAAGGGGAAGGGGGGTTCTAATAGGAAAGCATCTCATGACTGTTCAGTGTTCCCTGTGGGCGTCAGCGTTTTGTGACAGCGCTAGGCTAGGCCCTGAGGCTCACCTGGGGAGCAAGACAGACAGTGAAGGCCGCTAGACAGGCGAGCGTCAGGAGGAAAACTGGCTTTTTCCAGCGCTATGAGGAGTTGCAGAATCCTCCAAGTCTCTATTTGGTCAAAAATTAAACCCTCATTTTCAGTCCAGAGATATTAAAACAAAGAGCCTGTCATTTCGGACTGAGGATTTATTGGGGAAGTAATGGCAGAAGAGAGAAGACCTTACCATCTCCGCGGGAACTCAGAAAGAAATACCAGGACCTTTGTGGCTAGGAGGAGGCTGTGAGCTGTGGGCAAAGAAGCCCAAGCCAGAAAAGGAAATGGTGCCTGCTAGGATTTTTTTTTTTTTTTGCGGTTTGTGGGCCTCTCACTGTTGTGGCCTCTCCCGTTGCGGAGCACAGGCTCCGGACACGCAGGCTCAGCGGCCATGGCTCACGGGCCCAGCCGCTCCGCGGCATGTGGGATCTTCCCGGACCGGGGCACGAACCCGTGTCCCCTGCATCGGCAGGCGGACCCTCAACCACTGCCCCACCAGGGAAGCCCCCCTGCTAGGAGTTTTAAAGGAGCATTTTCAGGAGCCTTAAATGCCCTTCCCCAGGAAGTTAAGAGAGGCTCTTGCAGGTCTAGGCAGAAAGCAGACTTGGGATGGAAAAGGCGCCTCGTTGGTAGATTCTCTGTGCCTGGAGTTTTGCGGCAAGGCAGTAAGAAAATAGAGACAATTGGAAGGTGGCCCACTTGGCGAGCCCAAGCCTGCTCTGTCCTCAGAGCTGAGGGCGAGAGTGCGGGGCAGGACACAGCCGAGACGCTGGGTCTCCTCAGCCCTGGACCAGCATCACAACTGTGCTGACTTGGGGATCTGGGGAAAGGGGAGGTGGGCCTGCATTATTAACGTTTTCCAGCCGCAGGAGCTGGGGCTTTCAGAAGGCTCTCCTGTCACAGCGTTACCACAGGTGGGCAGCAGAGTGAGATCTGAACCCACGCTGCCTGCTTTCAAGTTGCCATCCGCCTCATCTGTTTGTGGCAACTCACAGCTGTAATTGATCATACCAGATAAGGTGCAGCGGCGCAGAGCCTCCAGTTACTCTACGTACATAGAGCCATTTGGCCTCTTAGAATCCACTTCCTTCTTACCTAATGTTAGGTTAACTATTGATGCTGCCCGAAGCAGTTTTGACTGAAATGACATTAAACGTGAATGAAAAATGTAACTGTGTCAGTGGAACTTACTTCTAGCGCTTCTGATTTTTTCATCTTGAGAAACACATTATTTTTTGGTGTGGCTAAGAGATGACCGTACTGGAACTTTTTTTTTTCCTAAATAGAAAGTTGTTGTTTTTTAAAATTTATTTATTTTTGGCTGCACTGGGTCTTCGTTGTGGTGCGCGGGCTTCTCATCGCCGGCAGCTTCTCTTGTTGCAGAGCGCGGGCTCTAGGCACATGGGCTTCAGTAGTTGTGGCACGCGGGCTCAGTAGTTGTGGCTCGCAGGCTCTAGAGCGCAGGCTCAGTAGTTGTGGCGCACGGGCTTAGTTGCTCCGCGGCATGTGGGATCTTCCCGGACCAAGGCTCAAACCTGTGTCCCTCGCATTGGCAGGTGGATTCTTAACCACCGCGCCGCCAGGGAAGTCTGAAAGTTATTTTTTTACTCAGTAAAATACAAAAATAAGTTGAATCTGAAGAATTACTAAACTGCCCAAAAAAGTCAATTCTGAAATTAATCATCTCAGAAAAATCTAATTATGTTGATGGTATGGGTTTCAACACCAATAACGTACCTTCATAACCACCCCCCACCCCCCAGAGGATAAAGGATAGAGAATTCTCCACTGGCTGAGCCTGATCAGGGATGGGGAGAGACTGAGGAGGGAACAGGTCTGAGTTACCCTGCCCTGAAGAACTTCCTGGAAGGCTTGCTTATCAGGCTCATAACACAGTCTCTAACTCATCAGATGGGTTCGTGGAGTCTGCATTCTAAGACCGTAGAAACAGTAGGTTGCATTGGATCTTGGATGAGCAACTTAAGGACAGAGTAATCATTAACCCAAGTGGAGCAGGACAAAAATTGAGTCACCTCTATAGCCCAGTGTCTTCTCCTAGATTTATGGGGAATCCAAGAAACCAACTGGCCGTGCTCTCCAGGTACCTCCCAGCTCTCAGTTTCCTTAGGTCTCACAACCCACCCAAGTATTCTTCATTTTGATCTCACTTTATGGACGAGGCAACCAGAGCACAGAAAGGTCAAATAGTGTGTCCAAAGTCACACAGCTAATAAGTGATGAAGTGAGATTTGAACCCAGGAGCTCTGGGTCCAGAGCCCACACGTTTAAACATTACATTTTCACTGCCTCGGAGAAACTAGCCTTTATGAGAAGCTGTGGACTTTGCGGGTAGGCTCCATATAAATACTGGTAAAGTGAGTGAGTCTTCTTTCTCCATCAGCTATGCCCCTCAAGGGTGAAAAAATGTGTCCCACTCCTCTTTGCAATCCCCTAAGAGCTATCGCAGTGTTGTTTACAAACATTTGTCCAAAAAAATATGACCACTGGTTTCCACCTGGAGGATGTTAACTGTGACTTCAGAGGGCAGCGCCATCTGAGGCATATCCACATGTCCTTTTTAAAAATAACATTTTCTGGGAATTCCCTGGTGGTCCAGTGGTTAGGACTCTGCGCTTTCACTGCGGAGGGCGTGGGATCAATCCCTGGTTGGAGAGCTGAGATCCTGCAAGCCACCCGGCACGGCCAAAGAAAAAAAAAATTTCCTTCCTGATCATAAAATATATGTTTGTTGCAGAAAGTGTAGAAATGCACAAAAGAATTTACCTGGAAACTTACTACCCAGAAAAAGCATCATTATCTTTTTTATTTTGATTCCCTTTTTTCCCCCAGGCTTGCATGGGGTCTAAAATTCTGTTTTTCTAAGGTGACAGTTCATGTCACTATCTTGTTACCATTTCATAAACTTGTCCAGTTAATGTCTCAAAAGAAAAAAAAAACGAAACAACCTACCAGGGGCCAGATAACATAAGTTTCTGCAAGAGGAAACAAATACTTGATCATTTTATTGGTGCTTTTTGAGGGGGTCCATAGGCACTTGGGCAATATTTATGCTCTCATTCGTCTTTCAGAGAAGTTGTGACAGGGTTCCTGGGAAAGGGTACACATACATAAGGAGAGGGAAAAAGGCAGATGACATACAGTTAAAACTGTGTCACCATGAGATGTGTGTGTGCGTGTGTGTGTGTGTGTATAAAGGGACGGTTTTATTTTTCCTCCGTAGATTGTCGAGAAACAAGTTATGCATCAATGGTACTGCTGTGGGTAAAGTGTGAAAAGAATATTTCCTTAGGAATGATAACGACTAGACCTGATTAGAACTTAACAATGTGAGGGAGAAAGCGCTTGATCGTGGGTGGCCTTCAACTTTTAGGTGGCAAAGAGCCAGGCCGGCAGGGCCAGATTGCAAAGAGGAAGGCTTGAGTGCCTGTGATTAACCAAGGTGAGGCTACACGAAGATAAGCAAGGCCTTACATTAAGAAGAAATAATCCAGACTATACTTAGGAAGTGAAGGAGCCTGGCTTTCAGCTCAGTTTGCTGCCGTGTGTGTGTGTGTGTGTGTGTGTGTGTGTGTGTGTGTGTGTGTGTTTGGCATCATCAAGAAAGGCATTAGAAAACAAAAGTTTTTTTAAAAATTACCCTATGGTACCTGCAGACTGAGGATAGTGTGTCTAGCTGCCACCACTCACCGGGCTGTGAATGGGTATGGGGAAAGTCCAGCGGTAATTCTGAGAGGGGAAACGTCTATAGAGAGATGTGTCCAAAGGCTGCAGGGAAGGGGGTCTACTGAAACAGTAAGTCCACCAGTGGAACAGATAAGATAAAAGGGGGTCTACTGAAACAGTAAGTCCACAAGTGGAACAGATAAGATAAAAGGAGGTCTACTGAAACAGTAAGTCCACCAGTGGAACAGATAAGATAAACACAGATTTTTTTCCACCATATTCTGAAATTCTCAAGTGAGGGAAATTGGACTCAAATAAAAGGAAATACCACTTCACGCCATAGATGTTAATATTAAAAGAGCTTGTCACTTTCAAGAGGTGGTACTGGCAGGGGCTATACATGGATTAAGAAGGCCTTGACAGGGTGTGGCCGCCAGGAGAAGCTGGGCTCTACCTGACCTTAAGGCATGGAAAGCAGTGTTCCTTCCAGTGGACACCCTGTGGGGCCACCATCGCCAGGAGAGCCCAGACAGCTCTCGCCCGGTTGAGGAATGTCTTCTGTGTCTGGCTCTGGGAGTTTCTGACTTTGTCCCTTTCCTTCTACCGGCTTTCCTTCCCACCCTAGAGCCTCTGACAGTGCTTTGGTTTCTTACTTCCAGAGTCTGTTTGGATGTAGAATTTAATTTAGAAAGGAAGAGCAACTCACCCAGTGCCATTTCATTCATTCACTGACTCACAGATTAGACAAATATTTACTGAACACCTGCCATGTGCCAAGTGCTAGGCACGAAATAAAAAACTCGGCAATAAACAAAGTAAATAACTATGTAATTTGAATTATGGAGATGTTAGAAGGCAAGGAGCACAGAGCTCTGAGAGGAAATAATTTTGTGGGGTGTGTGTGTGTGTTTGTGTGTGTCTAATTAGATGAGCTGGCCAGGAAAGGACTCCCTGAAAATAAAATAATTCAGCTGGACCTCAAGGATGAGCCGAACCCAGCCATGCCCAGCGTGGGAGGAACATTCCAGCAGAGGGAAAATACAGACAAAGGTCCCAGAGTGTGAAAGAGCCTGGGTGGGTGTGGCAGATGGGTGAAGAGGCCAGAGTGGGTGCAGCCCGGGGCAGAGGGGGCACTGGGGGTGCCTCCGGGTAGGAGCAACGGGCAGGCACAGGTAGGTCGCCCAGGACTTTGTGGGCCATGCAGGGAGGTTGGAGTTTAGTCCAAATTCAATGGCAAAGCCATGGAAGGAGGTTAAAAAATCATTAAAAAAGAAAAAAAAAAGATTAGCGGTACATCTTTTAAGGTAATTGTACTTGGATATGACTAGATATCCTTGTTAGGACATGGGAAAATGTACCCTACTCTTGTGTGCGGATTCGTTATTGAACTGTATAACTTACTCTTCTGCTCTTGGCTGTTCTCCTCGTGGCCGTAGAGGGGACGTCTGATAAACAGAAAGCTCCAGAGGAAGGGGTACTAGCTGGTACATCATGAAGGGCTTGATGATTCCTTGCGCTCTGGTCTACCCACTGTCTCACTGCCCAGTGAGCCCAGAGCCAGAGGTGCCCAGTGGACCCAAAGTAGAAGCTTAGGAGTCTACTTCCTACCTCTACTCTCTTCTATGTCTTCTCTGTCTCTGTTCCCCATTCCCTTATTATATTTCCTGGGATCACCTCCCCAAATAAATTGCCTGCATTCAGATCCATGTCTCAGGGTCTGCTTCTGGGGAAACTCAACCTGAATGTTATGTTGATTTGAAACAAAGGAGAAAAAGGAGCTTTGGCGGCTCTTCCAGGCACGCATTAAATCTGGGCTTCTTCAGCCGCATAGCACAGGGAGATCAGCTCGGTGCTTTGTGACCGCCTGGAGGGATGGGATAGGGAGGGTGGGAGGGAGGGAGACGCAAGAGGGAAGAGATATGGGAACATGTGTGTATGTATAACTGATTCACTTTGTTATAAAGCAGAAACTAGCACACCATTGTAAAGCAATTATACCCCAATAAAGATGTTAAAAAAAAAAAATCTGGGCTTCTTTCTGCTCAAAGGGGTGGGAGGGTGTCATCAAATCCCAAGTATTAAGACACAGGGAAGCTGGGGCAGACTTGGAGTCAGGAGATGATTGCGCTCACTGGATAACAGTCTGCCAGCCCCCAGTGACAGCCAGGGAAACAAGAAGGATGAGAAAGTCAGATTTGAAGACAGAATATTTTGATATGCTAAGTATAGATGTGAGTTAGGTAAGCTTTAGTGGGAAGGGAACAGGAACACTAATGGAAGAGTTCAAAAGGAAATCTGTGTCATGCAGTTGAGATATATGACTTGTGGTAATAAATCTGTCAGAAGTTTCTGTACTTCTCCCAAGCTCCGTGACAAAAGATCACCTGTGACAAACTGTAATCCAAATAATCAAAAGTTCACAAGTTAATAATAGAATTTTTCGTGCAGAATAGGAATAAATGCTTCAGACTCATCTTCCAGCTCAAAATATTTTGTGGAACCCCTTTCCACTGGTGAAAGTCTATGTGAACTTTTTTCACTTTCTCTGACAGTAAAGTCCCCGAGATGTGATTGTTCAGGGCCCCAGAACTTTCTGATTCTCTTTATGAGGCTGTTAAAGTCATGACTTGGAAAGACAGGGCATAGTATTTTGCCAAGGACAAACCTTAACCCATAGGAACAACAGTTGATTCAATGATTCTGTGATGTGAGGATGTTGCCTATTGGTCAAACCAAATAAAATAAACATCTATGAGACATGAGACACAAATATTGAAGAAATACTGAGAGACTAAATTCATCCCCCCATGTCAACTTTTACCATAGGGATAGGGTGTAACCCAAGGCCGTATTACTAAGTTCTGAGTTAAAGCCATGGCAAAGTTGTATTTTTTTTAAAGTGCTCCCAGGACTTCCCTGGTAGTCCAGGGGTTAAGGATCAGCCCTACAATGCAGGGGATGCCACTAAGCCCACGCGCTGCAACTAAGACCTGATGCAGCCAAAAATAAATAAATAAATATTTAAATAAAGTGCTCCCTACTTAGGCTATAACTTTTCTTTTTGGCTGTGCCACACGGCATGTGGAATCTTAGTTCCCCAACCAGGTATCAAACCTGTGCTCCCTGCAGTGGAAGCATGGAGTCCTAACCATTGGACCACCTGGGAAATCCCACAAAGTTATATTTTATAGTGATGTCTAAATGTTTAATCTTTGAATTAAGTGTATTTTTTTTTTTTTTTTTTTTTTTTGGCGGTACGCGGGCCTCTCACTGTCGTGGCCTCTCCCGTTGTGGAGCACAGGCTCCGGACGCGCAGGCTCAGCGGCCATGGCTCACGGGCCCAGCCGCTCCGTGGCATGTGGGGTCTTCCCGGACCGGGGCACGAACCGTGTCCCCTGCATCGGCAGGCAGACTCTCAACCACTGCGCCACCAGGGAAGCCCTAAGTGTATTATTAAGTGTAGTTCAAGTCCAACATATCAGGGCAGGACTAGCTGGACTCAGGGATGAAGAGATTTGGGGGAGAAAGAGTTATTAAAGGAATTAAGGACAGAAGGTGTCTTTCTCAACCAGCTCCTAATCTGGCAGCCTCTTTAAATGCCTTCTGGTTCTATGGGCCAATTAAATCAGGGGACTGTGAAAATAAAATGGGAAGGTCAACAAGAGATGAAGAGCAGGAAGTGACCTGTTATTGATTTTCCAAAGGATGTGTGCGTGGCAGATACTGGGAACCAACTCTTACGTGGCTCGTTCTTGCTTCGTTAGGTAGCTGACATGTGATGCCTATGAGTTTTTAGATGATTAGTAAAAGCATCTTTTAAAGCAGTCTGAAATTTTTGGATCACTGACCGAGTTTTATGTTGTATGTGACCCTTTTCATGTCAGGTGTAGTTATGTGCTACCAAAGGATACAGCTTCCAAACGCCATGAACCCTAAACTAGAGTTTGCTGAGAGGCAAAATGAGTTTTTTCAGGTACAAACTGTTGGAAGTCCAATCAGATTTCAAAGAAGTTCAGGTGTTTTCGTGGTGAAGACTCTGGAAACTTGAAAGTATGAGGGTGTTTGGGAAAAGTGGGTCACATTTTGTGGGAAAGAGAGTTTTGGCATCCGGTTCAGGGTACATCTTCTGTCTCCTTGTCCTTTTCTTATATCCAATTTCAAGTCCTCAAGTAATTCAATTTAAAAACTCATTACAGTCCTTTTAAAAGACTCCTTTTGGGATTTTAAGTGAAAAAGTTAAATGTGCAGCCACACTGATTTTACAGTCTTGGACAGAGCACTGAGAGCCAGATTCTCACCCTGACTCTGCCTCTTCATGCCTGACCCTGGGTATTCTTACCCTCTGTGGGCCCTGGTTGCTGGTCTCTAAACTTCGCCTCTTACAGTGTATGAGCCTCTGAGCCATGGAGGATGAGACTAGAGCACCCAGGAGAAACCTAATGGGTAGGGGTCCTTCGTGCGGCCTAAGTCATGTTTTATGGAGGCACATTTCCTGATAAGAATTGGGCTTCCCTGGTGGCGCAGTGGTTGAAAGTCCGCCTGCTGATGCTCGAGACACGGGTTCGTGCCCGGTCCGGGAGGATCCCACATGCCGCGGAGTGGCTGGGCCCGTGAGCCATGGCCGCTGGGCCTGAGCGTCTGGAGCCTGTGCTCCGCGGCGGGAGAGGCCGCGGCGGTGAGAGGCCCGTTTACCGCAAAAAAACCCAAAAAAACAAGAATTGACCTGGGTAAGTGGTGGGAGAAATACCTTTTCTTTTTTATATATTTTTTTTCCTTTATGTTTTCTACAATGAATGTGTATTACTGTTACCATAAAAATGTTCTGGCCAGAGGAGGATAAAGTTACACTCAAAGGAAAACAAGAGCAAAGACCTGATCTAAGCCCAGGGAGTAAGAGGAAGTACCCTGAAGACATCTGTCTCTTTTACTCGGGTGTGTCCTGGCTCAGACCCATCTTCATGATCCTGGAACATCCGCCTGCCTTTAAGAGATACCCATTTATCAGTTCACCATCAGGGCGGGTGGCATCAATGTCAGCTTGGGGTGTTCCCCCTGATGCAGGGCCGGGTCCAGGCGCAGCGTACGCGGGCTGAACTTGACTGTGTGCGTTGGCGGGAACAGCCGGGCAGGCTCTGGGTTTGCTCAGGTGTGCGTCCCGTCATGCTGTTTTTCAGCTCGCCCGTGCATCGTGGGGGAGTGGAGCCCCTGGAGCGGCTGTGCAGACCAGTGCAGGCCCACGGCCCGCGTGAGGAGGCGCACGGTACGGCAGGAGCCCCGGAACGGCGGCGAGCCCTGCCCGGCCCTGGAGGAGAGAGCCGGCTGCTTGGAGTACGCGACGCACCAGGGCCAGGACTGCGGGCACGCCTTCGGTACTGCGCTTTCCCTGACCGCTGCCCCGGGGTCTCTGGTGACTTTCCATCCCTTCGTCCCATAGAAGGCCATGTGCCAGGCCGGGAAAGTTCCATGAGCTGCAGGGAATGGGATGGGCCAGTCTGCCCAGAGGAGATAGGAAGCTCAGGAAATACTTGATCAAGGCATTATACGTCAGCTGTGTAAAGGCCTCCTCCCACCGCCTCCCAGTTACAACCCGGCGGTGGCCACTTGCCGCTGTGCGTGCGCCCGGTGTAACGGACGCGCACTGTGGTTTCTGGGCAAACTGAGTCAAGCTGACCACAAAGGACTTCAGGTAGGATGAGAATATTTCACTCAGGCTAGGATGTGTCCAGTAAGGATAACCCTGTTTCACCTTTCAAGGTCATTCCTATTGAATCACGAATGCTTGCATACATGTGAAACTAGTAGAAAAAATAGAAATTCCGAAAGGATGATAAAATGATTAAAACACCTGCCTCTCTTCTCAAGCCGACTGGATTGGAGCTGATGTGATCAGATCTATGATTTGGGAAGATCGTTCTGGTTGTGGCGTGGCCAAGGAGACCACGAGTCGGCTTGATCATGAGTCAGGAGCCACAGGAAACTCACACAGAAATAAACAAAAAGGCCAAAACAGGGGTGTTAATCGGGATTGAATCTGATAGAGCAGAACACTGATTTCTCAGGGTAGCAAAGATCACATGTTTTTCATAGGAACCTGGAAAATTCCATGTCAGCGTGACCCTCACTAAGCCATTTTTTCCCTTTTTTCCTTCCACACACAAATATTTATTGAGAGTCTACTTGATGCCAGGCACTGGGCTGAGTGCCAGTTACAACGGGGGAGAAATGTTGACATGGAGTCTGCTTGTCAGGTAGATCACAGTCTAGTGGGAGGGGGAGATGATAAGCAGATAATCCTAGGAAACTAATCCCAGGAAATTACAGCTTCAGTGTGGTGCCACAGGTACTGAACAAGGGAGAGGTGTCGGGAGCTGTGAGTGTGTGTCGTAAGCAGATTCCCCCCGGCCTTGGTGGAGGAGGGCATCCCCAGAGGCCAGGAGGGGAGCGACTTCCCTGAGGATGTGGAGATGAGGCTGAGAAATGCAGAGCTATCTAGGCAGAGAGACCAGTGTGGCGAAGCAGACAGTCAGGTGTAGGGCGTTTGAGCGATCTGGGGACTGATCTAGGAAAAACGCATGACCACGAGAGTCAGTAACACACAACAACCTTACAGGGTTGCGTGAGAGGGGATGTCCAGAGGCTATGATATGGCGACCCCCATACAGCAGGGGAAGAGAGGAATCTGCCAGGAGCTTGTGTGTCTAGGTGATGTTAGCCAAGCAGCATGGTTTGGAGTCTCTGGGGGCTTCAGAGGGCAGGTGCCATGACGGCTTGGGGTCTTATAACCATAAGGCTTTACCTTATCAACGGCCGGCAGATGTTGGGTGTAATTTCACAGGGTATGCAAAACAGGCAGGACCTAAATGACTAAAAATCTGCTTGTTTGGCTATTTTAAAAACAAATTGAGGCTTCCCCGGTGGCGCAGTGGTTAAGAATCCGCCTGCCAATGCTGGAGACACGGGTTCGAGCCCTGGTCTGGGAAGATCCCACATGCCCTGTAGCAACTAAGCCCGTGCGGCACAACTATTGAGCCTGTGCTCTAGAGCCCACGAGCCACAACTATTGAGCCCGCGTGCCACAACTACTGAAGCCCGCATGCCTAAAGCCCGTGCTCCGCAACAAGAGAAGCCACCACAATGAGAAGCCCACGCACTGCAACCAAGAGTAGTCTCCGCTCGCCGCAGCTAGAAAAAGCCCCCACACAGCGATGAAGACACAGTGCAGCCAAATATAAACAAATTAAATAAATAAATTTTTTTAAAAATTGCATGTATAAAATTTTGAGTTTGGTGCCAGTAGCTTTTGAGGCTAACAGGTCTCAGCCTGCTGTGAGAAAATAAACCCCCTAGGGCCCATCTTTGGCTGATTTATATAACACGGGGGGAGGCACAAGGCCCATTTGAGAAGCCAAAGGAAGGCCAGTGTGTGGGGAGCAGAGAGGGAGGCTTCTGGGCTGACACCCCCCAGGATGCAGGGCCTTGGGGTCCCTGTTTAGGATTCTGGTCTTTCTCTTAAGAGCCGTGGAAAACCTCTGGCGTGTTTTCTGCAGGTGCCAATGTGATCAGATCTGTGATTTGGAAAGATCTCTTGGGGAGTGGAGTGGGTAGTGGCAGGGCCATGGCAGAGGCCCTTCATGGATATGGCAGTCGAGTTAAGCTCGCAGGGAAATAATTTAGGGCTCACAACAACGGTCACAGAATGAGCTCTCATTCAGCTCAGGCACTCTGCAGAAACACTGCAGAAAGGCTGAGGGAGGAAGTCGCTGTGGGACATTATTGATTTTTTGGATGGCTGTCACAGCCTATAGCAGATCTATCAGAAAAAGCAACTGCACCGTTCAGTTATAGGGATTGGCTGCTAGACCGTATTCCTGCAGCACATCTGAATCTTCACTGTGGCTCCAGGATGCCCAGACCCCTTCCCCTTCACAGCCCTGGATCTCTTCAGAGAAGGATGATGCAGGTCACAGGAAAGGGAACAGGAAGCATGAAAATGCATATCTTGCATTTATTTTCTTCACTTTCTTTCATCAGTGTCTTATAGTTTTCAAAGTAGTGGTCTTTCACCTCCCGGTTAAATTTATTCCTAGGTATTTTATTCTTTTCCATGCAAGTGTAAATGGGATTGTTTTGGTAATTTCTCTTTCTCATAGTTTGTTCCTATGAGAAACTGAATTCTTTTATTAGTTCTAACCGTTCTTTGGTGGAGGCTTTAGGGTTCTCTCTATATAGTATCATGTCATTTGCAAATAGTAGCAGTTTTATTTCTTCCTTTTCAATTTGGATGCCTTTTATTTCTTTTCTCTTACCTAATTGCTGTGGCTAGGACTTCCAATACTATGTTGAATAAAAGTGGCAAGAGCGCCCATCCTTGTCTTACTCCTCTTAGAAGAAAAGTTTTCAGCTGTTCACCATTGAGTATGTTAGCTGTAGGTTTGTCAATAAGGCCTTTATTATGTTGAGATACTTTCCTGCTATTCCCAGTTTGTTGACATCAACAACATAAATGGATGTTGAATTTTGTCAAATGCTTTTTCTGCAACTTTTGAGATGATCATATGATTTTTATCCTTCGTTTTGTAAATGTATCACACTGATTGAGTTGCAAATCAATGTAACCATCCTTGCATCCCTGGAATAAATCCCACTTGATTGTGTTATATGATCCTTTTAATGTATAGTTGGATTCAGTTTGTTAATATTTTGTTGAGGATTTTTGCATCTATGTTCATCAAGGGTATTGGACTGTAATTTTCTTTTTTTGTAGTGTCCTTGTCTGGTTTGGGTATCAGGGTAATTCAGGCTTCATAAAATTTGTTTGGAATGTTTTCCTCCTCTTCAATTTTTTGGAAAAGTTTGAGAAGGTTATTAAGTGTTTTTGAATGTTTTGTAGAATTCTCCAGTGAAGCCATCTGGTCCTGGGCTTCTGTCTGTTGGGAGATTCTTTTATTACTGTTTCAATTTCCCTACTAGTAATCAGTCTGTTCAGATTCTCTATTTCTTCGTGATTCAGTCTTGTATATTTCTAGGAATTTATTCATTTCTTCTAGGTTGTCCAATTTGTTGGTGTATAATTATTCATAATAGTCTCTTATGATCCTTTGTATTTCTGTGGCATTAGTTGTAACTTCTCCTTTTTCATTTCTGATTTTATTTATTTGAGTCCTCTTTTTTTCCTTGGTGAGTCTAGCTAAAGATTTGTCAACTTTGTTTATCTTTTCAAAGAACCTGCTCTTAGTTTCATTGATATATTCTACGTTTTTTAGTCTCTATTTCATTTATTTTCATTCTGATCTTTATTATTTCAGGAAGAACTGAAATAATATTTTTAATCCTCATGAAACCAGGACTTGATAAACTGTGAAATTCTCAGCCTACCAAAATGGCAAAGGACAGTAAAATGAAGAGATTCACTCACAGGAAAACATGTTCTAGAGGAACACACGCAGGGTGTGGTTGTATTACCTTTTGTCAATACTTCAGAAAGCTGGAGGTAACAAATTATCACAAACTTAGTGACTTAAACAACACAAATGTATTATCTTAGAGTTTTATAGTCAGAAGTCAGACAGGTCTCACTGGGCTCAAATCAAGGTGTAGGTGAGGCTGAATTCCTTTCTGATGGCTCTGGGAGAGAATCGGTTTCTTTGCGTTTTCCATCATCCAGAAGCTTCCTTGTCCCATGGCCTCCTTCCTCCATCTTCACAGCCAGAAACATTGCATCTTTCTGTGCCTTTCTTCCACGGTAACATCTTCCTCTGACTCTTTGAAGGACCCTTGTGCTTACATTCAGCCCATCTGGATAATCCAGGATGATCTCCTTATTTTCAGGTAAACCGAGTAACAACTTGAATTCCTCTTTGCCTTGTAACATAACATATTCACAGCTTCTGGGGATTAGGACACGGACATCTTGGGGAGGGGCCATTATTCTGCCTGTCATGGAGGTAGGACAGTGTCATCAATCTTGGTTTACACATAAAGACATTGGAGCTCAGTGAGATGACAGCATTTGTAAAGGGACCAGAATTTGAACCTGGATGTCATGGCTCTAAATCCTGTGGGTTTTCCCCCCCTCGATAGTTTTGCTGTTAGGTGTTATCATTAGTTATTATTATATTGCAAATTAATATTGATATTGTAAATTCATTACTATTCATATATTAGTAGTAGTATTATATTTTAAAATCACAGTTACAGAATCTGGTAACTAAGTAGAAATATAAAGGCCGTGCAAGGCCAGTGAATGAAACATGATCACTGAGACACTCTCATTAATGATCAAGTAGCCATTGCATTCTTTCTGTTTCATTTAACGTGTATCACGAGTCTATTTCTATCATAAAAACAAACGCAAAAACCCATATTATATATTTGTTGCCCATCCTGACAATTGTTTATATGCGTTTTCCTCTTGCGAGATTGCCGTGCATTATCATGAACCGTATACTTCCAGACTGGTGTTATTTGTCAAATTTTCACTCTGTCGTCTTCTACACCGTATGCTACAGACTAGTGGTTCTAAGCCTGCTTTTGTGGCACCCCGTTGTGTCAGAGAGCTTTATGAAATTCTCAGAGCAAATTTCATTTACTTTCATGTTCAAAGTAAGCAGGTGCAGTGCCACGCTTTTAGAAGTGGAAGTTGTTGTAAAAGCGAACAGTGGTGGGTGGATGGGATGCCAGAAAAGTTGGCAGATAGTCTGTTAACGAAGAATCTATTACATTGAATATTGTTGCCAGGAAGGGGAAAGGAGGGGTAGCTGGCGTTTACTGAGAGCCTTTGTCCTGGGGCACTGCTTACGTGCTTCCACACAGAGGCAAAAGCGGGGCTGGAGGCAAAAATCATTTCTGAATTACTTACTGCTCTTAAGTAATGAAAAATTGAATTTCTGGGGGATGTTGAAAAGTGGTGCTGGTTCAGAGCTCGCCAGGAGATCTGGATCGTTTACTTTAGACTCTTGCCAGAGGGATTTTTCCCCCCCCCCCCCCCCCCGCTCGATAGAATGTACCACCAAACCAAGCCCAGGCTGGAGGAGGCAGGAAACGGAGGAGACAAGGTCCAGGGTTTACTGGCTTGCTTCTCTGATGGGTCATAAGCACAGAGGCTTGACACTGGGCATGGATAGGAAGTCTTAAAGAAGCTAGTGTCTGTACTGGGGCTCCTGCTTGGTCATTTACTATTTATTTTCCCTTCACTTAACCTCAAGGAGCCTCAGTCTTCTGATGAGAAAACCTGCTCAGAACACCTCTTGACAAAGCTTTGGTGAAGATCGGTAACATACGACGTGAAAGCACTTTGTAAACGAGCAGGCTACACACGTACGAGGAGCCATGCTGCTCCACGCGTTAATCTGCGCCCACCCCCACCTCCTGGACCACACTTCCCGCCCCGCCCCCATGCCTGAGGGAAATCCGAGGGTCAGGGCTGCCATCTCCCTCTCTCCTCTCTCAAATCTCACTTCGCATCAAGGGCAGTGATCAGGCACAGAAAGGGAAAACACAGCCGAATTTAAGCAACTCATCGGTAATCTGCTGCGACATTGAAACTTAAAAGAGTGAAACTTTGTCATCTGTATTGCAATAGAGGCAGCCTGCCGCATTTAGACATGAGCCTTGAATACGTTTCTTAACCTCTCTGGCCCACAGTTTCCTCATCTGTGAAATGGGGAAATAATAGGGTCTATCTCAGAGTGGAGTTATGAGAATTAAATGAATTAACACATGAAAAACACTTAGCATCATGCCTGGAAGCTTAGAGGTGCATCACTGTTAGCTTTTATTTTTATTACCTTAGAACTTCTTCTTCAGATTTTGTACCAGAAACTATAGTCATACACTTGCCCTCTACTTCCTAACCAAGTTTCCCACCCAACCCCCCGAGCTACACATTAAGTGCATTGCCTTTGAACTTTTGTAATAATACCTGCAGTACAAATTAGGAGCTCAGATAAATGTTTTGCGCTAAAGAAACACATCCTGAAAATGTTATAGTTTGACTGATATAATGCTACGTGGATGTAGCAGTAAACGCATTCCTCACTTAGTGAATACGCCTATAAATGCGTCAGAAGAACAGAAATGAAAACAATACATGAGAAAATGAAAAGCCTATCGCTGTTTGTGTTTCTGATAATTAGGTCTAAGAGAAACAGAGAAGGATCCTAACGTACATGCATTCACTTGTCCTTTTTGATTCCGTCCGTGGATTTTGGAAGTTCAAAAGCTACAGTCACATTTAGAAAGAATGACATGTTCTCTTTGGAAAACAAACATGTTAGCACAGCGAGGAAGAGCCACTGGGCTGGGAGTCTGTAGTTTACACTAGATGTGGGTAGCGTTCAGACTCCAGAGATTAGGTGCTCAGACACACGGGGCAAAAGCGGTGCCTGCAACGCTTAGGATCAAGTGGCTACACTTGTCTTTATATTCCCATGCCGTAGAAAAATGACTCCTCATTCAGAAAATCTAAAGAAGAATTAAGGCTGCCATCTTGTGGCAGGAAGGAGCTTAGCAAGAAGAGCATGCGGGCTTGAAGCCTCTATTTTGCTGCTGGTACCCGCACGCCCTTGTGCTCTTGATGATGGGGCATCGCAGAAGTCAACCTGAGCTGGTATCTCCCCTTCCTGGGATGGTCCAGTTTCTGAAAGGAGAGCTAAGAAGGATGGTTGAGCCATCTCAGCTGCAAGGCTCAGTAGAGGAACAGAAGACCTCAGGGAAGTAGGACCCGTGAACCTTGGTGGCAATTTCATTCATCCATTCATTCATTCCTTCATCGACCCATTCATTCCTCGCACACATATTTACTGAGCATGTAAATGTGTGAGGGCTCCCGTGATGAACAAGACAAAACCCTGCCTTTCTTGAATTGACAGCAGGGTGGAATCAAGAGGTTATCTCCAGGTGCTACACAGAGCAACAGATGCCCCCCCCCAGACTTAGAGATGAAATAGGAGGTAGACAAACAAAATAAGAGAGCAGAGGTGGGAGGGAAGGATTTCTGTCTGTTTTCTTTTCTCCCACCCAGAGTGTCAGAGGTGGGAGCGGGGAGAAGGGCGAGGAGAGATGCTTTAGGACCTTTCTCCTCTGAGTTTGGTGTGGAGAGAGTGCTATGCTGGCCGGCACCTGGTGGTCACACCCTGGGCTCTATGGTTGATGGTGAAACTTCCAGGCTGTGGTTATCAGAACACCTGGGAACATTGAGCCTTTCCTCCTTTTGTTTTTTCCCTTTCTCATTTCCTCTCTCTGGTTGTCTTTTTTTTTTTTTCTCTCTCCTTTTACCCTCTTTTCTCTCTTACCTTCCTTCCTTCCTTCCTTCTCTCTCTCCTTTTCCTTTATTCTTTCTATCTTTCCCTTTTCTTCTCTGTGTCTCTTCTTTCCATTAAAAAAAAATCCTCGGGCTTAAAAAAAAAAAAAAAAAAAAATCCTCTCCCTTTCTCTAGTACCTTACTTTTTTCCTTGGTTCCCCTGACCCTGCCCATCTTTTTATTATTCCCGCTGGGCTGTGCTTCCTGGCCCCTCTCCTGCCTTTCCACGCGGTGTCATCACTGCAGACAAGCGTGCTTATCAAAAGCCTGCTGTTCCCTTTCCTACCCAGCTACACTGCACAAAGCTTTATGGAATTCATTTCTGGGGACTCTGACTTCACCTCCTTGCACTCCTTGATGGTGTCCCATAGATTTAGGGATGGAAGGCTTTAGACGGGTTTGAAACCAAGTTTGGGAAATGTCGCTCTGGGTACTTCAGGCTTCACGTGTTCAAGGTCATTCTCCTTTTCCAGTCCCTGCCTTTATAACTACCTCTGCGTTCAACAAGCAGCGAACAAGACAAGCGGCCTCCCCACAGTGGTCCACAGACACAGAGGATGCTGGGTAACTTGATGTTTTTTTTACTTATGTTTTTCCGGTTGGTCGGTCAAGTCAGCCCACAAAGGTAACTTGCTACATGGGTTTTCTTCTGTTATTTGTTCATTGACAAATGTGGCTCTTTATCACAGAACTGGGAAGTACTTGTCCCTCCCCTGTTTTACGTTTAAAAAAGATTTGTTTCTGGGGTCTGATCCCTAAGAAGAAACATGCTGTATAAAAATGAGGTGATACTATTTTATCAGTCCCACTAAGGCTGCTCATCTTTTAGTCCTTAGGGGACTGTGGACTCCAGCACCGCCTCCGTCTGGTGAATTTGAACGTGGCCCCCACCTGAGTTCTGAGGACTTTATCAAGACCTAATGGCTCAGGCTGGGAGGAACCTCTGACCTCATTAGAAATCCACCCTTCTGCGGTCAGAATAGAGACGCCAGACGCACTGCATGTTCTAATCCCCACACTACCTCTCACTGCTCCTTAGTTTTTCCTTCTTGTAAACTGAGAATATTAATTCCTACCCTGTAGGTTGCTATGAGAATTTAATGAGAAAATATCATTGAAAAGATGTCAGAGTTAAGCTGTCTGAAATTGACTGAAGCTACATCAAGAGAATTTCCTCCCTTAATACCTTAAGGTATCTAATAAATAATACTTACCGTCATTAAAGATCTTCTTTGAAGCAGATTCTCCAGACACTTTCCATCTAACTTTTTACAGCTCATAATTGTATGGATTTAAAAAAAAAACTAGCCCATTTTAGCATAGTTAGGACCTAAAATGCCACATTGTTTTGTTTCCCTGAAGAATTGCAAAATTGTGTTGCTTTTAAGTACAAGACTCTAAAATATTCATCCATGTCTGGATGCGCCCCCAGAGCCTTCAGAGTCTAGTCACATAATAGAGTGTTTCCTGCAGCTCAGTATAAGGTGACACTAGTCTGTTACAGGAAAACATGTCTCAGCTTCCCATGTCCTTTTATCTGTGATGCCCAGTGTAACTTTGATGCTTGACTTCAAGTCAAAACTCATCTGCCAGGTGGGGAGAACTGGGACGGCCCCAGGAATGTTTGTCGGGCAGAAAAACACAAGTGCTGGCCTGGAAATCCAGGACTAGCCGTCCTGGGGCTCACATGTTCTCAGGCTCAAGCAAGGTCTTGTTCACTTTCTGTAATTCATTAAAATCTCAGCAAAGTTATCAAGGGCAATTTTCCTGCTGAAATGTGCTTTTAGACACAATTTCGTGGTCAGACTAGACAGAATATGAAACAAGTTTCTGCAAATTCGTGTTGACCAGATAATTCACCCGTGGACTGAAAAACAGCAAAAATGTTCAGTTGTCAGTCAGACATCATAGCTCAGCGAATGAGAAACTTGACAAGGCGTTCTGTGACCTGTGACCATGCAACGCCCTACCTTCTCCAGGCTGTCCCGTGTCCTCGGGGAGTTCCAGGCTTCCTAAGCCTTTCTCCAGCATTAGGCCATTTCTGATTAACAGCAAGTGAAATTGCTCCTTTTTTTTTTTTTTTTTGCCCTAGATACTGTATGGAGTTCAAGACAGAGTCATTGACTCACCACTGTGCCACGGAAAACCAGCCCCTGACCCGATGGATGCAGTATCTCCGAGAGGGCTACACGGTGTGTGTGGATTGTCAGCCTCCAGCTATGAACTCTGCAAGCCTTCGATGTTCTGGAGACGGCCTGGACTCTGACGGGTAAGGGAGGGAAACGGGTTGGAGGATTTGTCTTGGTACTCATTTGGGGAGATCTGTCCTCTCCATGTCTTGAACAGCGGACCAGGATGTAGCAGATCAAGGCGTGATTTGGGGAATCAAAACAGTGAGGAGAACATTCCATCTGGCAATTCCAGAGTCCAGGACCCAGTTCATACTCTGGGACTTAGAGGCTCTGTATCAGAGATGCGTGAGTGAATTTGGACATTGGGGTTCAGGCCAAGCTCACGAGCGACTACCGAAGACCTCCACAGTAGTAGCCGTAGACACTATGTAAACCGATAAGCGTGTCTTTGCTCTAATAATACTGTATTAATGGACACTAAAATTTCAATTTTATATAATTTTCATGTATCATGAAATATCCTTTTGATTTTCTTTCAACTCTTTAAAAACATAAAAATCATTCTTTTCTATTACTATTTTTTTCATTGCGGTATAGTTGATTTACAATATTATATTAGTTTCAGGTATATGACACAGTGATTCAAAATTTTTACAGATTGTACTCCATTTATAGTTATTATAAAATATCGACGATATTCCCTGTGCTGAACAATATATCCCTGTGACTTATTTATTTTACACACAGTAGTTTGTACCCCTTAATTCCCTCCCCCTAGTTGCCCTTCCCCCTCCCTCTCCCCACCTGGTAACCACCAGTTTGTTCTCTGTATCTGTGAGGCTGTTTCTTGTTTGTTTTATTTTCTTAGGTTCCACATATAAGTGATAACATACAGTATTTGTCTTCCTCTGTCTGACTTATCTCAATAAGCCTAATACCCTCCAGGCCCACCCATGTTATTGTAAATGGCAGAATTTCATTCTATGTCTGAGTAGTAGTATATATACCACATATCCATTTCAACCATTGATAAACACTTAGGCTGCTTCCATGTCTTGGCTATTGTACATAATGCTGCTATGAGCATTGGGGTGCGTGTATCTTTTCGAATTAGTGTTTTCGTTTTGTTTGGATATATACGCAGGTGTGGAATTGCCGGATCATAAGTAAACATCATTCTTAACTCATAGACTACACAAGGGGGTGGGCTGGATTTGGCCCATGGGTCACAGTCTGCCGAACCCTGCCCAGGTGATTCACACCCACCGCAAAATTTCAGGATCACTGCTCAGTGGGGTAGTCATAAAATCATGACTGAGATAGTAGCCCTGTGCCCAGCTCTGCAGGGTCAGAAACTCTTTTGATGTTCGGAGTCCCTATTTCCCAGTGTGGGGGGCAGGGGGTTCTCCTCGCACAACAGGAAGCAATTCGTGGGACACCAGCTGGGCATCCAACAGTTTAGCTCAGTTCTGACACTATCTACCCGGAGATGGCATCAGATTCCACAAGGTGAGGGGCTCAGTCCTACAAGACCGTTCCCTTCCGCAGCCCCCTTCAAATCCCATTCTCAAGCTCAGGCTGTTACCTGTGCTTCTGACCAACTGGCTATAAATCGGAGATTCCCATGACCTTCTCCTCAGGTTTGATTAATTTGCTAGAGCGCCTCACAGAACTCAGAGATACATTTACTTACTAGATGACCAGTTTATTGTAAAAGGATATAGCTCAGGAACAGCCAGATGGGAGAGATGCACAGGGTGTGGGAAGGGGTGTCATTCTCCCCACATCTCCACGTGTTCACCGGCCTAGAAGCCCTCTGAACCCTGTCCTTTTGGCTTTTACGGAGCCCTCATTATGTAGGCATCATTGATTAAATCATTGGTTATTGATGGATTCAACCTCCGGCTCCTCTCCCCTCCCTGGAGGTTGGGGAGGGGAGGTGGGACTGAAAGTTCCAACCCTCTAACCACCTGGTTAGTTCTCCTGGCAACCAACTCTCAACTTCAGGTGCTTCCAAAAATCACCTCATTCACATAAACAAGACATTTGCATCACTCTCAACATTTAGGAAATTCCAATGGCTTTGGGAGCTGTCAGCCAGGAACGGTGAACAAAGACCAAATATACATGAAAAATATATTTTGGTCATTTCAATGACCAAATATCTATTTCTTGTAAATCATCGTATCACAGAAATCTACAGAAATCTATAGATTGTCCAAAAGAATTGACCCTTGAAAACATTTTACCACCCTAAAAATCCATGCCAGTCCTGTACTTATCTACTAGTTAAATCCGATAACAGTATTCATAACCAAAAGAAGGGTAGAATTTGTGATGGGCATGGGTTATGATTTTAAATATGTCAGACAGAACTGGGAAAAATACAGATTTGAAAGAAAAATACAGACCTTCCCAGTTAATCATTATTCCCACAGTATATTTGAATATTTAATAACTTGAATTTACGTTTATTAGTCTCCTGTGCCCAACAGCCTCTGTACTGAGTACACGTAGGAACAGTAAAGTGGGTAAGGAATTCACATGAAATAGAAACTTAATATTTAGGCTTAATATTTTCCTGACTACCTCATCCATATTTTAACTTTAAATGAATATTATAATTTAATTTGTACCTGTAAAGCACCTTCAACCCAGGCTGAAATTCCAGTGACTTTAAAAATAATAATTTCAATAATATGGCTTTTTTCTTTTCACTGCTCCCATTTTTCATTATGGAATCAAAGAGCTGGAAAGGATTTCAAGGGATCGTTTGGTTCAGACCCCTCTAATTTATTTTTATTTATTTATTTATTTTGCGGTACGCGGGCCTCTCACTGCCGTGGCCTCTCCCGTTGCGGAGCACAGGCTCCGGACGCGCAGGCTCCGCGGCCATGGCTCACGGGCCCAGCCGCTCCGCGGCATGTGGGATCCTCCCGGACCGGGGCACGAACCCGCGTCCCCTGCATCGGCAGGCGGACTCTCAACCACTGCGCCACCAGGGAAGCCCTATTTTTTTTTTTAAGAGGGTATTAAATCGTTTATTGATTACACATGATAATGCATGATACACTAGCTTCATTCCCATCTCTAACTTTATCTGGTGCCATAATTCAACTTAGATATATCGCATAGGGTGCGCCAACAGCCATATTAATAACCAAAAAACTCCATGGCTTGGCTTGGGTGACCCTCTTCACGGTGAACTCCAGGTCACAACACAGTAACTGTCAGTTCAACTACACCAAGGTTTCGGAAGACGATAGCTTCTCCACCAAAGCAGGTTGTAAATAAATTTTAAGGGAACCTGGCATCACCCTGAAGGAATTCTAACTTCGCACTGTTGGGGTAGTTTACCAAAATGGCTTCAGAGGAGATTCACTTTACACAGCACATTTTTAAAAAAAGACACATGTATTCAAGCGTCATGATTAGACTATTACATTTAGCAATCAACAGCATGGGTGCAAAAAAGAAAAAAAAAAAAACTACATTAAAACTCTTCGTTGGGATGTTTTACACTTTCCACAGAACAGAAACTAAAATAACCTGTTATACAATTAGTCATAAATACGGTCCTCGAGGTTTTTTGCCCAGACACATGAGTATCGTCAAAACATGTATTCTTTGTAGCAGCTAGGCCCTGCCACCACTGTGCTTGGCTGAGTTCACAAATCTCTTGTAGCCTGGAGCTTCCCTGTCACTTCTCTGGCTCTCCTCTCCTGCAAAGCTCTGTTTCCTGGCAGTAATCAAAACCTCCTGCCACTGCCATAGCTCCTGCTGCTGCTGGAACCGCCATAGCCACCTTGGTTTCATGGTTCGGCAAAGTATTGGCCTCCACCACCATAGGGGAGAACTTGTGCCTCCAAAGTTTCCTCCTTTCATGGGTCTAAAATTTGAAGACTGATTGTTGTAACTGCCAAAATCATTGTAGCTTCCACCACCTCCAAAATGGCTTCCACCGTTACCAAACCCATTATAGCCATTTCCACTGCCACCATATCCCCCACCACCGCGGCTGCCACCAAGGGCACCTGG
Source organism: Neophocaena asiaeorientalis asiaeorientalis (assembly GCF_003031525.2). Classification (NCBI taxonomy): domain Eukaryota; kingdom Metazoa; phylum Chordata; class Mammalia; order Artiodactyla; family Phocoenidae; genus Neophocaena; species Neophocaena asiaeorientalis. Next base: position 577,239 of record NW_020175387.1, on the reverse strand, counting down.
GCCACTGATGTTTCCTCCACGACCAAAACTGTCATCGCCACCAAAACCCCCTCCAAGACCACCACCAAAGTTTCCAGAACAGCTTCTACTTCTTTGGCTGGATGAGGTGCTAGCCATCTCTCACTTAGATAGGGCTTTCCTTTCTTCACAGTTGTGGCCATTCACAGTGTGGTATTTCTGAATGACAATCTTGTCTACGGAGTCATGGTCATCAAAGGTTACGAAAGCAAAGCCTCTCTTTTTGCCACTGCCTCTGTCAGTTGTGATTTCAATCACTTCAATTTTCCCACACTGTTCAAAATAATCTCTTAGGTGACGTTCTTCAGTGTCTTCCTTAACGCCACCAACAAAAATCTTTTTCACAGTGAAGTGGGCACCAGGTCTTTGAGAATCTTCTCTTGAGATGGCCCTCTTTGGTTCCACCACTCTGCCAGCCACCTCGTGTGGCCTTGCATTCATGGCCGCATCCACCTGCTCCACAGTGGCATACGTGACAACCCCGAAGCCTCTGGAACGCCTGGTGTTTGGATCCCTCACTACCACACAATCTGTGAGCGCTCCCCGCTGCTCACAATGGCACAGTAGGTTATTTCAAAGCTCAAGCCTCCGATGAAGAGCTTCCGCAGCTGTTCGGGCTCTTTGGGTGACTCTGATATAGACATGACAGCAATGGAGGGGGCACATGTCGACGATGCTTACTCGGCGGCGCCCACAGGCAGAAAGGCCAGACCCCTCTAATTTAAATGTACACAAAACAGAAAGCCATTTTCCCTTACATAGCGCTTCATATACTCAGAGCAAGCGAGAGACACGAATGCAGTAACCTCAAACTACAATCCCAACAGGGGGTGTTCTCAAATAGGGATTTCTTGGTAACTTGTTGTGACAGAGCCTGAAGAAGGGAAACTCAGTTTTGTGATCATTTTTTTTTTAATTTCAACTTGTAATACACTTCAAAACTCAAGGTGTGATCATTTTCTAATAAAACCCAAAAAACAACAAACCTCAATTTATAATTCTGTAAATTAGAATTTTCTTTGGTATGCTTTAGCATAACTCACATTTTCAAAATATCATTTCAGAAATCAGACCCTCCACTGGCAAGCAATTGGCAATCCTCGATGTCAAGGAACTTGGAAAAGAGTTCGGCGAGTAGAACAATGTTCCTGTCCAGCTGTTCACAGTTTTATTTTTATATAGATTGTGATATAAGTATTTCAAAATGTGCTTGTAAACATGCTAAATACTAGCAAGTCATGTTCAGCGCTTCATAATTCTTTAAAAACCCTTTGGCCAAAGTTCCTGAATATATGTCGTTGCCACACTCTGAAGCAGAGAAGGGAAATTTGGGGGCCAGTTCTCAAGAAACACAGTGCCTTTATTTTCATTTTTACTAAGTTGAGGACCCACCCTAAAGTCTCCTGTGGTTTTCTGTCCTCGATCTGTCACCTGGAGTCTCCTCATTCAATAGGTGGCCCATTGGACAGAGTGTTCGTCTGTTTGCACTAAACTTACTACATTTTAATGGTCCATTTATTGGTAAGTTGTCATTTAAGGGTATCCACGATTTGAATCTTGCATTCTTTCTTTCTATTCTGTAATCTCTTAAAAACTTCTTTCTTTAAAAAATGTCTACAGATATATGTACACTCACACATACATTTCCCATGTATTATCCCATAAATTCTGAAATAATAAGTTCAAGCAAATTGTCACAAATAATTTTCCACAAGACAAGTTGTCTGAGATTTAGTAAGCATTTTGTTATGCGAAACCAACAGTTCTGCTAAAACTACTTTCTTTTTCGTTTTCTGTTTTTTTTTTTTTGGCCGCGCTGCTCGGCATGCGGGATCTTGGTTCCCCGACCAGGGATAGAACCCGTGTCCCCTGCAGTGGAAGCACAGAGTCCTAACCACTGGACCGCCAGGGAATTCCCTAAAAATACCTTTTTTTTGAAATAGAAGAAATTTCCTTCGGTTAATTGAAAAGCATCAATCAAACGTTCGTTCTAGGTCAGCACAAGTTCCTTTAAATGTTATAATTTCCATGAAGTGAAATTTTGGCACCAATGAATGAAACAATTGCTTTAATTGTGGACATTCTACCATCATTAATATCCAAAATTATCTCCAAGGCTTAAAGCCTGAAGTTGACTAAAATAATTTTGGAGTCCAACTTCAAGTTTAATTGAAGTAAACTTACTACTTTTTTTTTTTCCCCTACAGCACGTATTTTCTTTTGTTTGGAGTAGAAGGCAGAGGTATAGATTATGGAAGGCAAAGATTTATTACGAATGCTATGATCCCCGCCCCCCCATGCCCCTCCCCGCCATGCACACACAGAGAAGTATTAGTCTCCTTATTTTATGATTGGAAAATCAATGGACCAGCGTCAAAGTGCCTTGTTGCAGGATCTGGGCTGCAGTCAGAGCCAGAACTCAGCTTCGATGGAAAGCCTGTCGTTGCCAAAGACTGTGCTGTAAAAGCGAAGCCCTTTTCATTTCTGAAACAAATTTTAAATTCAGGATATTTTCTTTGGAGAATTGAATCTCGAGATTTAAACTACAGGCAAACTTCGGAGGTATTTGGGTTCGGTTCCAGACCACCAAAATAAAAACTGGGTGCTTCAACTATAAGTTCATTATTAACATTTTAAGACCGTTTGTAAGATCTGTAAAGCAAAACTTTTGAAGGCATACTTGGGTAATTTTCAATGTTACTTAAAATTTTATACCAGTAAATAAGCTTTCTGTTCACATTTTTAAAAGCTCTTTCTTTATATGATTAGAAAATACCTAAATCTTCTGGACTGGTCAGAGGATAAACAAAAATTTCACCAAAACCAAAACAAAACACTTCAGGATTGAGAGGCATAGTCATGATGATTAACAGCAATAAAGCTATGATGTATTTATGGTTCCAACATGTGTTATGATAGTTAGCATGTTTGAGTTGTATAAAATCAGTTTTTCAAATTACATATTTAGCTTTCAGTACATGGCCATTAATTACTTTCATATTAAAGCATATTTTTATTTCTGTTCTTGAGAAGAATTTCATGGGCTAGAAGACATAGTATTAAATAATGGTCTTGAAAAGCTTGTTATTAGTTCTAGCAAAGGAAACAGTACAGAACTGAAACATGTAGTCCAAGTGATTAATGAAGAACCAAAAGTTCTATTTTCAGAGATAAAGATCAAAGAATTTAAGACTGCTTTGATATCCCTTTTTAACAAGTATCTTAGAGTTGGGATCCTTTCCACGGACACTCTACAATGATTTACGGGCCCTAACATTACTTAATAGGCTGCTTTTCAAAAGTGCACGAGAAAAGTAATTTGAACAAAAATAAAGATAACCACTCAGGAAAGAAGGGGAAAGGAATTAGAGATGTTGATCACTTAGAAAAGTGCAAAAAGAAAAAAAGAAGAGAAGGGAAAAGAAAAGAGTAGAAAAAGGAACAAGGTGAACTATATTCTCACTATTCTTTTTTTAGGGCCTTTCTTGCAATGTTTTTATTCAAGAATGTTGCCATTATGCATAAAAAGCCATAGTAATAATTTAAGTTGTTTAGTTCTGCTCTGGCTAAGAATCTGAACTAGCCATCTTTTCTAGGTATGCACCCGAATGATGTAAACCAAAACCGGTTCTGCCCTCTAAGAATATTCTAGTGAAGTTTCATACAAATAACTATAAGTTGATTTAGACAACCTGAGCATTCTGAAGTATAAGCAACCAGGTAATGAGTATGTTGAAAGAGAAGTGAAACTTCTAGGTCAAGGTGACAGATGGATATACGTGTTTACCTTCTTCCTCAGATCTCATTGAGATTACAGAATTCACGGAAGAGAATAAGTCTATAACATAGATGAGAAGGCAGGAGTGCGAATCAGCCCAGAGATTTTGAAGATTGTTTTTGAAGATTGAAAGCACATGGGATTCTACTGATGGATAAACCAGAATGAAGGGACCATACTCTTTATTTATTTTTTTTATAAATTTACTTATATTTTTGGCTGCGTTGGGTCTTCACTGCTGCGTGCAGGCTTTCTCTAGTTGTGGCGAGCGGGGGCTACTCTTTGTTGCAGTGCGCAGGCTTCTCATTGTGGTTGCTTCCCTTGTTGCAGAGCATGGACTCTAGGCACGTGGGCTTCAGTAGTTGTGGCACGCCGGCTCAGTAGTTGTGGCGCACGGGCTTAGTTGCTCCGCGGCATGTGGGATCTTCCCAGACCAGGGCTTGAACCCGTGTCCCCTGCATTGGCAGGCGGATTCTTAACCACTACGCCACCAGGGAAGCCCAACAATACCCTTTAAAACATGTAGAAAAGAAGGTGGAATCAGAGGTAAGAGCCATTCTTCTTGGGGTGGGGAGGTCCCACCCAGCACAAACAAGATGAATTTTTAAAATCCCCACCCCTAGAGACAAACTTGTGAAATTTAAAATCAAGGATAAAGAGTAGACTAAAACCTTCCAGAGAGAGAAAAACAGATTACCTACAAAGGAACAAGAATCCCCATGAGAGACCGCAGTCTTCTCATCAGCATCAGTGGATACTTGAAGTCTAATAGAGCAGGAGTCCCCAGCCCCGGGTATCGGTCCGCAGCCTGTTAGGAACAGTGCCACACAGCAGGAGGCGAGCGAGGCCTCAGCTGCCGCTCCCCGTCGCTCCCCATAGCTCGCATTACTGCCTGACCTGAACCATCCCCCACCACACCCAACCCCGTCCGTAGAAAAATTGTCTTCCACGAAACCAGTCCCTGGTCCCAAAATGTTGGGGACCGCTGTCATAGAGTAAAGTCTCCAAGTTCTGGGTGAGAATAATTTCGAAGCTAGCACTTCTATGTAAGTCAAGCTACTAATAAAGTGTGAAGGCAAGATTCAGCCTTTCAGGGGTATACAGTTCAGAAGCCTCGTGAGACGGTCCTAAATAGGGTATTTTTTTTTTCAATTAAACATGGCAGGTTGAACATATATTTACTTCCTTTACCTTCAAATAAAATTACAGTTAAAGGATTTTTTTTTAAAGACAAAAAATATAATGATAAAGAGATTGAGAGAAAAAGGCTGAAAAGAGATGGTCACAAAATTTCAGGACCGGTAAAGCAGAAGATAGGAGAAAGCCAAATGTCTACAGGAGGGAATTTCAGCAGGCAAGGTCATTTACAGCACCCTGGAAAGGCTCAGGAACTTAAGGATCCAGATGCTTCCATCAATGGAATGGTTGACAGTTGGTATAAGAAACAGTTAGAGCCTTAGATGGCTCTGCAGCCAGGCAACAACTCTGTGCAGGGGGCTCCAGATTGGAAACACCGGCAACAACTGAGAATGGAGACTAAGTATCTATTCTGAATGGTGACCGCCCCCTCCCCAGGTCCCTCCTCCGCATACTCTGAGAAAACTACTCTCACCTGCTCAGAACAGTTTGCTAGATTCCTCTCTGAGGAAACAGATCATCCAAGAAAATGGCTGCAGGTACCAGCAGCTGCGATAGCCAAGTCCCTGTCCAATCACTACCTTGACCTGTGAGTGCCCATCAGTGCTCACAGAGCTTCCAACCAGCTTCTTCATACTCACTCATAAATAGAAATGGACAGCCCAGTTCAACCAAACACTTGAGGAAAACCATTGACAAAGCAAGAGGGAAACCAAAATTAAACAGAAACAAGCAACATAACAAAATTCAGGCAATAAACACTGCCAGGGTCAGAAGAGATGCAATGATATCAATCATGAAATAAGAACACGATATCCTAAAAAAGAACATTCAGAGAATGAAAAGCTCTTGTAAATTAAAAAGTTTGATAGTAGATATATGGTATGAAAACTTGGAAGGTAAAGTTTTGTGACATTTTCCCCAGAAAGTAAACATAAAGATACAGAAATTTGGAGACAAAAGATAGGAAATTAGAGGATCAGTCAAAGAGATCCAACATCTGAGTAATGGGAGTTCCAGAAAGAAAGTGCAAAAAAAAAAAAACCAGAAGGGAGAAAATAAGCAAAGAAATAACACGTTAAAAGTTTTGAACTTAGCACAGGGATTTCAGAAGTCACTGAGTGCCTGGCTCATTAGTTGAAAAAGAAAAGAAGACTCACAACAAAGCATGTTACCATGAAATTCTAGATCACTGAATACATGGACGAATCTATAAGCTTCCAGAGAGGGAAAAAAAAAAAAGTAGGTGACATGAAAAGTCTCCATAATCAGAATGGTATCAGACTACCTAAAGCAACATCTTGACACTGATGATGACAGAGCAATGCCTTTGAAATCCTGAGACAAAATGTTTTCCAAATGAAAATTCTATATCCAATAAAATTATTAATCAAATGTGAGGCTAGAAAAAGGATATTTTCAGACATGCATGATATAAACATTTTTCACTCTTTGTATATTTTCTCAGGAGGTATAGGATGGGATGATCTAGATAAACAAGAGTTAAAACCAAGAGAGAGAATCCAGGAAACGGGGAATTCAAACCAGGAGAGAGATGACTGGGATGCCCAGAGCCAAGATAAGGGAGATGTAAGCTTGACAGCTGCCGCAGCAAGCCTGGAGGGCAAGGAGTAGGAGGGCTGTCACCAAAACAAAACAACCAAAGAAAAAAAAAAAATAACAATGAAATTGGGAATTCCCTGGCGGTCCAGTGGTGAGGACGCGGCGCTCTCACTGCCGTGGCCCAGGGTTCGATCCCTGGTCGGGGAACTAAGATTCCTCAAGCTGCACAGCATGGCCAGAAAAAAGAATGTCAATAGAATGACATATTTCAATGTATTCAGAGGTCTTCAAATTGGTCAGAGAATTTGGAGATAAATAAGTGATGAGTACACACAGCTCAGGTGTAAAAAACAGTTACAGAGTTATAATACAAACCCTGAATATTGGTTTAACCAAAAACCGATGCAAATACGCTGGAAGAACCGGGGAGAAGCATCTGTATGGGTGCAAGTTGTGTACTTATGGAGGGTGGAGGGGGAACGTGCAAGAGACCTAAAATGTCATCCTACATAGTGGGAGATCACTAATATAATACCTCACACTGAGAAATAACAAACAGCAGCATAAGCATATTTTAAGTAAGTATAAAAATCAGTACTCGAGAAAAGAGATGAGAATCGCCTTTAGGGAGCAGTATAATATGATTATTCCTAATTTTACACTTCATGTAAGTTGGAAAAGCCTTGCAGCCATTCACTGGAAACAACTCAGGGACTGAATATAAAAACTGACAATGGGCAGACGACTCCAAGCCACAACCTCTGCAGCAATGAGTTTAGAACACCGAACTAAATCCCCGCAGTTATCTACCCAGAATGGGTAGGACTTGGTCGATGATTGCCAACATCCCTATTTTTGGTCCCTACTTCCAACTCAGGACCAACCAGAGAAAGCCAAATATGTTCCCCCAAACAATCACATGAGATGCCCGCTGCTGGGCTTCCCTGGTGGTGCAGTGGTTAAGAATCCGTCTGCCAATGCAGGGGACACAGGTTCGAGCCCTGGTCCGGGAAGATCCCACATGCCACGGAGCAACTAAGCCGGTGCACCAGTGCTACTGAGCCTGCGCTCTAGAGCCCACGAGCCACAACTACCGAAGCCAGCACGCCTGGAGCCCGTGCTGTGCAACAAGAGAAGCCACCGCAGTGAGAAGCCAGCGCACCGCAACGAAGAGTAGCCCCCGCTCGCCGCAACTAGAGAAAGCCCGCGCGCAGCAGCGAAGACCCAATGCAGCCAAAAATTAAATGAATAAATTTATTTTTAAAAAAAAGGATGCCTGCTGCTAGTTGGCCAGCCTCAGCTTCCTCATGCCAACAATGTCCAATCAGAGAGCACCTGAAGCCTTATTTTTTCACTAGAAAGCTTTCCCACTATGAACTTCTGCCTGCACCTCTGCCAAACACAAGTGATGGTGGCTGACTCCCTTGCTATAGCAAGCGCTGAATAAACAGCCTGTTTTTCTCTTTTGAGTGGTCTTCGTTCATTTCCACAACAACAGCACAATGAATGGCTGTGATAGAATTATACATTACTGTATAGAAAGGCAAATGAACAAGTACAGCTACGTACACAAACATGTTGAAAGAAAAAATGGCAAAGAATACAGAGTATTTCATTTAATTTCCTTAAATCAAACAGAAAGATATGCTCCCAGCATTGGCAGAGTGGCTCTGAGTTGGGGCACTCGTTCAACGCCACCTACAACTCTGCCTCAGCCTCCACCTCCTGCACTTATGAAGCCTAAAGGTCACTGAGCGTACAGGCCTAGGGTCCCCCCAGGTCTTTGCTGAGACCGCGTCTAGTCCTGGGCATGCGCCTGGCCTTCTTGATTCCCTGGTTTACTCCAGAGTCCTTCAAAGCCTTAACCCGCCATGTACCTTCCTCTCCAGGCTTTTCAGTCTGTCTGCTGTCCCTGACCCCAGGCAGACGTAGGTAATGTTTTTAAAGCCCTTAAGAGTTCAGAAGGGGCAAAACAAAGGCAATCCCTGAACTGAACCCTCAGGGAACTGCCAGACAGGTCAAAACACACCACCCATGATCCCGAGCACTGTATTGGCACTTGCCGAAGCATCAAGCCACAGCAAAAGCACAAGTCACTTGTGGCCTTAAGCCGGGTAAGCAAAAACACCAAAATCCTCCTACCAAAATGTAGTAGCCTCTTTCTTCATTAAGCGTGTCCCAGTTGTTTTAAGTTTTATTAGATTTGTTTCAAAAAGTTGATTCTAACAGTTTCTGTCAGCTTACTACTTGCCTCAGAAGAGGGACGGCTCTTTGCATCTCCCTACTCTACCATTTGTCACTCTCTACGTAACCTTTTGAATTAAATCTTAGAAATGGAGGGCAGATTAGTGGTTGCCAGGGGTTGGAGGAATGATGGAGAGTTGAGTGGCGGCAGAAGGGCTCTTCAGTGTTGGAGTATCTTGCCTGTGGTAGACATACGCCCCTACACAAATGATAAGCTTTTCGGAATTAAATACACACACTGCACACACATGGTACAAGACTGGGGAAATCTGGATAAAATTGGTGAATTATATCAATGGCAATATCCCGATGGTGATATACTACGGTTTTACAAATTGACATTGGGGTAAGCTGGAACAAGTGTACAAGGGACCTCTCATTATTTCTTACAACTATATATGAATCTATAGTTATCTCAACAAATTTCAATTTAAAAATTCAAAAGATTCAGATTCAAATGAGGAAGTACAAGGAATACAATGAATTACCCAATTTATTTTGCTTTTCTTTTTTATGCACCCACAAGTTATACGATAAAAATCTACGCTTACATAAATCTATAACAGCTCTTTTAATTAAAGTAAAATAAAATTCTAATTAAGAAAAAACCATATAGTATAACTGATAGTGATGTTTTTAGTGGCACATAAAATAACTAGGCATCTTACAGTTAATATCAACTTAGATTTGATGACTTAGGGTATGTTTGGAATGAGGTTGACCAACTGACTGGTCTGTTTTGACTCACGCCATCGGCTTTGGCACTAACCATCAAAATGTCTGCAATACACACGGTGACAGTAACTAGTGGTGTAACAGGACAGACCGAGTCAGGAAACATTATCCACATTTCTATTTATTATACGTATAGGACAACAACTTCAGGAACAATGAGAAAGTAATATATAAAACTTTCATAAAGAAATACAGATTACAAAATAATCATTTAACTTTTTAAGCAAATGCTTAAGCATTTTCATGCATTTGTTAAATAAAGCATACATAACTCAAAATGCTAAATAATTCTAGTTTTTGACTAAATCCTCTAAGGAATATGTTGGTGAAAACTCAAAACTGTCTAATAAGGTATGCATGATCTTGTTTATTTAGTATTTATCACAGTCGTCAAAATGATCATGGTTAAAGTGGCAGGTGTGGTGGTGGTGGGATGAACTGGGAGACTGGGACTGACATGCATACACTAATACGTATAAAATGGATAACTAATGAGAACCTGCTGTATAAAAAATAAATAAAATAAAATTTAAAAATTCAAAAAAAAAATGATCATGGTTAAAATCCATTTAAGCATTTACAGAATACCATTTAGGCCCAATATTTATCTAACTAAATGAAAATATCAGAGAAATGGATATTTATGGCACCAGGTTATAAAGAAGCTTTATTTAAAACCATCTTTGTCAAAGTTTTAACACTAGAACAAAAATCCAATGTACCTAAATGAGACATAAGCTATTCTTAGTAGTAGTATAAACTCTGTCCTATGGGTATTACTATTTTCAAGATTTTTCCTTTATATGAAAGTACCAAAAGAAAAATTTAAGTATAACTCACAGATTACTTTGTATATTTATCATTCTATAAGCAAATATCTTAGTAATTAATATATTAAGGCCATAGATCAAATCATTACCCCTTATGTCAAAGGCCTATTCACTGATTTAGAAACTTCACTTTTATGTGTGTCATGGAGTTGAAATCAGCCCACAGACACAGAATAGGTTAATAGCAATATATTTTTTCTCTTACCAGGCTTTCACCTTTTTATTGGAACAGGGTTTGGAGGTAGGAGTTTTGAAAGCGCTAGGGTTCAAAAAATTAATTTTTTTATCAGAGTGAAAAGATTCTTTAAGAATACAATGATGGTATATAATCCTGCTCTTACAGCACAAATCCTCATATTAAATGACTGTGCCGCAGAAAAATACTGTAATGCTTTAAACAAAATTTTAAGCTACATTAATGACCACCAAGTTTCACGCAAAATGCAGGAATCAAAATGTTTAACTGCCGTCTTATCGGGCTCCACAAACACACTCAGTCTTCATCGTCCGAGTATATCAGCTTCAGCTTCTTCATAGTCCTCCATCTGTCTTTCAACATGACGCTTGTTCGGTTGTTGAATTTATAATGTGATAGTATTTTAGACCAATTTCCCTCTCCGTATTTCTTCACGCCAGATCTCAGATTCTTGTCTTCTTCCCAAAGCCATGCCTTTTGATGAAAAGTAAGATAGTTACCCACAGAAACAATTATGTTTTTTTCAATTGAGGTATAAATGACAAATAACATTTTATTAGTTTCAGGTGTACAACATAATGATCCAGTATTCATATATATTGTGAAATGACCACCACAATAAGTCTAGTTAACATCCGTCCAAAGCAGATAAAACGTAGAACAGTTATTCACAGACACAATTCCTTAAATAACATATCTACTATAAATACAACTTTTTTATCAGTATCATGTTACAATTTCCTAACGGTGGAAGAAATTCTGTAAACATATCAGGTTTCTGTAAGGTCTTATCGTGGTGATATTGTCAAGGGTCCTGACTATGTCACTGTTCATTTTACACGAACACACTATGGCTCATGGCTCAGCCGCCCAGGATCAGACAGCTACAAAACGACGGAGCTAAACACAAACCCAATTCATCTGACTTTAAGCCCACACTGTCTCTTAAGATGCTTTTCTACAACTGTTAATAGATTAGAGATATGTAGGATTCACAAATACCGAGAACTGATGAATATTTAATTCTTCCCTAATGAACTCAGTGAAAACCCTGTTCCGTCTATGTTAGGCAAAGTACACACACACATAAAACTCAAATCTTCTCTAAAACAGATTTTTGAGAACTAACACAATCTAGTTTAAAAAAACACTATTTTGTTTTTGGAGAAAATGACTGAAGAATTTTAAAAGTCAAATTCATTATTATACACAGAAACAGATCGCTGACACCTGGCATTTGTTATAGGTGACCAACTAGCCACCCCTTCTGCCGACATGCTGAGGAGCAGTATGGTCACCTGAGTGATTATTTACTGTGTCTGAACTACGAATAATCTCCCCGGCTGACTCACATCTGCTTTAAAAATCCACTCATCATCAGTCACAAGAAGCCAAATACTGTAAGATTTCACGTACACGAGATACCTAGAGTAGTCAAATTCCCAGAAAGAGAAAGTAGAATGGTGGCTGCCAGGGCACGGGAGGAAGGGGGAAATGTCTTCTGAGTAGAGCGTTTCAGTTTCGCAAGGTGAAAAAGTTCCAGAAGTTGTTCCACAACAACGTGAATGCATTTAATGCCAGTGAATCATACACTTAAAAATGATTAAGGTGATAAGTCTTACGCTATGTTTTACTACAAATAAATTTTTTAAAATGAGCAAAGGACTTGAGTAGACAATTCTCCAAAACAGATATACAAATGGCCAATAAGCACTTGAAAAAAATGCTCAACATCACTAATCATTAGGGAAGTGCAAATCCAAACCACCAGGAAATGTCACCTCAAACCCATTAGGATGTCCACCATCAAAAAAACTAGAAAATAATAGGTGGTGGCGAGGATGAGAAACTGGAACTCACGTGCTGTTAATGGGAATGAAAAACTGTGTGACTGCTAGGGAAAATACTATGGTGGTTCCTCAACAATTAAAAGTACCATGTGACCCAATTCTACTTGTGGGTACATATCCAAAAGAACTGAAAGCAGAGACTTGAAAAGAAATTTGTACACCCCTGTTGATAGCAGTATTACACGTAATAGCCAAAAGGTGGAAGCAACCTAAGTGTCCACTGATGGAGAACTGCATAAGCAAAATGTGGTATATAAATAGGAGACATTATTCAGCCTTAAAAAAGGAAGAAAATGCTGACATGTACTACAATGTAAATGAATCTTGAGGACATTATGCTAAGTGAAACAAGTCAAACACAAAAGAACAAATACTGTAGGATTCCACTTATATGAGGTACCTAAAACAGTCAAATTCAGAGACAGAAAGTAGAAAAGTTGGTTGCCAGAGGCTTGGGGGTAGGGGTGAATGAGGAGTTATTTTTAATGGGTACAGAGTTTTAGTTTTGCAAGATAAAAAGAGCTCTGTAGGGCTTCCCTGGTGGCGCAGTGGTTGAGAGTCCACCTGCCATGCAGGGGACACGGGTGAGAGGCCCGCGTACCACAAAAAACAAACAAAATATTGTATCGTAATTCCCATTACATACCATCTACGGGAAAAAAGTCTTTATTGTAGAAAGGCTCTTACTTTTCTTCTTGAATAAAGTTACAAAAGGAAGGCCTCTTTTCAAACTGTGATGAGGCAGGCAAAAATATCTTTGTCTGTTTAACATACAAATGCAGCGAGAAGAAACTGTCCAAGAAGAAACTGTGCAAGACTACTGCAATAAAAAATTTTAAAGAACCAAAATCTCAACACAAAGTAAGATAAAATCATTTACTCATCTGAAACAAAGTATCCCAGCAAAAAGCCAACAGTGGAAAGCTAAAAATAAAACCAGACACAGAACTGTTTTTTGACATAGTAAATAGTGATAGATGATATCACCTGTATTCTATGTTACGTAGTTGATATTCCATATTTTGTTTCAAATACAAAAAAGACAGAATCTTTTCTTGATATATACCTATAAATAACGCCTATAATCCCATTTAGAATTGTTGCCAGAAGAACAACAGGGAAAGATAAAATGTATGAGGCAGAGACTTCTGGATTTTAGAGCAACCTGGAGAGCTTGGAAATATCACCCCAGTCGTCATAACAAGAAAAATGGTGAACAAACTGTAAAGTCAATAACTCTTCCTAGATCCATCAGAAAATTAATGTCACAGGGCAAACAGAAAGGTGGATACAGAGAATCATAGATTACTGGAAGCAGAAGGCCAGGAGAAGCAGCTCACAGCTGGGGCCAGTACTGGGAGGAACATTTGACTGTGATGGACAAATTGAGGGAGGCTCATTGTGAACAAGCTTGAGTCAAAAACTCCAGGGGCCCAATCTTAGGGGGCCCACAAACTTGTGAGTTTTCTCTCCAAAAGCCCCACCAGGTTCTCATGGTGAAGACGACAGAATAATCTCCTCCTGCTTCGAGCAGGTGGAAGAGGAAAATACCCATTTCAAAATACATCCAGAGCATTCTGTTCTCATTAACAAAGCCTGCCCTCGGACTTCCCTGGTGGTGCAGTGGTTAAGAATCCACCTGCCAATGCAGGGGACACGGGTTTGAGCCCTGGTCTGGAAAGATCCCACATGCCGCGGAGCAACTAAGCCCGTGTGCCACAGCTACTGAGCCTGCACTCTAGAGCCCGCGAGCCACAACTACTGAAGCCTGCGTGCCTAGAGCTCGGCTCCGCAACAAGGGAAGTACCTGCAATGAGAAGGCCGCGCACTGCAATGAAGAGCAGCCCCCGCTCGCCACAACTAGAGAAAGCCCGCACGCAGCAACAAAGACCCAACGCAGCCAAAAATAAATAAATAAATTTATTAAAGAAACAAAACAGGTGCAGGAAGCTCAGAGAACACAAAGAAAGATAAATACCAAAAAATCTACATCTTGGCACATCATATTCAAAGTGGGAAAACAATCAGAGACAAAAAATATATATGACTTTTGGTTGCATATAGTGGCATAAGGTCAACATTCCCTCATTCTCCTTTGGGAATTCACCCAACAGCAACAAGGAAAGAAATGAAATCCCAAACTCGTAAAATTAAGAGAACCCTTTGGCCTGACCATAACATAGGTGAATGGGGTCCATTATTGGTGGAAACTGACAAAAGGTATGTGAAGAAGTGGGGCACAGCCACTCTACCTATAGATCACAGAAAGCCCGTGGCATACACTTTTCCAAAGTAAGGAACATATCCTGAGGTGTACACCTTAAATCCCTGGTCTGCAACAGCAGGAGCCTCTCTCAACCAGCATTACCTCCAAAAAGTAGAGGTGGTGGAGCTAAATTAGGAATCATGCAGACAAGCAATAGTTGCAGGAAGCAAACCAAAAACTGGAGTTGACTGCTATGTTCACTGCGGGAGAAGGCATGGTCAAAATAAACTTGAGTCACAGGAGATATCCCTAGTAACCTAGAACTTGACCCTAGCCCAGCACCTCAACAATGAACCATTTGCAAATAGCTTATCAAAAAGAAAAAAAAAGCATCTTAAATAAAGAAGAATAAGAAGAAAAGTATAGGATCATCTCCCACTGCCAACATGATCAAACAAGGACCAGATCTACTCACCTGCTGTGAACAACTAGAAAACCAGATAAAATACAGTAAACAATGGTTTCAGAAACTGGACGGATGGCACAGGACTATAATCACTGAGAGGGCAAACAAATGAAATGAATCCTAAAAGGAACCCATTTTAGCTTTCTGAATAGAAAAATTCTTTATCAAATGATATTTTTTCTTTCTTTTTTTTTTTTTAAAGCACAGAAAAATCTTATTTAAATTGAATCTATGGAGGCTTCCCTGGTGGTGCAGTGGTTAAGAATCCACCTGCCAATGCAGGGGACATGGGTTCGAGCCCTGGTCCGGGAAGATCCCACATGCTGTGGAGCAACTAAGCCCGTGCGCCACAACTACTGAGCCTGTGCTCTAGAGCCCATGAGCCACAACTACTGAACCCACGCGCCTAGAGCCTGTGCTCCACAACAAGAGAAGCCACCACAATAAGAAGCCTGTGCACCTCAACGAAAAGTAGCCCCTGCTCGCTGCAACTAGAGAAAGCCCGTGCGCAGCAACGAAGACCCAACACAGCCAAAAATAAATGAATTAAATAAGTAAATAAATAAATAGAATCTATGTTAGGAAGATACAAATATAAAAACTTATCAAGTAGATTTAAGTTCCACCCTACATCTGATGAACTGATTTTATGATGACAGTAATACAATAATTCTAAATAAATGTCACTAACATCCAGCTTAAGAAAACCTTTAAAATGTGGGTGAACTTTCAATAGGCAAATTGGTCAACAAATCTAAGATGGCAGAGTTAAAGATGGCAAAGAGAAAACATTTTATCCTCAAGATTTTTTAGGGTTGAACAGAAATAATGTAAAATAATCACAATTATTCAAGTTATGACTTTAATATCAAGTATTATTTAATTATAATAAACATACCTGTTTTTTTCTAGGTTGATGTTTTTCAGGAGTTAGACGCTGACTATTTAAAACACGTATTCTCTCGCTTTCAGTGGCTTGCCTACTCTTCTCTTTTTTCTTTCTTCCACCTAAAAGTAGAAATGCTGTCATCAAAAATTGTCTCACATTAAAAGAATTATATAATTTTTTTTTTTGGCCACACCGTGCAGCATGTGCGATCTTAGTTCCCCGACCAGGGATTGAACCCATGCCCCCTGCAGTGGAAGCATGGAGTCTTAGCCACTGGACCACCAGGGAAGTCCCAGAAGAATATTTTTAAAGGTTACCATGAAATTCCTATCTACTGGTTAGCTATTTTTTTAAAAAAAGAACTCTGTGTAGTTTTTTTCCTTTGAATCTGGAAGCAGCGTGATATAGTGCAAAGATCAGTCTTTGAAAATCAGGGGTGTGTGTGTTTCCTTTCCAACCTGGACCTGGCAGAACCGCTCCTGCAAAGGGTGTCAAGAAGAAGGGCCATTCTAGGATAGAAAGCCCAGAGATAAACCCACGCACCTATGGTCAACTAATCTATGACAAAGGAGGCAAGGATACACAATGGAGAAAAAAGACAGTCTCTTCAATAAGTGGTGCAGGGAAAACTGGACAGCTACATGTAAAAGAATGAAATTAGAACACTCCCTAACACCATACACAAAAATAAACTCAGAATGGATTAGAGACCTACATGTAAGACCGGACACTATAAAACTCTTAGAGAAAAACACAGGAAGAACACTCTTTGACATAAATAACAGCAAGATCTTTTTTGATCCACTTCCTAGAGTAATGGAAATAAAAACAAAAATAAACAAATGGGACCTAAAGAAACTTAAAAGCTTTTGCAAAGCAAACTACAAACAAGACAAAAAGACAACCCTCAGAATGGGAGAAAATATTTGCAAACGAATCAACGGACAGAGGATTAATATCCAAAGTATATAAACAGCTCATGCAGCACAATATTAAAAAAACAACCCAATCAAAAAATGGGCGGGGCTTCCCTGGTGGCGCAGTGGTTGGGAGTCCGCCTGCCGATGCCGGGGACACGGGTTCATGTCCCGGTCCAGGAAGATCCCACATGCCACGGAGGGGCTGGGCCCGTGAGCCATAGCCACTGAGCCTGCGCATCTGGAGCCTGTGCTCTGCAAAGGGAGAGGCCACAACAGTGAGAGGCCCGCGTACCGCAGGAAAGAAAAAAAAAAAAAATGGGCAGAGAGAATGGACTTGAGGACACGAGGAGGGGGAAGGGTAAGCTGGGATGAAGTGAGAGAGTGGCATGGACTTATGAATATTACCAAATGTAAAACAGATAGCTCCTGGGAAGCAGCCGCATAGCACAGGGAGATCAGCTCGGTGCTTTGTGACCACCACCTAGAGGGGTGGGATAGGGAGGGTAGGAGGAAGACGCAACAGGGAGGAGATATGGGGATATATGTATAGCTGATTCATTTTGTTATAAAGCAGAAACTAACACAACACACCATTGTGAAGCAATTATACTCCAATAAAGATGTTAAAAAAATTAATTAACATAAAAGAGATGTACAATATTGTAAACCTTGACAATGTAAAAGTAGGGTATAGAGGACAGCAGTGAGAAGGCAGAAAACGTGGGTAGAAGAAAAGTGAGGTGAAGGAGTGGTAATTTCCTCCTTTCACATTATAGGGAGTCAGGAGGTATTATCTAAAATCAAATAAAATATAGCAGTATATTATTTCGAGTTATAAAGACAACCAATAGTAGATTTAAAACTAATAAAACTCTGGAAGTGAGTATTAAAGTTCCTAGTTTAAGAGCAATTGTTGAAAGAAATGCAAGTACAAACATATTATTTAGAATTTATAGTAGTACCTACCAGAAGTAAAAAATAAACTTTTAAAACAGTTATATCTGCTATAATAGGGCAACACAAGGTATCCTTGCGATGATGCAACTACTTTATATCTTGGTTGAATCAATGTCAATACACTACTTGTGATACTGTACTACAGAATTGCAAGGTGTTGCCCAGTTATATTCTTAATTCTACCAAAGACTCTACCAAGCTAATATATTTACTTTCTTTTTCCCCTTTCCTGAGGTATGAGTGACAACTAAAATTGTAAGATGTTTAAAGTGTAAAAGAAAAAAAAGGGCAGAAGACCCAAACAGACATTTCTCCAAAAAAGACATACAGATGGCCAAGAAGCACATGAAAAGATGCTCAACATCACTAATTATTAGAGAAATGCAAATCAAAACTACAATGAGGTATCACGTCACATCAGTTAGAATGGGCATCATCAGAAGAAAATCTACAAACAGCAAATGCTGGAGAGGGTATGGAGAAAAGGGAACCCTCTTGTACTGTCGGTGGGAATGTAAACTGATACAGCCACTATGGAGAACAGTATGGAGGTTCCTTAAAAAATTAAAAATAGAACTACCATATGACCCAGCAATCCCACTACTGGGCATATAACCAGAGAAAACCGTAATTCAAAAAAACACATGCACCTCAATGTTCACTGCAGCACTATTTACAACAGCCAGGTCATAGAAGCAACCTAAATGCCCATCGACAGACAAATGGATAAAGAAGATGTGGTACATATATACAATGGAATATTACTCAGCCATAAAAAGGAACGAAATTGGGTCATTTGTAGAGACGTGGATGGACCTAGAGACAGTCATACGGAGTGAAGTAAGTCAGAAAGAGAAAAACAAATATCGTATATTAACGCATATATGTGGAACCTAGAAAAATAGTACAGATGCACCAGTTTGCAGGGCAGAAATTGAGACACAGATGTAGAGAACAAACATAGGGACACCAAGGGGGAAAGTGGGGCAGGGGGTGGTGGGATGAATTGGGAGATAGGGATTGACATATATACACTAATATGTATAAAATAGATAATAAGAAAAAAAAATATGTGTTTAACTAAACTGAAGTATAATTCTGACAAACTTTTTGATAGCAGCAGTAATTAGGTTCTGTAATAGGTCAGCTTAAACATAATTCCCAAGATCCTTAGTTAACTTTAAAATCTAGTATAAACGGTAAGTATAATTTTGGATATCTGGGTAATTTCTAAGTAAGACAGGATGCTCAAACATAGGTCATGAGGTATAGTCTGTATCTAGCTTTGCTTCTTTTTTTTTTTTTTTGCGGTACGCGGGCCTCTTGCTGTTGTGGCCTCTCCCGCCGTGGAGCACAGGCTCCGGACGCGCAGGCTCAGCGGCCATGGCTCACGGGCCCAGCCGCTCAGCGGCATGTGGGATCTTCCCGGACCGGGGCACGAACCCGTGTCCCCTGAATCGGCAGGTGGACTCTCAACCACTGCACCACCAGGGAAGCCCTCTTGATTCTTTTATGCCTTTAAACGTCATCTCACCTCCTAGTGCCTGCCTTTTCATTATCTGTTTAAAAAAGGAATAATATTTACCTTATAGAATTGTTGCAATTTCTTAATATAATGTTTAAGGAGTATTTGACACAGCGTAAGAAGTAAACCCTTCCCTCTTTCCCTCTTATTCACAGTCTAGTAAGACAAGAAATAAATGTATATGCAACTCAAAAGAAACAGAATGGTAATTATTGAAAGAAAATTGTGTGTACAGTTGACCCTTGAATAACATGGGTTTGAACTATATGGGCCCACTTATACACGGATTTTTTTTTTCAATAAACATAGTACCTGTATTTTCATTTTACAGATCTTTAAGTGTGGGGAAGAGTTTGTGTTCGATTAGCGATCACAATATGTGGAATCAAAAGAACTAGGGTTTGAGTTCTGATTCTGCTAACTGTTTCAGCTTCCTGCCCTCAGGTGAATCACTTATCAATTCTTTTGTTTTTGAGGCAGAGATAGCAGGATGCATTGACTGCACAGGAGTCGGTGCCCCTGATCCCCATGTTGTTTAAAGGTCAACTGAACAGAAAACCTAAAAGAATATACACATAGAATTAAAAAGGGTTTAGCAAGGTGGTTGCATATAAGATCAATAAACAAAACTCAACAGTGTTTCTGTACATTAGCAACAGTTAAAATATTTAACTAAAATAGTCAAAAGATAATATTTACAATAGTAATAAAATATTTAACATTCTTAGGGATAAATCCAGCAAATGCAGTCAAGATCCGTATGTAGTAAATTATAAGCTTTACTATATATATGCGTGTGTGCATGCACATATACAAGTTATAAGAATATATATAAGACAATCTAAATAAAGAAATATGCTTTTTGTTCATGTAGAGGAAGACAATATAATTGTGTCAGCTGTCTCCAAAATTGTCTACTAGGACTTCCCCAGTGGCGCAGTGGTTAAGAATCCACCTGCCAATGCAGGTGACAGGGGTTTGAGCCCTGGTGCTGCAGAACAACTAAGCCCATGTGCCACAACTTCTGAGCCTGCACTCTAGAGCCCACGAGCCACAACTACTGAGCCTGCATGCTGCAACTACTGAAGCCTGTGAACCTAGAGCCCACGCTACGCAACAAGAGAAGCCACTGCAGTGAGAAGCCCGCGCACCGCAACGAAGAACAACTAAGCCCCTGCTCGCCACAACCAGAGAAAGCCTGTGCACGACAACGAAGACCCAACACAGCCAAAAATAAAATTAATTAATTTAAAAAAACAAAAATGAAAACTGTCTACTATTACAATGTAATTTTTTTTTTTTGGTGGTACGCGGGCCTCTCACTGTTGTGGCCTCTCCCGTTGCGGAGCACAGGCTCCGGACACACAGGCTCAGCGGCCATGGCTCACAGGCCTAGCCACTCCGCGGCACGTGGGATCCTCCCGGACCGGGGCACGAACCCACGTCCCCTGCATCGGCAGGCAGACTCTCAACCACTGCGCCACCAGGGAAGCCCTACAATGTAATTTTAAATCAAAATTTCAACAGGGTTCTTCGTAGAATTTAACAAGATTATTCTAAAATTATGTATCAGAAGAGTTAGTCCATCATGGGCCCTGAGCATCCCTTCAGTTTTTGCTGAATGTACAACAAGGCTTACTCATTCCCTGATACTAAACAGTTTCTACAGTTAGTCAGGAACCTAAATAGGTCAAGGGAACCACGGTCTGACCACCATGTAACTAACTCTCTCCAGGGGAAGGCAACTGGATTATTTGCTACGTTTTGCTTGCTGCTTACTCTAAAAGTGCCCTTGGCCCCAGGTTCCTCCTTGCAGTACAACCTACTGCCTGCAGAGCATCTACCTGGGTCCACTGCACTGTCTTTGGGACCTGGCGAGGGGAACCAGCCCAACTACGCTGATGCCATATGCTGTTGCTATCTGTTGTGCTGTAATAAACCGTCTTGCTCTGACCCAAGTCTTGTTGTCTACTTTTGGCACCTATGGAGTGGTAGCAGCTTCACTGCTTGCAATCTTCTATAAAGTGGTTTTCTTCCCCCTGACAATATGGAAGACCAAAACACCAAGAATACTCAAGATACTCCTAAAGAATAACAAAAAGATGCAAGAAATTGCCCTATCACACACTGAGTTATTACTAAACTACAGTAATTGAGACAATATGGTATCAGTGCAGGAACAGATCATATGTGTTGGTGAGGTTAATGGAAACCACACCAGTTATTTTGAACAGAGATTTTCATATTGGGAACTGTTCTAACAGGCGCTAGAGGACCAAAAAGGCAAAAATAAATTAACGGAGATTAATAATTAAGAGAAATTCATATATAGGTGGAGATTTCAATACTTCTCTCTCAGTAAGTAGTGAACAAGAAGACAAAAAATAAGCATGCATACAGAACACCTGAGAAGCACTATGAATCAATTTGACCTAACACTCCACTCAACAACAGCAAAATTCACATTCTTCTTAAGTGCACATCAACAGTCACCAAGACAGACCATATTCTGGGCCATAAAGCAAATCTTAAATTAAAAAAGAAAAAGAAAGAAATCCTCAAAGCATATTCTCAGGTCGGAACCGAATTAATTGGAAATCATTAATAGACAGGTATTTGGAATATCCTAAAATTTTTGGAAATTAAACAAAGAGCTGCTTCTTTTTTTAAAAAATAAATTTATTTATTTATTTTTATTTTTGGCTGCGTTGCATCTTTGTTGCTGCACGCGGGCTTTTCTCTAGCTGCGGCGAGAGGGGGCTACTCTTCGTCGCAGTGCACGGGCTTCTCATTAGGTGGCTTCTCTTCTTGCAGAGCACGGGCTCTAGGAGCGCGGGCTTCAGTGGTTGTGGCACTCAGGCTCAGTAGTTGTGGCTCGTGGGCTCTAAAGCGCAGGCTCAGTAGCTGTGGCGCACGGGCTTAGTTACTCCGCGGCATGTGGCATCTCCCCAGACCAGGGCTCAAACCTGTGTCCCCTGCATTGGCAGGCGGATTCTTAACCACTGCGCCACCAGGGAAGCCCAAATGAAGAGCTTCTTAATAGCCCGGAAGATCAAAGAAAAAAGTCTCAAGGGAAATAAAAAAATATATTTTGATGAAAATGGAAATATAACATAAAAATTTGTGGGATGCAACTAAGGCAGTAATTAAAGGAAAATTTATAGCATTAAATGAACATATTAGAAAAACTTGGGCAACTATGAAGAAAAAGCAACTCATATACAAAGGGGGAAAAAGTCAGGTTGATGTCAGATTGTCCACAGCAGCGCTCATAAAGTCAGAAAATAATGGAGCAAAATCTGCAAAGTTGTAAGGAAAAGTATTTCCAAAGAATACTACATTTAGCCAAAATTTTTGTGCTAATATCACCCATTACAGCTGAAATCAATCAGTAGTCTAAAGTTGAAATTTAGTTATAGAGGCAAACTGACCCAACCTATCAAAGCAATTCATATTATTTATTCTTCATTTTGGAGAATAATGGCTTACTGATATATTTCTTATGAAACAGCATTTATGTGAAGTTCATTGAATCCTTCAGTTTCACCTTCAAAAAATTAAATGTAAATATATTTTAAAGTACATATGTAACCTCATCACATTTTTATAAATTTTTATTTGCTTTGATTCTATCTATTCTTCCATTGAGGCAGTCTATCTATCTCAGTATTTAAGGACATGGGCTCTGAAGTCAGAAATGTCTGATTTCAAATTCTGGCTCTGGTTCTGTTCATGACCTGTGTGACCAAGGGCTTTTTACACTTAACCTCTTTTTGTCTCAGCTTCCTCATCTGTAAAATGGGAGTGATTAAAAAAAAAAAAAAGTATTGATCCAGATTGTTTTGAGGATTGAGCTTATAGATAAAAAGCTTTTAACTCAAATATTAATCATTTCACTGAATGCTGGTGAGACTTTTCTGCATAGAAAGCATTTAAGTGATTTTTTTTCAATTTTTCTGAATTACTTGATTTTTTAAAAGTACATAGCAATTTTACAAAACTGAAAAACAATTGTTTTTAAAAGATGTCTAAAAAAATTTTTTTTAAATGTTTAGCATGAACAAAATAAATATCCTCTATTAGGAAAAAGAGGATACCTAGGTAACATTTAAGCAACTTGGACTTTTTTGGAAGGTATATGTATATATTACTAACATCTAACAGAAAGTCAAGAAATGTACTAAAACTCACAGGATCTTCTAGGTTCAATATCCATAGTCACTGTCAAGCCACTCTACAATGTGATTATGGTCTTCATTGGTTCAATTACTGATCAGCTAGAGTGTAAAAAAGTGTATGCTTCCATTTCTTTGAACTTTGTATTATGAAATTAAAAGTCCAGGAAAATCCCCAAATTATTTTACTCTAGAATTATGATTCCTAGTCATTTTGCAGCTAGGAACTCCACCAACATGAAGCAAATATTTCTTTGAGTTTAACTTTACCATCTTTAAAGTGAGGACGATGATAATATCTACAGATGTAAATGTTTTAGAGCTGTAATTTACAAATACTAGCTAACAGTGGCCCTATCATCAGCCATCAGCTAAGAATAAATTTATTCAATTAATATTTACTTCAGGCATACTATGTACCTGGAATCAAGTTGGTACATCTATTATTTTTATACTGATCAGTAAGTATTTAGATTTGGATCAATAAAGTTTAAAAATCCTTGCATTAGAACATAGTACGGGTTCAATAAACATGTTTGGAATGAATATATACCAAGGAGGAACTTACAATTATATTA
This sequence comes from Neophocaena asiaeorientalis asiaeorientalis, assembly GCF_003031525.2. Classification (NCBI taxonomy): domain Eukaryota; kingdom Metazoa; phylum Chordata; class Mammalia; order Artiodactyla; family Phocoenidae; genus Neophocaena; species Neophocaena asiaeorientalis. The sequence goes on along the minus strand of NW_020175387.1, from coordinate 553,172 downwards.
TAATCGAAAATAATTACAGACTGCTTTTAAGATTTTTTTTTTGGTTATTGTTGCTTGTTTTTTAAATCTAGCAATGCCTTTTATAAGGATAATAAATTCTAAATGCAATGAGGAATAAATTCTAAATGCAATCTGCAATGCCAGAGTCTATACATAGTCAATCCTCATTATATTCATGGATTCTGGTATTTGAAAATTCACCTACCTGCTGAAAGTTGTAACAAAAATCAAAACTTGCAGTGCTTTTGTGGACACTGGTGGACATGCACAGAGTGGCAAAATATTTGAGTTCATGTTCCCAGCTGAGGTTAAACAAGGTGAAGCTCTGCTTTCTTATTTTAGCTTCCAGGCTAGCAATAATTGTTCTTTTTACGGTCTATTTAGTGCCATATTTTTGTGCTTTTTTGGGGGTAATTCTGCTGTTTAAAATTTTCCCCAAGTGTATTGTGGAAGTGCTGTCTAGTGTTCTTGGGTGCAAGAAGGCTATGTATGATGTTCCTTACAGAGAAAAATATGTGGTTAGGTAAGCTTCATTCAGGCGAGAGTTACAGTGTTGTTGGCCTGGGTTCAATGTTAATGAATCAACAATGTATATTAAATAAGGTTTCTTTAAACAGAAACAGGGACTTCCGTGGCGGTCCAGTGGTTAAGACTCCGTGCTTCCACTGTGGGGGGCACGGGTTCCATTCCTGGTCGGGGAACTAAGATCCCGCATGCCACATGGTGCGGCCTAAATGAATAAACAGAAACACATAAAACAAGGTTATGTATTGAATAGTTGACCAAAATGTTGTAACCATAGGCTCAAAAGAACCTAACCCTGTATTCCCCTGTAATCATTCAGTATTCACTAAGTGTTCACAATGACCTTATAGAACATTACCGTAAATAACAAGAACCAACTGTAACTTTCTAAATTAAGCACCACCTCTAACTATCTCTTTGAAGTCATGACATTTAATCCCTTCGTGCTTTAGTTTTCTGATGTGTGTTTGTGTGTTGTGGGGTGTGGTCAAGGGCTGGATCGCTTTCAAGTATCGATTCTCCACTCTGAAAACTGTAATAAATGTACTTACTTTGAAGAGTTTCCGCTCTTTCCTCTTTCTTACCAACATCTTGTTGTCGGTTTCCATGTTTCAACTTAGATAAGAAGAGATTTTTGTGAGACCTAAATGAAACACAAAAGCTTGTGACTTGTTCTGCAAAGACTAGAAAAGCTATAGAAAAAGGTAGATGATTTGTCTCAATCTCTATCCAGGACCTGCTTCTACTTTGGTCTGTTTCCCTTTGGTGCTCTCCTTGCACTAATGCCCCATTTTTTTTTTTTTTTTTTTTTTGGGTACGCGGGCCCCCCCCTGCCCTGGC